>NW_005054298.1:15773346-15783123 GCF_000277835.1 Geospiza fortis | reverse complement strand
TCACTCAACGATCCAGCTTACATATGTTATTTACAGACCATATGTCCAAATCTAAATATGGTTATGTATATGCAAAAATTATAGATATAAAACACTGACTTTAGAGCTGTGCATAAAACATCAGAACTTTTATATCTATCGTTAAATCCTTTTTTGGTGCTAAGCCTTTAGTACATTTGATTTCACTAAAAAACCCCAAACTTATTTTCCCCTCTCCCCTTTTCAAGCAAAATCTTGGCACCTAAAGCATTTATGCTTTTTTTTTCCTTCTACAGTATTTTGTTTCAAGGCACTCATAATTTGAGCACTAGAGCTTAGATGTCAGCATGAACACAGTTTTGATGGCTGTTTTTTGCCATTGCCACTTTGAGCTCAGCTCTACTAAGTGCCAATGGGAAATTCCTAAAGGCCAAGGCATTTTCAATAAATTAGCATCAAGACACTGAGTCTTTGTATAGCACTTAGGTGAAACTTGATTCAAAATGCATATTTGGGGATTTCTGACAATGCTTTCTTTGTTTTTTATGCAAATTGAAAAAGCCTTGGAATCTCTTGAATTTATATGATCAAAGATGACCACCGTGAATGTGTCTGGAAGCATTACCAAATTACAGAAATACCAGAGACAGTTATATTATGAAGATTAAAATAGACATCTTTTTAAAACTGTGCCTTCTAAAGAACATTGGGTTTTTGACAATTCATTAACTTTACGTATTTTTAATCAAACTAATTTTGAAGCATCACATTTGACATGATACACATCAAATGGTTACTGCTGGCTGGGGACTCAGAGACTTCTAGAATGTAGCAATTAAAGGGTTTATGCTCCTCTCAATGGGCAAACTAAAATCCGTTACAATTAATTAGGGAGAGATTTACACATTCTTTTAAAGACATGAGTATGGTTTCGAAGATATTAAGTAGCATGGCACATACTCCTTCCACTACAGTCACTATGATACAAACATGGTGCATGGATTTTTTTATTCAAAGCATGATAGGAATGTTTTGTGTTTTGTTCTGCCAGGCTACTTTATTTCAAAAACTGCAACCAGTTAATGAGGAAAGGGTTTCCTGCAAATGTATTTCAGTTACACAGATCCACTTCTCTATGTAAAGACCAAAAATACATTATAAAAATGCTAAATAACTGACTGGTTTGGTAGCCCAGATAAATAACAAAGTACATTTTGTCACTAGAAGCAACAATGGGATGGTGACTCAATCACTTCCCTTGGAAGCCTGTTCCAGCTGAAATGGGACTTTCAAAGAAGGTTGCCAATCTATGAAAGGTTTAAAGGACAGCAACAACATTTTCAATCAAATATTTTGAGGTTTAGCTGCAAAGAAAATCATTGTAAGAAATCAGAAAATCTCTATTGCAAGAAGAATTGAAAAGATTGTAAACAGCTACCAATTTTTTGCTTGGTAGGCTGAATTTTTCTAAGTTCTGATGATGCCACAAGAAGAATTTAAGGGCTTCTACTGCCTAAATAGAGCTTTGCAAAGATCAAATATATAGTTTACCTTCTTGTTTTCGGTTGTGTGTTTAACACAGTGCTAAGAATAAAATATTGTCTTATTGTCATATGGCAACACCCCTCAGGCAGAATAATATAAATATAATATAATTTATTATTTATAAATAATATAAATAATATAAATGGGACTGAATCTTCTACAAAATCTAGAAAGAACTACCAAGAAGAAGTGAAGCTGTTTCTCAGCTCATTTGCAGGATGTATTCCCAAATTCTAATCCCCATGATGCTTCTACTAAAATGCATATATTCTTACTGGTTTTAGGATGAAATTCTGTTTCATTCTTGATGGATCTCCATAAAAAACGGAAATATTTATTTTCTATGTTAGAACCCGAAGGGTTTTTTTCTACAGATTATTGCAAAAAGTCTGCTTCAAGAATATTGAAATTATACAAATTGGAATTGCAGTGAACAAGGATTGAGACAATGGGTCGTTCACTACTGCTGGATCAATTTTCTAACTGACATTAAACTCTGTGAAGAATATTTCTGAGAATCTAACCAAAAATACATCATGGTTGATCTAAGTCTCAGGGCTAATATAGCTCATCCCTTGGCTGATTCTGATAAGGAGAGGTTATCATCCAAGCACACTTTACTGCAAGCTCCTGAAAAAACTTTGAAAATTTGAAGGTTTTCAATTAAATTTTATTTCCTTTTATTTAGTTATTCACTTTCTGTGAAAAAAAAAAATGTTTTCCTCACCCTAATCATAGAACTCAATCCATTGTGAAATTTTGAAGGTACAAATTGCCACATAGTTGTTGCATTATTTGTGGTCTCAGCTTGGACACTGTGGATGAAAATGGAATTCTTTTCTTTTGACTTCACTGGGCCATGGAACCAGCTCAATATCCACAGCAGCTATAGAAAAGTTTGCTTAATTAAAGTTTTTCTGGTATTTTTTGTTTTGGTTTTTTTTATACACAGATAGATGGTGTCATCATTTTTTTTTATTGTTTACCATAATTATGTCTGTACTTGAAATTCATATTTAAACCAATGCGTAGTTGTCATGGAATTGTTGGTAATGTGTGACTACATTATGCTGTCTTTTGCCAGGACACTTGTAAATGAGACATTATCCTTGGAGATTTTCTTGGCTGAAAATGTGAGTAATTAAAAATGTAAACAAATATTATCCATTACATATGCCACAATAATAAATACTTCAATATAATGCAAGTTAATGACTCTTTAGGGATTCAGCCTAATTCCATTACAGAATGTTTCATAGGTGTACAAACAAACAGTTAATCATTTAATATTTTGCCATGCTCATTATATTTATATAATATAGTTCTCAATTGCAAAAAAAAAAAAAAAAAAAGGCAAAAAAGCAGCATCAATGCCTAATAGTTACAGAACATGAAATGTAAAAGAGGCAAATGGAGATGGAAACCCAGAAGGTATTCAGGACAGCTCCTGGTCTGCTTTTCAAAAAGTCTTTGGGTAAGGAGGATGGATATGAAGATTGGGCATTTCATTTGCTTTTTCTCCAGTAGAGAAGTTATTAAACCACTGGTAGGGATATTTATATCCAGGGTCTGAAGGGACATGACCCCAGAGGGCTGTGTCAGTCGCAGCCAGCCCTGCTCAGGCTGCTGCTGAGAGCCAGATGCAGGGAGCAGAGCACCCCTCTGGCCACACAGCAGCATGGGAGAGGGACATGGATCTGTGGGAAAGGGAGGTAGGATACACTCAACCTTTTTGAAAGAAGGTATTTCTTTTCTGTCTTTTAGATCTTGCTCTCAGAGTTAAAAAGCAAACTAAGCCAGATGAAGAAAATCCTCCAAGCACTGGGAGGACATCTGCAAATGAGTTAAATGAGAGCTGGTGTTGGCAGCACGTGCTGCACTCGGGGCAGAGGAATGGTGCAGCACAGAATGGTTTCATCAATGATGGAATTACAGAGAAGCCAGAGAGCTGGGATGTGCAGGGAGGTCCTGCACATCCAGGCTGGGTGCTGGCTCTGAAAGGTGCACAGAGCTGTGTGTGGTCTGTAGCCCATCATGGCCCCCATGGACACCATGGCACACACTTGAAGGACAGATGAGCTACTGAGTCCTTGGGCAGCTTCACTCAGTCTCTTCTTGGAGCTCCCTGTTTCCAATGGAGTGACCCACACCATCCCTGTGCAGGGGGACTAGCTGGTCATGCAGGTTCCCTGTATCCTGACATGAGAGACGTGGCTTTACTGGGATGGCGCATAGCACAGTGCCTGTCCTGTTAAGGTAATGCTTTCCAGATGGCAGCCAGCACATCACATTTCCCTGGGACACAAGCTGGCAGATGCTGCAATGGGCTGGCAGCAGCAGACAAGCTGCCATGGCCATGGTGTCCACGGCCACGGTCTGCCACAAGGGCCATGGGGTGTGCTAATTGATTAGCTAATTCTTATTGAAATGAAATATCATTTCATGTCAAATTCCCCCTGGCTTCATCCTGCTAGTAACTTCATTGGTCACCTCAGTGGAACTAAAATTTTTTGCTTCTTTTCGCCTATTTGTAAAATAGGAGTTGAAGTTCTCATTTAAAAATCTACTTAATCTGTTTCCAAGCTTGGTATTCACTAGTTCCTCACTAATTTTCATGCCTTTCCTAATGCTTTGATTTGCCAAATTACCCCTTTGAATGGATACTGAAAACTCCTAAACACTCAGTAAATCTCAGGAACTTTTCCATAATTAGTTGCTGTAAAAGGACAATGATCCTAGGAATATGCATAAGGACACTGCTGAGTCATCCCTATACCTGGTTCTTAAACCTTGCACAGAAATGCTCTTTAATAACTTTGAAGTCATATTAGCAGGGAGGTCTTATTAACTGCTCTACGGATTTGAAGGCTCTTCTGGAGGACAAAGCTCATCGCAAAAGTCCAGGGATCAATTTTGCAGAAGAAATAAAGAAAAAAATCTTGTTTGTTTGATGCCTCTTTTTTCCCCCCTTTTCTTTTCTGGGATGAGTATCTAATAAAGCCAAACCACCCATGAACAGGAAGGAGAAAATATCCTGTGCTCATGTTGTGGTCTTTCTCAGAAGGCCAAGATCAGCTCTCTGACAGCTGAAGCCATTGTAGGTACTTTGTACCTATCTCCTGCTTACATTGCTCGGAGAGTACCATCTGACATACAAAAGATGTTTTGAGGACAGGCAGGCAGAAATCCCACCTGCAGACTTTAGCAATGAAGAGTTTTAGTCAAATCAGGCCAAATATTCTCAAAATTACATGACCACGCCTAACTAGCAGAGCTCTTTTATGTTATTCACAGAAAATCCTGTCTCCAGTTTTTTGTAATGTTTCCTAAATAGGACCTCTTTTCCGTCTAAGTTTCCAAATTTGTGTTAGCCATTGCCTTTGATAAGGTGCTTTTGTTTATCTATTGGAATATATCTGTTTTTCTTATGGTTCACAGTAAGTTCACAATTTTTACAATCAAGGACTTACTAATCCCTAGGTTTGAGGTGTTTTCACTCTGATTCTTTGATTTACCTCTGTTTACAGGATGACCCTCCTCTCACAAAATGTAAGGAAAAGCTTGGTACAGATGGTAATTGATAACATCACCTTGAATCTCATTACATCTGCATAGCCACATAGAGATTCCACAAATCCTAACCAATAAAACCAAAGAGAAGCTATTCTCTTTTTCTAATCAGTAGTTTACCAATAAGACATACTTCAAAATACTGTTTAGACTCCTGAAGATATGGGAGTACAACCCACAGTGTGGCCTGTACAGTGTGGTAAATGGAATTCCTGAAGACAGTTAGTATGCTGTAGTCTGAAGTCAGCTCATATCAGGCGTTTACTGCCTCATTTATTTTGATTAATTGCCTCAGTGGGGGTGGACCAAAGGGAAAACCAGAAATCCACGTCAGGGAAAGAAACCCTATGTTTCACCCTCTCAGTTTTTAAGAAGTAAACATGCTATGAAATTTTGCTTTCTTGACTCCCTTTAACTTCCACAATTTACTGTTAAGAGTAACAGGAGAAACCTGAAAGAACCATGGTTGTGTTAGTTTTGTGCTGGTTCCTGCTTTGGAGAAAGGCTTGGAACTTCTGTCACCAGTGATCTGTGATCACTTGGTTGTTTCAGAGATGTGTGATCATCCCTAGTCTGTTTGTTTTTTTTCTCCCAGACCTTTTCTTTTGCTGTCAACTCTACTTCAGAGATCCTGGAGCTATTTTCAGGCATCATGTCAATCACAACTTCTCTTCCTACCACCAATACTTTAATTTCATTTTCAGTCCCCTCCTGCTACCTCCCATGAGTGACATGGCTGCACAGTGACCGTGGTGGAGGCAGGGGACGGTGGGACGGACATGTATCTACCTCTCAGCTGAAGTCATGGACCTTTCCAACCCAGCCATAGGTGATTACATCACCTGTGAGGCCTGTGGGCATGGAGCCCTGGGTAGTGATTTCAGCCATAAACTTTCTGTTTTGTGCTGTTTACCTTTGCTATCCCCCATGACAGGTTTCTCTTCTGAGCAGTGGCCTATGGCACTCGGCTGGGGCAACGAGACTCCTGTGTGATGCAGTATACAAAGAGTGACAAATTAAAATGACAGGGCTGTCTTACAAGATTGGGATCTAGTGAAACAAAATATTTCTGGTCCAGGTAACAGAGGCAGAGCTACATGGTAATAAGTGGAAAAAGCCAGTGTAATTTTCAAATGTCTGTAACATAACTGGGTTTGTCCCTGTGCTATCGTGTTGCATCTTCCCCAGGTGTGGCTGAAAATGTGGCTGGGGGGACTGTGTTTGCAAAATAGCTCTATTTATAATAGGAACATCTTTCATTTTTATCTCCTCTAGCTGTATTAATGGCAGCAGTAAAATGAATCCAAAGAGACATCAAGAGCTTAGAAAATCATATGATAAAAACTTCTTTACAATGAAATTCGGCATATTATCTGACACCTTTTTCCCCTTTTATTTCAAACTGAATAAATAAGTTAATCATGCAAACATACACACAATGCTGCACTCTGATTTTCTGATTCCTATTGTCCTATTTAACTAATAGAAAATGTTGATCTTCTGCTATCAGCATTTCAAAATCCTGAGTTTCAAATTAATTGTTCTGCATTTTAAATAAAGGCTTGAAAATTAGTTTGAAGAGCTCTTTTCTCCCAATGGGTCTTCAGTGAATACACACAAATATTTTGTATTCTTAAACATAGCACTGATGTACACAAATGGATAATTGCCTCTACAACTTAGGTATCTAAATCTCTGCCTTTCAAGTGACATTTTGCATGCTCATTTGTGTGTAAGATTACAATGAGGCTTCAAGTGTCCAGACTGCATCAAAATCATTCCTGAAATGCTTATGCCTCTGTTTAATTAAGTTGAAGTGAAATTCATGTTATTCAAGCACTGTTAAATCAGGCTGAAGTTAGTGAATGTGAATGACATGCTGTAGCATGATTTTAAATAACCAAATATGTGGCATTTATGGTGCTTTCTTTTTCTTTGAGAAACAAACCACAGGTGTTTTGCAGAGCAACCCATGGAAAACTAAAGCCTATTTTTCATATATCTGAAAGGCAGAAAAGTCTGTGTTCATCAAAGAAACAGAAATTCCTCTCAGAAATAAAGAAAATTCTTGCCTTGAACTAATTTGGTAAATAGAATTCCTTTTTTCTGAAACACTGTAGTACTGAAAGACGTTTCTTGAGTGAAGTAATACCCAACCAGAAGTGCAATGATAGCCAAGTAGGACACAATTTGTAGCCCCCCGCCTTCACATTTAATCTCAACTTTAGAATGATTTCAGTCCATCACTGAACATGTTGAAAGGGATCTCATTATTAAAAATTCAAAGTATATTCTCCATGATCTTTTATTCTAAGAACTCCCAAATGCCTCAATGTACAGAAACACACATTTTTAATGAACCAAATGGACTTGTTTTTATAACTGACAGGAGGTGCTGGGAATTGGAATTGGAGGGGGGGAATCAGCTAATTAAATCTAAATCACCAACAGTGAACATAATTTCCTTGTCCAGTCCCTTCCAGTTTCACCAGCTTCCCCGTACCAGTCCCATACTTTATTTCCTTCTCTGGTTTGGCTTTGTTACCTTTGAATTTTAATGAGACAGCTTCCTCCGCGCTGCCCGGGTGCCACTCGGCGCCCCATGTCACGGTGTCCGAGCACAGCCCTGACAGGCCCGCGGGGGACTCAGCCGCTGAAATGGAAGGAGTCTCCCACCATGTGCAACTGTAACTCTTCGAGGCTTGCAGCGCGGCCAGATTTTCACAGGGATAGGGAAGGCTGCCTCCCTGCCAAATTTCAAGTTGCTATTCTGAAATATGAGGTTGATGGATCTGCAAGGAAAGGAGCTTGCCAGATTTCACCAGCATTTTTGTTCCTTTTTTTTCCCCCTCCTAACAATATTCTTGAAACATCCAAATCTTCTGAGATGTTGTCATAGCTAAATGCACCTCAGATGGTTCAAATTTGGCAAACACTTGGGAAACAGAGTTTTAGAAAGGGACTTGCTGGGAAACCTTAATAAGAAACAGAGCTAACAACCCAGTCGATGTTTACACTGAAAGAACAAACAAATAAACAATTGTGCACTTTAGTTGCCTTGACAGTAAATCTAATCAACATAACAGATTGCAACAGATCTTTTTCCTATTAAAATGAGAGTTCTGAGTAAGAGTTAAGAAAGGTAGGCAATAATTTTTTACTGGCTGAAGACTAATAGCGCATACAGCAATATTCCAAATTTAAATGAAGAGTGCAAAACTGTTTCACAGAACACACAAATGTGTTAGGGTATGTCATTCTTTGGAGAGAATTACTTTCAAATTGGACTCCTATTATTCCCTATACCATGATCCACCCTGGCACCTGCGGGACAAGAAACCTGCATATTAGATCTGCAGAAACTTTGTTCCAGCTCAGGTTTTCCCAGATTAGAGTAAGACTTATAATATTTAGGCAGTTGCTGTAAGTACACTTTAGGTAGCATTGCCAGAGGAATCCTGTGTTGGGAGGCAGAAGGTAGGAGAGACACAGGGAAAACCTGGGGGGGAGCTTTTATGTAGTTCCACTGCTCAGCATAAATAGAAAAGGGGCATTGCTGCAGCTGCAGTCACTGAGCCGCAGAAAGAGTAATTTTTCAGTGGGATGGAGAATTTAGGGGCTGTTCCTCCATTCTCCAGCTTAACCCAGTGGGCAGGATACCAAATATTACTTCCACATTTCCCTTTGTCATCACACACATAAAACCAAAATCAACCTGGCCTTTTGAGTTTGTTATAAGCTATCTGGAACATGAGGCTTATTTTCCTTTTTTGTAAGAATTGGGGCAAATATGCAGTAATGTATACACTGTAATAAAACAATGAAACTGAGAAGCCACTGCTTAAGTTAATTCAATATGGCCACAACATAGCTCAATCTAATTAAAATTGAATAAACATTTTTATATAAATTCAATTAATTGGTGTGGTCCTATGTGTGCATTCTACGTCGTGAAATTGTGACCAAGAACTCGTTCTTCCAGCACTAAATAATTACCTGAAATCAGAGGATAAAGAATAGAGAAAGCTGAAAATCCATTATGCTCTGTAACAGTCTGACTAAAACTAATCAGCTGCTATCTAAATTTTCACACCTCTATTTCATGATCATCTTCTCTTGTAAAAATAAACACATGCACTCTGAAACGAGGTAAACATAAATGGTGTTCAAAACATGAACATAGCAGGTCCAGTTTTGAACTCTATTCTGACTCCCCGGTATGTGGCAGAGCCTCTAGAGGGATCAGCGGTTTTAGGAGGGGGATCCCCCCTGAAGGGAGACAAGAAGGGGAGTCCCCAAAACAGCCCACCCTATTGGTGCTCCAAAAGTGCCCTCAGAGCCTTATAATTTCACAAATACAATGACTGTTTTAAAATCCCCGACCAATGTGTTTTGCGTGTTGAAAATGTATAGATTGTTGCTAAGTTCAAATAGGTGTTGAAAGTTTGGATGATGTCATGCTGGTGTACAAGAGCACCTAATACTTATGGCTCCTATTGCTATGGGTTATGTAAAGCATTTGAATAATTTGGGAAGGGTAGTACTTGCAGGGAGATGAAACCATATTCCTCTTTAAAATTAGTTCAGATTATCTCCAACTTTTGTAGACTCACAGGGTGAGTGTCAGGAATGTACAGAGACACTTATTGTGGAAAAAATATTATCATAGTAAAATACTCATCT
>NW_005054298.1:15767713-15773294 GCF_000277835.1 Geospiza fortis | reverse complement strand
GTAGACTTGGGATGCTATAACTTCATTTATAACTGTCAGAAAATGCCTTCTATTGTGATGAGACAAAAAAGAAGTGCTTATTTTAGTTTTGTATGCTGATACCACCAGGTTTCATCAAGTTTTTCTCTAGTACTGTTATTTATAAGATCACATAGGCAGAGGTTTTAACGTACATTGATTTATCCAGCAAAACTCAAAAGCAACTCCTTAGCTGGTTGGGCTTGATTAGATGGGGAAACAGAGGATCACTCTATACCTAAATTCTTTATTATTTGCCCTATGAAATTCCTAATTTGAGAATTTAGAACACCAATGCCTTATAGAGAGATGATAATAGAGACTGTGAACTTGGTAAAAGGTGGGCCTTTAGGGTATTTACTTTGGACACATTACTCCCAGGAGATCTGAATGAAGAACTCTACCTGAACTATTTTTATTTAGGCATCATTTGTACAAGAGAGTTTATCTCACTGGCCTTCTCCAGCTCATTATAAATGGAAGTGTTAAAGTGCTTTCAAAAACCTGTGCATTTTCTTGGAAGCAATCAGTGGGACAATAGTAGAACAGAGGAAAACAACATTTTATCTTTCAGTAAGATTAAGAACTACCTTGCTTATTTATCAGCTGAATAGCACATTGGCTGCCCTTGAGACTGAGATGGAGTCACTAAATTGGTAATTACTAGACCAGGGCATTCTCCAGCTCTTCTGGCAAAGGTTTGGCCTTTTTTCCTCACTTTGCAGACCATGAAACTCAATGTAAAATAGAGTAATAATCAGTCTCTGACTGGGACATGATCCTGTTGCATCCCCTTTAGAGCTCCCTTTACGCAATGTTAGAGCTTGTTTTACCTTACTTCTTTTGCTTTGTAACACATAAATTTTGTATTACAGTAGCATAAGTACAGCACTGGACTAGCCTGCTGTCCAGGTTCAGCCTTGCCTATAATGAAATGCAGTGATGTAGACATCCATGCTGAAATATGTTCATATGCCCTCTTAGACACTCTAACCCCAATGAGGTTCTGCAACCTAAAAATTCCACAAAGCGAGGGCTCCCCAACCTCTGCATTTTTCTTTGGGTGGTAGGTGCCATCTTCCCTTTCAGCAGTGCTGTGTCCTCCAGTGAGGGGCACAGCCCAAGCACAGCATTTCCCTTCACTGCCCAGCCATCAAGGGAGAGACGTGCCAGAGAGGGGCACTCACAGCCGCTCCTCAGAGGGTGCCGTTGAGAGAGGAGTGATTTCTCCCTATGGGACTACTTCTGTAACATTTTGCTCTATCCTTCCAACGATCAAGCCAGTGGCTTGTTGCAAAGCCAAGAGCCTGCCTTGGCTATCAGATTTCATTTATGTCAGTGAGAAACGGTCTCAGTAAAAGAAAATGTTCGCAGTCAAAACTATTCTCAGTGAAATCAAAATAGTCAATGCATTGTCAGGAAAGAGAGGTGCTGCCCTACCAAATAAATGTCACTTTGGAAGCAAGTATATTAACAAAAAATATATGTGTAGGCAAAGTCCAGACACTTGTTTTGACAGTGTATGATTTTGCTCCCTTGTCAAACTTCTCTTATTACACATGGAATCACACGCTCATTTTCAACAAGTACATGACGATGCAGGAGATTACCAGCACATCACAGCACGTATTTGCCTTTGGATTGGCTTAATGTATTTCTAGGCTTATCCAGCTGGCTTGGAGAATACACATGAACCAAATTCAAGCAGTGCTTATGCTTAATTACAAAGGTTTACACTGGACTTTCACTCTGCATCTCCTCTTTCCACTGAGATAAAGTATCTAAATCACTCTACAGAAATGTATGTGCCTCAGTGGATTGCCTTGTTGTAAACATGCAACTTTATTTAAAATATGAATTCCTGAATTAGATGCAAATAAAATGTTAAATAAGAGATTTTCATCAGTAATTATCTACCAATAAAAATAGTTTTATATGCTTAATAATGAATATAATTGGAATTTTTTTATGCACATTACTGTGTAAGTATTTGCAATTATTGGTTTACATTATTTTTCTATCAATCTTTATATCTCTATGGAATAAAAAACCAGAACATTTTTAACCTAAGCATATACATTTGTAAACCAGATAAATGTTGTGATTATCTCTTCCTGTATATAATTCCTCATGAGGGATTCAGTTAATTGAACATACCTTTCAAAACATAATCTATGGGTTAATTAAGCTCAGCAAATATAAAATTTGAAACCACATACCCTCTATTGGCAGCAAAGTTAGGGACTTTTTTTATTCATTTTTATCCAGTGCTACTAATGATTGCTTTGCACAGGCATATAATACATGCAGGTAGCATGACTATATCCAAAACAGGAGCTAAGTTTTTGATTTCGCTGTCAGGGATCAAAAGTCTTTTTTTTTCATACATACATCAACTCTTTCAATAACAAAATAAGAACTTATTGACGTTGAGTAGATTTCATAGCTTGTAGAAAAGACACATATCATTGTAATGTGTGAAATTTTAATCAGAAATGTTGTGAAGGATAAAGGTAAACTGACTGCTATAATTAATGTGTTCTGCCACAGATATTTAGCTGACACATTTGAGAAGTGTGGTTTATGTTAACTATTCCACTGCTTGAATTCTGTCCTTGCTAAATGATGGTACTGTTTGACAGTTTTAAGTTACGATGCTTTCCTGTCTTCAGTAAAGTTTTTCTTCATCTAGCATATGATCCTGTAAAACAGAAGCTTGCAGTACTGCAGTGGTAGGTGGACAATAGACATGCTGATGTAGATGTACTTGGTAATATGTGTTAAACCTGCTAGCAGAAGTTGTCAGGCTTGAACCACTTGAAGATTGCCTTTCCTCTCCCTCCCTTTTTTAGCATTTCAAATATTCTATTTATTTAATCATTCAGTTTGTGAAGACTTGTGCCCACAGCCATAGTCTCTTGAATCATAAAAGGTTATCTTACCCATGGTATGAAAATTACTAAAATCTATTACCACAACAATAAGAAGGATAGAGTTATAAGAAGATTATTGTTCTCAAAACAAAATTCCTGTTACATTTAACGCATTTTTGGAAAAAGCCCAAGGCCCTGATTCTGCCACTGTTCCTTGCATTGAGTAGAACCATATGGTCCCATTGGAGTTGATCTAACTGCCTTTGGAGTATGCTACCACTCAAAATAAATAAGACTGGCAGGATCTGGCCCTGAATGAGCACATGGGCTCTGCACCCTGCCCTAGAGGTTAACAAACTGGGTAAGAAAATTCCAGGGCTGAAGGGGATTCAGCTGAGAAGGCCCTCTCTGATACAAGCTCCTACCACTCCAGATGTAGGGCCTCTTAAGGGAAATGCTCATTCAACATACATTCACTTTAGAGGGTTTTTTAAGAAGATATATTATTTTTACATATAATTTTTATATTGTCCTATTTCCAGAAACAATGAGCTTCCTGTGTAATTAATTGCTTTGAAGAAGGAATGACAAACCTGGGACAGACAGAATTGCATTTGTCATTTTGAAGCAAGAGAAAGGATTTTCTGCTGCAGATAATCTTTGGTCTCACAATCAGCAGAACTCATTTTGCAGTCCTTAGGCACCCAGCTTCTCTCTGCCCAGTAAAGACTACCCTAAATGCATATTCCATTTTCCAAGCAAATAACATCTTTAAAAAGTTGCTCTTGCAAATAAAAAATATCGTTAACTTTTGCTGCATCATATACCCCTCCCCCCCTCATCAGTACAGCACATTACAGGGCATATTTTCAAAGGGTACTGGGTTGTGAGTGTATGCAAAATAAATCCCTATGATCTGTCTGAAATAGATGATTAAAGTAATTTCCTCAGAGGGCAAATAGAGAGAAAAATATAATTTACAAAAAATCCCATACTAAAAGTCAGGGATTCTGATTCTTTGCTTCTGCCTCAGATATATCAGTCTTACCTGAAAAGATCTACTGCAGGCGCCTCTTGCCATGCCAGTATGGGTGTGCAGCAGACAAAAGACATACCAGAAAGGGGAAGACAGATATGCCACTTAAATTAAATAGGAAATGAATTGGCCAGCAAGTTGGCATGTCTGCTGAGACAAATCATAGACAACATGTCTCTCAACAACAGAACTTATTTGTTTTCTCTTGCCAACAGATTCATCACTGCCCAGGCAAAACAGGCAAAATACATTAGTGTCATGGTAAACTGATAAAGAGAAGTGCCTCAATCTAGCATCCTCAATGGCGAAAGTCTTAGGGCTGTATTGATCTGTGTTATATAAATCTTGTTTTCTGTCTGCAGAAGTGAATCAGGAATGACCCTTAAGGTTAACAAACATTGTAATGTCTTTCAGCTGGGGCAGATGCCTATGCGCTCCACACATTGTATTTGGTCAAGTCCCATCTTGTCATTTTACTGCCAAGGAGCTTAACTAATTGCTGGCAATCATAAGACAGTTTGATGGAAGTAAAGAATTCCTACAATTGTTGCCCCTCTCCCTTTTTTTCCTCAGCCTTAACAAGCACTCAAAGCCATGTAGCGGAAAACAATCAACACTGAATTAGTCAGCAGGAGTCTTAGCTGAGCTGGAACTTTATGTAATTGGCATGTCATGTCCGTACATAGCCAGAAGCAGGCCTGATTAAGCTGATGTATTTTGTTTCAGTAAACTTTTACAAAAGCCACTTTACCTCCTCTTGTTTGGTTGCACGTCATAGCATGTACTTAACATGACATTTTTCTGCAGAGCAAAGGCACTAGACAGTCACCACAGGCATTTTGGATTGGAGAAGTATTATCATACTGGAATGTGTTACATAACAATCAAGCCTCTAGAAAAAGCCAGCAACTAAAGAAGCAAGTTCATTATCGAAGCATAACTCTTCCACCAAAGTTCTTTGGTTTCTGTCCACAACTTCATTTTCTACAGTCTATTTAAGCAGGTTTGAGAAAACAAGATGCCAGTTGAAGTTTTGTTAGAACTATTTCCAATTAAACTTGCATAGTTTTCTTGGGGTTTAGTAAAATGATTCCCATGCAACAAGGAATCCTTCCAGCAGAGATACTACTCAGGGCACTTAAGCAGCCCACCCTATCTGATCCAATAAAATTTTACTGCGCGTTTAACTTCACCCTACAGATAAATTTAGTCTTAAATGCTAAAAATGCCAGTCTGCATGGAAAAAGAAAGTATCTAATGCTTATTGCTAAAAGTAAATTATAAATTTTAAGGCACACCAGCTGTATTATTTCATAGTAGTATCCTTTTTGTCGTAACTTTAAATCAAATGCTATAGTTGAACTTGGCATAGATTATTAAAGCTAAAAGAGTATTCCGTGCTTGTATTACGTCATAGTTGACAATATAAAGACAAGATTCAGGGAACTAATGGAGCTTTTTTCTTTTTGTCATAGAAAGGTCAAGCTAGTTTTCCACATTTTATATGTGTGTCATTCTCAATATAGCAACAGAATCTCATATAGAAAACAATGTAAGTAAATGTCTCTACGAAGCTACTAGTCACCTGATCAAAAGCCAATGTTGAAAAACACTTCTAATGACTTTCTCTTATGCATCAGTGCACCTACTAATG
>NW_005054298.1:15752709-15767662 GCF_000277835.1 Geospiza fortis | reverse complement strand
AGATCTAACTTCCCTGCTGTGATCCCTGCCTTTCTACTAACAGGGAGCCCAGGCACGGAGCTACTAATGAGCATGCTGGAGAGAGTGTCCAGCCCAGCTCCGGCTAGAGACAATCCACCTGTCTGCTCTCCAATGCAGGGTATGGTGCATGACAGTAAGACACCCCGTTGTATTTTTTCCTTAAATAATTTAGGTATTTATTGATTTTCTTCACATTTTTATTTTGGGGCTTTTTTCTTATTGTTTTGGTTTGGTTTGGCTTATTTTTTTTGCATTGACCTTGGTCTCAGTAGCAACTCTCCCTGTCTTAGGAAGAAAGTAGCAAGTTTCAAATGCAGGTTTTCCCTCCATAACTATTATTTTATTTGATCTAAGGAAAACAGTGCTGTTATAGCACATATTGCTGTCCAGAATTTCAAGTTTATTCCTCCTATAACATAATCATGCATCCTTAGCTTGATATTACAAAAATAGTAAACCAATATTAAAAACTTGTAAAAAGAAAAAAACACGCATCCTTTATTTGAAGAGGAAAAAACAAAAGAAAGATATAACAGCTGCCAGACACTAAAAATAGTGCAAATTGCATAAATTAGAGCCCACATTTCAAAGGCACCACACTCAACATCTTTATCTACAGTCAAAAGCCAGCAGGATACTGGTATGAAACATTTACTTAACTCTGTTTGCAGAAATTCTGTATGAATGGAATAGTTACCACAGGATACCTTTCAACTCCAAGCTGCTCACATAACACATGACCATACCTAGCTCCCTGTGGGCTTTTCTTGAGGTTACCCTGCCATTTAATATTTTGTTAGCCAAAGAGACAGGTTTGCAGAACAGACACTAGTTAACATTGCCAGTTAGCCATAGGATGTCACAATTACTCTGAAAGAAACACAAAAATGTAGCAATGGGAATCAGTGATAAATTTCCTGCATTATGCTCCAGATTGTCAATGGGAAAAGCTATTCAAGCCAGCCAAATGATTTGCTATTTCCACTTCTTGTTTGCTTCTGCTTCCTGTCTGAGGTTTGACATTAGAAAACCTCTAGTATGTGACACCTAGGAAAAAAATGTGTCCTCAGTGCATTATTGATCTCCCATAGTTTCTTCAACTAAATCTTCAACATTATGAAAAAGTATCTCAGGTATCTATAGTCTCCTGTTGATACAAATTCTCACTGACATTAATGGGATTTGAGTGTGCACACTGCATAGGGAAAAGAGAACACACTACTGATGTTCAGGACTAATACTTGGAAAATCTAGTATTAAAATACAGTAGTACTGTAAGCACACTCACCTCCACACTTGTAGGCTAGTCTGAGTAGGAGCTTAAATTTTCAACTCAGTGAGTTCTCTTTCTAACAATATTTTAGAAATATTTAATTTTATTTTTTTAATATCTTTTTCCCTTACACCTCAGCTTTCACCTCTGCTTTCCATTCTTAGAAAATTGCTACTTCTTTACTGAAAAGAGAACTTAACAATTTTTAAAACTTTCCTTATTTCCACCATTTCAGCTGAATTTACAGGGACATGTTGAATATGAAGTCTTGAAAAAATAAATGTTGGGAGTAAATTTCATGCATGAAGAAATAAATTATTCTGGTTCATAAAATTCTAAGAATTACAGTAAATTTGCTTGGGCCAGATTCTGCTGAATCTGTGTAGTGCATTTCATGAAAAATCTGATATAAATGCTTCACTAATCTTATATTGGGCCTTAATAAATACCTAAATGGTGCCTGGTAAGGCCATCTTTTAAAGATGCTGGAGAGAGTCACCAGATTTATGGAAGAAAAAAGTACTGATAGAGGCTCCTGAGCAGCAAAACCCCATCTTCTAGGGGGAAATGCTGGGGCCTCCAGTGCTTCTGTAAACACTCTTTGGCTGCTAAAGAAATATTTCAGCATGGAACTCTCATCCTTGATATTTCTACCATACTGCAAACTCCTCTCAGATCAGTGAGAAACAGTGACCTTGTTAGTCTGAACTGGTAATGTTGGCTTGGCACTATCACCCCTCTCGTTGGAGAGCTCTTTAACTTGGTATCATTCAGCTTTGCACACTGAATGAGCCTGAGACAGATCTGCTCTGTGGTGAGGTACAGCTTACAGGCCAGAACAACTCAGTGGAAGGAAATCAGGCACATAAAGGAAATTGGGTGCAGTTTCTGGTAACACACCCCTTCAGACAAGGTCCAGGGAAGGGAGGAACATTCCTACTCCTCTATTCTTCTTCTATCCTATTCTGGTCTTCCAAACTCCCAGGACGAACAAAGTTGCCCATATCTAACACAACTCATTTCATTTCCTAGGAACATTAGGTTACAAAGAACATGTAAAATCTACCCCTCTTATTAAACTGCAAAGCCTAGTTCTTACATGAGATAACTCATATAAACTCTTTTGCTGTATTTTTCTGTAGAGTGTTCTGTGCCTATTAGTGCATCAGCCCTATTCTCTGAGGATATACTGTATAATAGAATTAAAAGTGCTTTGAAATTGCCAATCCTCTTTCACTCTGTGCAGTGAAGGAGACATGTGAAAGAATGGAGCTTTTCGAGCTCTATCTCCTCAAAAATTAGTTTATCAAAAAATTCTGTGAATTTTTTTCCTTCTGAATACCCAGATTTTTCAGAATTTCAAATGGAAAACTTCAAAGTGTGGTGATAAAAATCTATTAATTTACTGTGGTAAATATTTTTTATTATTTGATTTATTTCAGTAAAAAATACAATAAGATTACAAACTCAGAACAGAGTTTGTTATCAGAAAATATTATCTTTCAAAATATTTCTTGTATCTCTCAAGTTTTTAGCTACAGGAAAGACTTTTTAAAAATAATTTCTTACTTCTTCAGAATGAAAGAAAATTTTAAAATTCAAGAATTGATATCGCTTGATAAACTCTGATTTATCATAAACTCACACTTTTGCTGTTGGTTTGACAATTTAGTTTTCCCTCTCACATAATCCTGGCATGAAATAAATACTGCTTTTAATAATTTTGATTCATTAGCAGGAAAGGTTGGTTTCCCCAAAGTAGCTGAAATATATGTGGATTTATGAGTCAGAGCAGGAGACCTCTGTAAAAGATAGCAACAATTTACAGAGTGTTCCGAGAAGACTAATAGAAATGGTTATGAGGCTGGAAGACATGTATACATATAATTTCACAGAGTCATAAGTAAGACATATGGGGAGAATGATAACAGTCTAAATTTTTAAAGCATATTAGCAAGAGCGATAGAGAAAAAATTAGACTGAATATTAAAAAAATTTCCTGAAAATGAGCTGAGTTAGGCCGTTGAATAGTCTCCAAAGGACTGATGGGAACCCAACTGCAAGATACATTACAACCAGACTAAGAGGGCCATTGGGGTGACCTCCCAGGTTTTATGTTTTTCCATGCTGGTCTTCAAAGAACTGAAGTACTAGAAAGTCAGAAGAAAACAGAACGGAGAAGTTTCAGATCCAAGGTTGCCTTGATATTATTATTTTATATCTTAGCTGAGATTTGCAATTTCCTGTCATCTTATCTGGGTTCCTTGGTCAACTCCGGGTGTTAAGTCAATGAGATGCTGAATGACTTACCTTGGCTGCTGGTAAAGTTAATGTGTTATAACAGATTTTATATGTGATGATTTATGTATTTAGGATTTTTATGTCAATAATTACTGTACATGTTATACGACCATTTCATAAAATTACACATCACCATAAAATAACTGTATATGGCATATTTAATTTTGAACTTCCAAAGACAAAAAAATGGAAGTAGTTACAATAATCATTATTTTCAATTTTATGTAGTTAAGTGGTTTTACAAAAAAAAATTAGCCTTCCAAATTACATAGTTATAATGTGTTAATGGTAGCATAACATGTCATTACATTATGCAGCCTAATTTCATAGATATTATATATAGTTGGATATTTTAGACTCTTTTATCCTTACAGTTATTACAAGACACTGATTTCTTTCAAACCATATTCTGCTTAACGCTTACGCAGTATAACCTTTGATGATCCAATTCATTTGGACACTTGGATCACAAAAGAAATTGGTGCTATTGCATTTATTTCTTATTATGAAATGGGAACAGTGCTCCCATTTCTTGCTGTTTTCTCTGTGAACTCTTCCTTTTTTATTTTTCCCTACTTATAAAACATGTTCTTCCAAGACAGCTGATGGGACCAGAGTGCTACTTAGAGAGAAGATGATGATGAAAGTCACCTTGTCTGTGCTGTTCCAATGGTCACCTGTGAGGCTTGGATAATTCCGACCTAACTTTATAATGGGACACCCACTCTGGGTACTTCAGTTAAGTTCTTGGAGTCAGGTGGGGATGCATCTGGGACTAAAAATCCCTAGACACCCCTGAGGTATCTAGGCTACTCAGACCTTTAAATCATGCCATTGCACCCTCATGTCCTGTTGTTCTGTATGTGTGACTTCAGGGGACTCAAGGGCACAGAGTGGTTTCATGTCAAAAAAATGAAAGAACAGGTGGTGCAAAAATTCACCAAAACTCTCTTTGCTTACAACAAAAAAGAACTTCAAATACTTCTTCTGATGTTTTGCCTTGATTTCTTTACATAATCTTAGGCTCTTTTTGATCCACCCTCAAAGCATTCAGACCCTTTTGGATTTTTAATTTGCCATCTTCTCTATTTACTCTTCCTTTAAGGCATGTTGTCTAAAAATTTTAATTAGTATGGAATTCATTTTGTCCTCAAGTTCACTAATGAATATATTGAATAATGCTGATTCCAGTTCCTGACCACTAAGTATTCCCATCAACACAGCCTCCCAGTCACTTGCAGCTACATCTGCAATATCTCTTTACCTGCTATTTGTAATTTCTTTCTTCAGCCATATATAATTATGGCTCTACAGGAGCATGCCTCATTAGTGTTTTAAAGAATTCTCCTTGACCAGCCTGCATTACTGGAAAGGTAACTTCATGTCTGCTCACTCTCTCTGTCTAGCCACCGCAGGATGGTGTACAGAGAAGAGAGGCTACTCTGATCAGGGGTCCCCACACTTCCCATTGGGAATGATTTATGGCACATCAAGTCCCTCAAACATTGCTCAGATATTTTCTTGGAAAGTTAAATCAGCACAGTCCATAAGTGGGCTGGGAATAACACAGGGTAACCAACAGTCTCTCCCCTGCCTGGCCTCTCCTTCAGTTAGCACAGGCAAAGCATAGACACAGACTGCTTCTTCTTGGAACAAAGTATGACTGGAAATGTTGGGCCATAGGTAGCACAGTACTGCAGAGTTCTTAATCTTTCTGTATCTCTTTTTTTTTTTTTTTTTTTGAGAATTAGCAGCCTCTTTCACAAAAGCACTAGGTTTAGAAGAGACTACAGTTACAAGAAATCAATTACTTCAAACCTGTAAAGGAAAGTGTTTCAAGGTATAAAAAGAAAGCAGAAGAGAGTAAAGCATCACACAGTACAGATAAGAAAACAAGATCTTTGCCTAAGGACCTTCCCCTTGCAGCAGAGTAAGACAAGTATTTTAGCTGTGATTCTTTCACATGTCATCTCAGTCTTTTCTGCATGCTTTTCTTGTACTGTAGTTAAAGGCTTATAAATCCAGGATACCTATACACCCTTTCAATTATAAAGTAATTGTTTATGTCTAAGTTATTCAACTATACTCTCTTGGATGGCCAGAATTTGCAAACAATAATCAGTTATGATTTGACACTTTCCTTACAGTTTCTTTCTCTGCTTCAAGAAGGAACTATTGTAACAACCTCTGCTGAAGGCTACTGTAGTCTCTTCCTGGGTTTCGGCAGTACAAATTGTTGTTTAAGGCTGAATTTCCTATATCTACTTCACACCTTAACCACCATGTCTGCAGAGTCAAACTGACCTATAAATCCCTCACCAAGTTGTAGAGTCACTCTGCTAATGGACTCTAATAGCAGAGCCTTATGCAGGACAGCAACAATTAAAATATAAAAAGAAATCTAGTCAAGTATGTTTCTTTTTTATCAAAATGCGTTTCTTCAATTTGCTAGTATAGAGCAATACTTTTTGAACACATCATCTAAATAATAAAATACACATAAGAATTCTGATGTCTGTCTTCAGACTGGGACTGTGCATAGTCTGTAACGTGATATATAATATCAAAGGAACAACCTAATCTCTAAATTCATTATTAGAGCCCTAGTGATATTCTCTGTCTTTCCATCATCTGAAAAGCTGGCAAATGTATGCTCTGCATCATCAGTGTAACAATCTCCATACAACATTGCAATACATATTTCTGTAGCATTTGTACTACACACCAACAAAAATTGGTGCGTAGTACAAATGCTACAGAGCTTGGCACTCAGCAGTGTGCCTATTTTTTCAAAAAGTCTAACTAATCTCAACATTTCTGCAAGTGATTTTAATGCAGATCACAAATGAAAAAAAAAAAATATGCAGAACTGAACACACACACAGCCACATTTTGAAGAAATATATACTTTAAATCAACTAAGATTGATCAAAAATTGTTCTTCCAAAATAGCAGTTGTACTCTGAGCAATTGGACTATGAAGTTCTAAATGGGAAGATTTTATTATGAGCTTTTTTTATGTTGACTTTTTTTTAATTCTGTTTTGTATTTTAGGGATTTTGCACAATGGATTCCAAAGCAAACCAAATTAACAATTCATTTCAATTTTCCTTAAAACCTTTGCTGACTCAGAAGACAGATCTACTGCTTTCCTATCTGTTTAATATGTCCCAGGAAATATGAAAGTCAAGATAAAGTTAATTCAATAGAAATACTGGCAAAACAACAAAAAATGGGTCTCTAACTGCCATCAAACTGAATGGTCCATAGAGATCCTTGGCACAGGCCTCTTTTTCTCAACAGCTTTTTCTGAGGTAACTAAGTATTAATAACTAAGTGTTCTGTTCAAATGGATGTTCAGACATCCTCAGTTAGGATTTGCCTGATTCTCATACCAGGTTAGTCTGCAATGTCCACAGATTCTCCTCTTCCCAAATCCTACTCTTGCACTTCCTCCCAAATAGGATGCTTTGCTCACCAGGGTCACATGATGCACTTGTTTTCAGTGATAAAGTTCCGTGCCAGGTTATTACACTTCACAAATATTTCCAGCTACTTAAATTCATGGAAATCAGCCCTTCTGGAATTGTCTAGGATTTTGGGTGTCTGCTTGGATGTTGTACTAATAATTTTCACAATTCAAGATCTACTGCTACCATTGCCAAATCAGTGCAACTGTTGATTAATTGAAGATCACGACTAGTACTTGAAAAAATTGTTTGCAAAAACCACACATTGGTTTAGCCATCATAGCAGAAGACAAAAAAGGTGAATGTTCAACTGAAAAAAAAGTTTGCAAGTATTTCTGCCCAATACATTTCTTTCCTAATGTGGTGCAGGAACACCAGCCCGCTGTCTCCCCTATGAGGCAATGTGCACCCTCTGGATCCTGCTGTGCATTCAACTGCAGACTTCTATATTCAAGAAGTGCTAGACACAGGCTTTCAGCTACAGCTCCAAAGATAATCTTAACAACAACAAACCCAAAAAAGGTTTGTACAAAACCAGCAGGGATTATCTTTCTATGTTTTTGCTCCACTAAATTACGTGACCTATGGGTTTATGAGTATCAGCACGTTCAATTACTTTCCTTTGGAAAAGTTTTTCCTTCTTACTCTAAACTGCATATAAAGCTGCATCTTCTGATATGTGTTTATACATCATACATTTCCCTTCAACTTTAACTCTACTAAGGGAGAATTACACAATTCAAATCTTCAGAATAAGCCAGAAATTTCAGGCTTTAGTCATTTGCCAGTCAGCAAAAGTTGCTGTGATTATGACTGTCAACTACTCAGGAGCATGTTCATTTTCTTAGTTCAGCCACTTTTCTTGCAAGGCCATTGAAATGTTGTTAGTATCTATCTTTCCCATAACCTTTTTCATCAAAACTCATGTGTGAACGCTTCACAGAGGAGGTAAATGTTTTACTACATTTAAGAGAGAGAGAAAAATGAAGATATAAGGAGGCTGAGTATTTTCCCCAAAGTTTTTCAGTGGATGAGCAGCAGCAGTGTAGCCTAGCTTACTTGGTGGTTTGCCCAAATAATGCCACATGATGATATTCATGCCTTACTCCTTGCTAAGAAACCAGTAAAACTATAGTACCATCAGATCTGCAGAGGCAATCAACACTTTCTTGAGACAGGTTTTAAGTATTAGTTCCTAACATCTTGCTTAGCTGGTTCGTTTTTCATACAGTGATAACACATCACCTAAAGCACACAAGCACCCATTGGTACTATTTTCTAGCACCGGCCCTAAAAGCAGGACAAACATCAGTAAAGCAGTGAACATCAGTAGCTTGGGAGCAATGTTCCACTAAATAGGATTTTACCCTTTCAAGTCAGCAGCAAGCTTAGTTTTACAACAGCTTAGGAAAAATAAAAGGTATTTTATTGAATATTTTAGATGTGAAACCAAAGAATGCAGCAGTGGAAATAGCTGCTATACTTGTTAGCTCTTATATGAACATAGCAGGGTCTCATGACCCATTCATTTTAAATGATGATCTATATTCTTCTTCCACAACCATTGAATTGGAAGAAACAATCCAAACAAAGCTAGACCATATGTCAGATGGGTCATTTAAATTTTTGCTGTGAAAGAAATTAATAATATTCCCATTTCAGTAATCATCTGTGAGTCTTATAATTTACAAGCCAATGAGGAAAAAAAGAGCCATTCAGAGTTTCCAGGTTTTGTTTGGCTAATGAAATGCAACAGTGTTAATTTACACTTGGAACACATAAGCAAGGTTTTACATCTGTTTTAAAACAAAGAGCATCCTCTTAGAAAATTTTTTAAATGGTAATAAAATATCTATACAGATAAGACCCTACTTTTCAGTGATTGGCAAGACTGCATTCAGGAGAAAGATTTTACTCAGATATCTTATCTCCATTCATCATTTAAAAAAGATCTGGCATACCCAGCACACCAATTCTTCCAATTCTTCAGGGCAAACTCATCTAGGTCTAAACAGTCATAATTTAAACATTCAATCACATCAAATGGAGCAATAGAAATAAAGAATTAGCCCACTTTAGCAAGACTACCAGAATTCACATTTTTAAGCACTGCATCTTTTAAATAGCACCTAATTGGTCTTCCATTTTATTACAGTCATATGCTAAAACACTTTTGAAAAAAGTCCTACAAAAATTTCCTCTTTTAAACTGAAATAAACTCAAGCCCTGTATGCTCACAGGAAGAACCTGGCTTTTTTTGTTTTTTACCTTTAAATATAAATGCTTTCCTATAACCACAGCCTAGCAGGGAGGCGAAGCCTCTTGGCAAAAAAAAAGTTATATTAAGTGCACTTGCTGGAACTGTTTATACTTTGTTCCTGAGAAATAGATTGAGTACTTGATAGTATAACACAATGAGAGGTACGGGTGGTGGAGATCGGATCGGATGCTTGGGCGGGGGGAGAGGGGAAGTGTTGCTACCCCAGGAATTTATTTTTAAAGTGTCTGCTATTTCATGCAATCTGGTCTATTTCAAAGGCAAACAATTTGCTCTTCAGAAGTATCTTTATGAGCCCCAAGGGATGAAACTCATCCCTGGCAGAAATGATTTAGCAGTATCCAGAGAGGGGGTGAACTCCTTGAGAGGCAAGGGAATAATTTTTTGAAGGGTGGCAGAATTTTAACAAGGGCCTCTAGTGAGTTCTTGTGAACCCCTTTCAGCACATCACTGTTTTATTAAAATATTCTTCTCAAAATACTGAAACACTGACAGCTCCTGTAAGCTTGCCAAAAATTGAGTAAGGAATAAAAATAAAATGTTAACTTGACATGTGTGAATAATTTTGATTTGATGATAACACCTTTTGGAATCGAGGCCATATTCAAAGCTGACTCGTAACACATTCACATTTCTAACTTCCATGAAATAACTCAAACTTTTCAGGCATTGTTATGGTGCGGTGAAAGGAGGAGATGGTAGGAGCCAAACTCAAGTTTCCCTCTGAGTTAAATTAAGATTAAAAATATCTTAGGTTTTTCTATCTGAACCTAGAGGGACCCAGGTCATATTTGGTATGCACACAACAGGCTGGTTAATGCATGCTGGCTGGTTAAAGTAACAAACTGAAATCAAACTGAGTAAACATCAAATGAAGGAGGTAATTTTGAGATAATTGATTTCTGAACCTGGACAAAGTACTGAGCAGATATTGTAAGGAACATCCATATTTTGACAGGATCCAGAATTGCACTGTCTTGTGTGGGTCTGTTCTATCTCTGGGTCTCACCTGGGCCTCTTCACACAGTGAGAGGTCAGGCAAAGAGGAAGCTCAAATGAACTATAAGAAGCTCTTTGGACAAACCCTTGATGTAATGATTTCTCTAAGACCAGTACCATGGACTATTTTCCACTCCCTACCACATTAGAACCTCAGATGGTCTACTTCAGCAGGGTAACACTGAACTGACTTTATTTTTCCCTCTGTCCCACCACACTGTTGTCTCTGTTCCTGAGCTCCTAACAAGTAGCCTCCACTTAATGACAGCAAGGCTGGCAGGGGAATGGCTGTCAGTAGTGTTAATTTATCTATAAATCTCTGATCAAATGCTGTGGTGAGGAAACAAGGGGAGCAAAGTTGAAGTTGAAAAGAAAAAATTTAAATGGATGAGCTATGAATAAGTCCTACCACAGTCAGATGTACAGATGTACCTCCTCACAGCTGTAATGATAGAAACACACCTCTTACAGAAAAAGGGCTGCAGGTTTCTACTAGGTACAAGAGTACTTGTACCCAAAAGTCATTCTCTATTTTCTTAGTGAGAAAAGAGTGTTCTTAGGCATTATATTTTTAGACATTCCTAAGGGCTTTTCAAGGGACTCTGACCTCCTTTGGGACAGTTTCTCAGCTAGACAGGGCTGCTGCATGGTGTCTTGGGGTGTAGTGGCATTTATCTCTAACTCATGTGACCTTCCCTTGTCTCCAGTTTATAAGTCAAAGTCATTAGTCAAGTTCTAAGAGCTCAATTGATTGTGCAAAAACATACATGACATAAACCTCCCTCCCTTATTTTGCTACTGACTCAGCCAGCCTGTAGATCCCTCAGCATGACTGAGTTATGCAGTCTGCCTTGTGTTTGTGAATAGATTTAAATGCCACTCAGGACAAAACCACAGGTGAACTTGGCATATGACTTTTGACTTGACATATAACACTGTCTCCCGTATGTATTTAATTCCTTGTAGATCTGAAGTGTAACATTAAAGTGTATAGTATTACTAATACGGCACAGGCCATTTTTAGGTCTTACCCAAAAGCATGAGATAACATTGATAAAGACTGGCAAACCTAATGGGTAAGCAATGACTGGTATGTGAACCACCATTCAATGAGTCCAGAAAAGTTTAATTACCAGAAACCAAAGTAAAGTGCTTTGTTTTTGAAAAGAGCATTAGGTCAGACTGGTAAAAGTAAGAAAATGGGTAAATTACATGCTCTGGACCCCATTTTTCTGCCATTTGGTGAACACACAAGATCAATGTGAATGTGTTTTAAATAGAGCTGGCTCATACTTTAAGTGGTTTCTACTCAGATGTTCTTCTCCTTCATATAAGTGAAGATTTTATATTTGTCCTGTGCAGAGCACAGAACATGTGAAATAGCTGAGGAGTGAATGAGGAAGACTTAGGTGGATCCAATGAACAAGTTATGACACCTCTCTTTTCCCAAGTATAGAAAGTTTCTTTACACTATATGCCTAAAAGCAGGTTAAGAACATACTGTAGATGAAATGCTGGTGTCACTAAAGTTAGCAAATTGGAGTTCAGACTCCACTGCACGTTAAACTCAGTCCTGTTAGATTAACAAAGGGTCTTCAAATCTATGAAGGCGTAATTTACAGACATTACAGAACGTCATATGACTGTATATTTAGAAAATATGTGCTAGAAAATGTGTATGCTGAGGAAAGATTTAAAATCTCTATTAGGATATTATTTGTCAGAAATTCTGATGACAGGAATATTTGCCCTGATTCGTATTATATAATCTCTTAATTTATTATCTAATTAGCTTTCCCAAATGCTGTATTTATCTGAAGTTCTCTCATCAAGTAATCCATCCTGATTAGATTTTCCCTCTCACTGGCAATAATAAACACAGGTTTTTTTCTTCTTGAATGTGTCCTCTCAACTGCTAACTTATAACTTCTGTTTTTTCTTTTTCTGTGATAAGTTTCCCTTTTGTCTTTTTTCTATATATTCTGGCACAGCCTTTTCTCAACTGCAGCCTTCCAACTAGCTGTCTCTATGTACTCACCATGACTCTCCAAAATCCTGTTTCTCTTAAAATGGAGCAACGAGTCCTGATCAGCTCTTCCCTAGTAATACAAAGTCCAAAATGCAGCAAGATGCCACACATAGGACTAGTTTCAGTGCACAACAGTCATCTTGATGGGCTTACCTAAAGATAAAGCCAAATGCACAGCCATGGACAGGCATGGCTCAGAACTTGCCCAGGTAGTTCTTGAGCCACAGACCACTGCACAGAGAGCTCTTGTGTTGTTTCCAACACAGATTAGAGGAGGCACGCACAGAAAGAAATCCCCTTTCAGCCCTCAGGAATGAAGCACACACAATGGTAACAGAAGCAAGTACAGAGGGGATGAAAGACAATAGCTGGTGGCAGGAGGGTACAAATTTGAGTCTGCTATGGTATTATGGCAAAGTTGTAATGTCTTAGTAGGACGGTGAATGACAGAATTGGGCAATGCTTCCTCTTGTTTCCCAGAAAACAGTGTCCTAAATGTACTTCCCATACCTTCTCAGAAGATTGGGACTATCATCTCTCATTTTACCTAAAAAAAAAATGTGCTACGTTCCCAATCTGCTCTTGCAACCTCTCCAGATTTTGAGCAAAAATGAAAAGGATATCAAAGATATTGAAATAAAGAGCTGCAGTGAGCCAGCACACTAGGACAGAGAGGAGCCTGGTCCTAGTAAAGGTCACTGCACCAACCCAGCTCCGTTTCGCTGCCACAGGACATCTTTGGTCTACCAGCAGAGCTGCATGAATGCCTCGTGAATTTGCCATGTGGTTGCTCAGATCATGGCAACCTGTGATCTCCCAGCAGTCTGACACTCAGGACAGAACAGCCAAGTCTTTTTTCTTCCCAAGTGTTGACCCTTAAAGGGCACCTAGAAAAGCAGTAGCATGTTTATGGGCTAGGGAGAGTGAGATGTGTATCTTGTTTCCACCTGCTCAGACTTGGAAGACATCACCTCCCTTTAACAGCTCATCTGGCTGCTTCAGGCTCTGGCTCCAGGCCACCTCATGATGGTACATGCGCACAATTATGTTATCATTTCAAATGACAATTCATGACAAGCTGCTAGTAGGGTGATAGTCCTTCTTGCATGGTCCGCGTCTGCAGATTATTATAAACACTGACTGTGAGACAGGGCTCAGTGCTTCTCTCAGTCTTATCTGTCCAAATGTACAGACTTCTATGGTCTTTGTCAGTGTAACTCACAGATTTTGACCCATTGCTTTTAGCCACCAGAAAAACAAAATTGGATACTATGGTATAATGCATTTCAGCTAAAAGTACTCTTTACGCTGCCTCGCCTTCAAGTGAATTTGCCAAGGCAAGTATCTCTGAAAGATCTATTTGTGAAATATCTTCTAGCTTGACATACTATATGAGACTAATTGAGCAATAGTGTTGCCAGTCATTGCTACTTAATTGTGCGATTGCTGTGGAACGCACAGCCCAGCAGCAAGGTTACACTGCCAGACAGCTAAGTGGGGATCCCAAACATACCTGGACTGCAGGCCAGGGACTAATGAAGGGACCATTTTTAAACAGTGATTCTTCTTGTTTACACTCCCTTGTCAGTGTTTCTAACAGTTATCCACATAGAAGAAATTACTTAGGGAAACTATGGATTTTTGTACCCTTTCTGAAGTGCATTTTAACAGCTAAGCAGTTGGACCTTGTCCATTTTTTTTCCAGGGCATGATTTTTTTCCACAGAGCAGTAATTATGAACAAAGCTTCTAAAAAACATGTGTGCTCTTCATGCTGTAACATCTGAATTTCCATTTTAATCTGATTTAATTTCTAAAAGGCAGTAACAGAAAGAGAAATTATTTTTTCAGTGAGGTCTTATTATACATTGTTGTGTACTCTTACATTTGTATTACAATCACTACAGCACATATTTAAGTAAAATACACTCCCAGCCTCTGCACGGGAAATCAGACACCCTAGCCTGAATTTTAGATATAAAAAGCTAAATAATGTCACTGTTTTGCTAGGAAATCTGTAAGATTAAAAAAGGATATCTTAAGGATTTGTGGTTTAAAGCAAAATGAAAGGCTCTCACATTGGTGTTTAAAGAGGCTGTAAGATGCAGGACTTCCTCTGAGAGCATTTCTTTAGGAGAAAAGCCAGTGTCGTGGTAGAAAACAAGGAGCCCTATTCAGCAGAGTGTGCTTACAAGCGCAACCAGGGCTGGCACTATCACTGAGACAGAAATCTTGTTCATCTGAAAATATGCTTCACTAACTATTTTTGGTAGCTTGAAGAAAAGAACAGATTTGTAACACCTGTGCTTGCTGCAGGCCGTGAGGCAAAAGGTTTGGTTGGCTTCCCTGAGAGGCTGGTCCCTGGTGCCATCTTGTGTCGAGACCATATCCATCCCCAGCCGTGAGAGGCTGGTGGCAAAGCTCTGGCTCCACTGCAGCTGCATCTCCTCCTCTCTAACCCCAAAATATCTCCATGCCTTTAAGTGTTAATACTGACTGGTTGGTTGATACAGGATGTATCTCTGCTGCCACTGTCCTGCAAAACCTATAGCTGAACTCAAGGTTCAGTGATAAAAACTAGTT
>NW_005054298.1:15710197-15752674 GCF_000277835.1 Geospiza fortis | reverse complement strand
GAAATATCATCAAAGTGATATTGGCTCAAGTGACAAGCCCAAATTTGTGGAATTCCTTTCAATGTGTCAGTAAGTGGTCAGTTGAATTTTTATCATTGTCCTTTGAGGCTGTTTAGAGGACAAGGTTTAAGAGCCCACTACTATATAACACAGGTCACAACTGAGAAATATATATCCTTTCTGTAACAAAAATACCAGGAAAAAAATCAATGCCACACACCTGCCAATCACTTGAAATTTGATGTATTTAAAACCAGTTATTTAATTTGCTTGCTTGCAAAGGTGCTGAGTGTTTCCTGGGAGCATTCTGAGTGCCATGATGCTAAAAAAACCTCCCAGCATATGTATATAAAAGTACCAGAACTTATTTAGGTTTTATGAATTTAGATACCTAACTTTGTCCACATGCTTTTTAAGGCATGGAGTTTTCCATGAAAATGAGCCTCTGCCTGACCCAGTTAGGAACCAGTAAAATGATAAAAGAGTGTGTCTGGATTTTCTTTGTGTACTTGAAGTGATTATACTATATGCAGCACTGTTCTAAAGCATAAAAAAATGTGCCTTTGAGTATTTTATGTCTATGTGTTTCTAATATGTGTGTACCTCCTAGTTTTAACTAGGCTAGCAAGCAGAAACACTGTAGTGCCAGCAGAGCTGTTCTTCTTCTCTTTAATCTGACCCAGATGAGAAACTACTAAAGATCTCACAAGGAAATCCAATTTTTGGAAATTACCAGCATGAATTCTTAATCAAATAGGCCAAGGTAACGTCTGATAAGCTTCTGAACCCAGCCTCCAAGGCTTTTGATGTTCATTCACAGTATATAGTACCATCTATAATATTTACTTCTTCTACACCCTGCAAGCATTCTTCACCTCTCTCACTGCATCAGTTATTAATCCTATATTTTCCTTTTTTGAACACATAGCTGTGGTTCACCTCTAATTCTGTTGCATTGCTTTGTTTTTAATCACATTTGCTGTTCATGGTGTTACATTGATGGGGCAGGAAACTAAAGTCCTCCCTTTATTGAAAGGACAAGTGCAATACATGCATCAATGGAATAAATAAGTCCCTAAACTACCTCACCTGCAGTGAGCTTAGTGCAAACCAGAGATTGTACCTGTTCAGACATAGGTGCCTTTGGTATAGGAAAATCAGGGTCAAATAATACAGTGAAAATCAACCTGCTGCCTAGGAATATAACAAAAATTATTCAGATCCTAACTGCCTGTGCATCAACCCCAGGATTTAAGATATTGACTTCTCCCCTAAGTCTGGAAGAAGAGATGCGCTCACACCTGCCTACTTTGCTGTGACTATAAGCATGTATCCATTCACCTCAGCTGCAGTGTCTGAGGTGAACAACTTTATATCACATCCACCCTGAATTTCACTGAGGTTTTCTAATAAGCACTTCCTTTATTCGAGGGTATATCTAGCCAGTTTTGGCATATTAACCTAGAGAAGTTTTCTGAATTATTCTTTATCTTTCCAGGCTCTTGGCTATACACTTCTGAAGCTGTTACATACACGTACACACTTAAGTGCAGCTGGGATTGAATGTAGAGAGTCATTATGGTGTTCTTCACAATCCCATTGCTGCAGAAGGCAGTAAGTACACCCTTGTGCCTAGTGCATCCCAGTGGCCTTATTCTTCACTGTCTTGCACCTGCAGGAGTTATTTAAACCACTACAAAATGGGCATAAATCACGACTGAGCCTGAATGGCAGGATTTCACACTCTGCAGAGGCAATAATGACTAGATGAAAGGGTAAAGCAGTGGAAGTATCAGAGAGGATTTTCTCCCCTTCTGTTCCTGCCATTTGAGTGACTAAGTCAGGGGAATTTCTCTGGTCTCATAAAATATACCCTAACCCTGTGGGTGGGCAGGTGAGAAGAGAGGCCTAGGGCAGCCCTGGGGGACAGCTCTAAGTCCAGGCATGCAGAGTTGCAATGAGGTGCTGCCACTCTGCCCCAAGTTTGTGTTCATCCAGAGAGACCTCCAATGCTACATTGCTGGAAATAGTTTAGCAACTGATAAGTGGCATTCAGCCACACACAGTATTTGTACACTGGATCTGGCATCAATTCTTATGCCACCAAGAGACAACATCAGATCCACCAGAGCCTCTGATTCTCACAGCAAATCACAAATATGCAAAGAGAGGTACACAAGGACACAGGGGTACCTTAACGCTACTCCTAGATAGAAAGTTCTGAGAAAAATCCATCATATTTAAGACAATGAAATTTGTATGAGGCGATACAGACTGTGCTATTGCCCCTGTAGCCTGAGGAGCCCTTTAGGGCCTGATTCAAACCAAACTGAAATCACCATAATCTCTCTGTTTGCTTCAATTACTTTGGATCAGCCCCTGAAGCTGTCCAACAATAACTGCCCTATAGGGAAAGCATCTTTCTAATGAGGAATATCACTAGGATTTACATACAGAGAGATTTCTAGCCTTGCACATACACCTGTGCTTTTTTCATTTAACTAAGCTAAGAAAACTTGCATTCTGCATTTTGTGAAATGTAATTAGCATTTCATACACTTAGAAGAAACTGAAAGTACGTTTAATTATAATCAGTTACAAGATGTTATTCACCAAGTGTTTCCATGCTTTTATTCATCTTTCAAGCATAGCAAACAGGAAATTAATTACTAAAGGTCTTTCAACTATTCTAAGCTATATCCTAAATCATAGTAAAGAACATAACATTGCTCTGAATTCAAATATATGATTTCTGGTGAAATACTGGAATACAGACTGAGCAGGCCAGCAATGGAAGTCCTTCACTCTAAGCCAGCCACATCTAATTATAAAAGATGAAGGCTTTGAAAATTTACATAATTGCTGGCTCTGGTAGGGGTCGGTAACATATTTGCATTAGCTACTTATGCTTCATACCAACACTTTTAAGCACCACTTATCAAAAATAAGTCTACCAAGTCAGAGGTGCGTAGGTGGCTAAATAAAACCTGCTAAATATGGGTAGCACCACCTCTTTACGTCATGAAGAGATATATAGGCTTTGACACACAGGGTCTTTTCTTTGTCTTGTTTGTCACTTACACATTAGAGTAATAGGTACATTAGAAATGTTCTTGATAGGAATTAATACCTTCTGCTCCTTTAGTGTGCATTTGTTATAGCTATTTACTGTGTTTTTATATACAGAATTTATTTGGTTTAATTTGCACTACAGAATTTCCCTCTGTTCACTCTCTGGCTCATTTCTCAAGCCATCAGTCTAGATGGTAGCATGGCACCCTAACACAGCAGGATAAAACCCCTATAGTCTAAATATATCTCTCTAATTCTTACATGATTATTTCTCTTTTTCATATCATATAAAAATTCTGGGGGACATATATGATGCAAGAACTATACAACAAAAATGACAGACTGGTACATACATTTCAAAGGCTCTGTTTAGAAAAGAGTCACATTATGTTACAAACAGGTCTTTATCTTATTATGTTTGATGTCAGCAAGTGAGCTTTAAGGAACCTGACAGTGTTTGAACTTCTTTTTTAATTTATTTTATTGTATACGTTGATTTTATGGTTTTTGAACTCTGGATCAATTTGGTGACATTGTGGCTGATCCATTTTATCCTTGCTTTGCTGGGCCACTGTTTCATTCTGAGGCTCCAGTCTCCCATTTTCCTCGAAAGGCTCATTAGGCCTGATCTCTTTTAGCCTTTTTGCTTTTTTTCCTTTCTTCCTCACACTGGACTCTGGTTTGCTTTATTCCTTAGGTCCCCCTATAGGTTAAGCCTAAGCTCTTATCCCCTATTCTCTTTAACTCACAGTCAGCATTTGATTCTGATTTTTTAACCCTCTCCATGAATTACCCAGCCTAGGCACAGCCCCATCATGTTGGAGGTTCTGTCTGTGTGAGTCACAGCTTAATTTACACAATGAAGGGTAATGATTTTACCCAGAGATGCTTGACACAGAAACAAAATTGAGCAACTTCCAGAGAGGCTGTTGAACAAAAAATAATCTTCTGGGTTGATGCAGGCTTCTATACAGTGAATAAAATGCCTACGGTCAAAAGTTTAAGTAGTTAAGTATTTTAAAGAATTATGTGCAGAAGGACTACAAATAAATCACCCTTGCACGAATCTGGGGACATAGACTTGGCTATTTGTTCTAGCACATTGTCTTGTTTTCTAACTACATCTCACGTAGAGAAGATGAAGTTCCTGCATTGTTTGTGCTGCACTGATGAATACGTGGACATAAGGCCATACCTATTAAGAGCACACAGATGAAATACAAACAATCACATGCTGTTCCTCAAGCACTGATAAAAAGATGCAGAGCAATGAACCCATTCACCTGATTTTGTAGAAAAACAAAACATTTTAAGCTTTGTTCCTGCTTTGATGTAAGGTAAAATACAAATTAAAATTTCTGTCTGCTTTATATTTGGTAAGGTCTCTCTGCTGAATCTGCTTTGCTCTATGGCCACATTTCAATCACCTACATCTTCTCATCTACTGTCTTAAAAAGGTGAAAGTACCTATACTTTATTCTCAGGTATATTACTTGCTGAATTTAGTAGAATTCCAAAATGCAAAATATTTGGCAATAACTCTACATCATGAGAGAGAAACTTATTAGCATGATCTCTTGACACTTCACTAAGAAACTTGTTCCATCTTGCTCAATTCCACACATAAAAGAAATAATCGGTGATTTAGAAGATAATGAAATTATCAGTAATTTGGAAGACATAATCACTTTTAAGGAAGTTAAGAAGTTAACCATGTCTGAGATTGTTTTTTAAGATTTGCCTGTGTGTTTTTTTGGGTTTTGGTTTGGTTTTTTTTTTTTTCCTTAAAAATCCCAGTTTGCTGTGGGAGATCAAACTATTCCCTTCATACCGACTTAAAAACTCTTAAATTCCTTGTGACCATATAGAGTAATATGATTAACTGATTAGATTAACAGAATAATGAGACAACAGAAATGTTCAGAAAAAAATTCTGGAAATAATTTACAAATAAAAATCTGATGTTGCCAAATATTCATGTGAAGAATACTTACAAAAAGTTTAATCGGAAGGACATGCAAATAATCTCTGAAGATGCCTTAAAAAGTCTTGTATTTCACTGACTTTTACAGTACATTTCCAATCAGTGTCCAGTGTTGCAAAGCAACAGTTCATGAAGTGAAATGTAGCCTTGTGGGTTTCTATGATCTGTTGTCTTTACACAGCACAGCCTTTACAGAAGAGGATCACAATATAAAACTCCTGGTCAGGTAGCTCAGAGGGTGCAAAACCTCACTTTGGCTTCTCTTAGATTCAGGTACAACAATAACTCTTAGATAGACATTTTTCAAAAGAGATACAAGTGATAGAAGTTTAGTGATAGAAGACAGAATATTAGTAATAGAAATTCCAGACTAAAATAGAAGAATTTTTTTTTTTATTTTTAGTAATGGATCAATTAATGAGGATCTCAAATTATGAGAATTTTCAGCCATATATAACCGATTCCTTTGAAGGTTTAACCTGCTTTTCATTCTCTGGGCAACCACTCATATATGTCTATAGATACACACAGAATAATTTGCCAAAAGCATCATACACAGGAAGACTTCACAAACATCTTCAAAAGAACTTACATTTGAGACATTTATTTATAAAGGTTTCTATTGCTCAACACAGCAGATACCAGAGATGGGAGGTCTCTCCCTTGGAGAGCAGAAAATAAGGAATGAACCACCCTCAGAGTTCAAGGTTTTGAATCTTAGTTACTCTTATTTAATGAGATTTTTTTTATTCCCTAGAAATAGTGCTTTCTTTTCCTGCTATTGCAATTTTTCCATCACTTCTACAGGAAATTATTAATTTAACCTCTTTTCATGAGGTAATTCTGAAGAATTTAAGTTGAACTAAATAATCCTTCTTTACCTATATTTTTATATTGCCCTTTATTTTAACTGAAATTCTTTATTTCATGGCAAGTTTCTAACACAAGAAAGAATTTACAAAGGAAGTGACGATACATCCTATGAATGTAATTCCTTTTCTTTGAAAGTCTGCAAAGGAGGAACTCCAGTGCTACTAAATACAAGACTTTTGGGAAGAAATAACACTGTTGTGGCTCTCCATAGACTTGTGATACTCACTGTAGCAATAAAATATATCTTTTATCTTTTAAAGCTATGTCAGAGACATCTCGTACACCTCCATCTCCCAGAATCGTAGATGAGACCTTTTTTCTCACAGAAATGATTGGAAAGCTCTGATTAACTTTAACAGGGAGAGGATTCTCCCCACTGTAAATGAATAGCTGCTACTACTGGGCCCTTTGTGGGGTCCCAGGCTGCCTGTTAACTGCACAGCAGCCTCTTCAGCGTACCCAGCCCCACAGCCCTGAAGGATGACGTGGCTCCTGTGCTGGGAAGGCCAGGCAGGTTGAGGCTGGAAGAAGGAAAGGAGGAGAGCAGAGGGACAAAGAATAGATATAGGAGAAATTCAGGTGTTTTGTACTTCTGTTAAATTCAAATTGGCTGTCTATATGATGGGGACAGTAGCCTCAACTTAAGTCTTAAGTAATGTTTATGAAGCTATGATCTTCAGATGAAAGGCTTTTCAAAATGACAAGGGATTTGTATAACTCACAGAGTGATAGAAGCTTGCATTTCTGTAATACCAACTCTAAAACCAGAGGTCAGAAGTTGATCCTAGAATAACTTCATTTCCCATTCACAACTAAACAGGAAAATGTATTTTGGCAGGAGCGTGTCCCTTCTCCAAAGTCCCATTCTCAGGCTGCTCTCACCATCACCCCTCTGCCCACGCAGCTCAGCATCACCACAGAGCTACCCTGAGTGACAGCAGTGAGACTGCAAGTAGAATCAGGCCTTATTGTCCATCTAAAACAGTTTTTACAGTTTTGTTTAGTGGTATCAGTCTTTATCTGGCACACAGTGCAAACCATAGAATGCATCGATCACAGCAGCTTCTCCCTGCACAAAACAATCTATTTTCAGCTGTTGCTTTGTGGCTCAGGACTAAGCTCCAGGTATTTTAAATCTCTTTTATTGAGTAAGCCTGTGTTGCTATGATTTAGCCAGGGTGTATTATTGCATGTGAATGATAAACTGTAGTTCATGACCTGAGTCTAATGGTTACTTTATCAGTTGCAGTGGACAATTAAGTGACTGAGTAGCACAACTGACGGAGAAGAACAGATTTTGCCTCCGAGCTGCTTTCAGGAGTTAGATTTCGCTGTATCATGTTCAGAAAGGTCAGAGCTCTGGCCAGATGACCAGTATAGCAGTGCAGATGGCACTGTATGTCACCTGGCCACTCTGGGGCTCTGCAGCCTGCTGCACAGGGCTGGGGTCCAGGGAAAGGTTATGGCCATATGCAACTGCAGCACATTAGCAGCTCATGAGGAAAATGGCCTTTTTTGCAAAGGAGATGAAAAATCAGTTTGGCAGCTATGTCCACATCACAGCAGATCGTGGCCATTTTCAGCTACAGAAGCAAACACAAAATCTTTGAATCCTTAATTGTGACCACCTTGGGAAATGTGACAGAAATATTAATAAAAATATTCACGTAACAAATAACAATGCTCTCTTACACTGTGATACCACTGACCTCCTTTTTCCATCCTTTAAGCACTCAAAATATTAAGGCTTAAATTTAAATGGTCAAACTAAGAAAGCATGTTTGTACTACAAGACTCTGGTGAATACACATGGTTCTGGTTTTTTATATCCAAAACAAGATACAGAAAAGCCTTGGCCAGTGCTCTTTTTCCTTAGGAATAACCTAACCTGTATTCATGTCTCAGCTTTGGTGTAAGTTTTGCAAATTAAAGCTGGTGTGGGGACAGTGAAACAAAAGGAAGTCTGTTATCACTGTCCTGGCTTCCAAGAAAGTTTGGTGCAGTATAGCCTATTCCATTCTGAAAAGGGATTCAGGTGCTCCCTAACCAAAAGGAAAAGTTACTCTTGGCTGTAAAGGTTTCTACAAAGAACCTGAATAGAAGACAAGACAATCTTTTGGAAATTTTCTATACTGTAACTTCTTAAAACTGTTCATTGTCATATTACAGATGGTTTAGATATCATGGTGTTTGCATGGAAAAAACAATCTGAATTAAAAAGAAATCAAAAGAAGAATAAAGGACTGTTGCAGCTAAAATAGATGATTGAGAAGCAAGCTTTTGATGCAGCAGAAGTGTGGAACCAACAGCATTTAACTGATGACAGTCAGACTAGACAACCAAAAAATCAATTCTTTGCGTTGAACAAAGACGAAGAATTATTATTTCTAATAGAAAAATAAAACTCAGATTTACTAGCAACATCAGTGTGGACCTGTTTCGAAAAGCCTTGGCTTTAATTGCTGCTGTTCAATTCTTATGTGTTTAAAAAACAGACAAATGGGTGGGGAAAAAAGAGAGAAAAGCATTCTGAAAGTGTCAGCTTTATATCTTTTGTTTTATGCTGAAATACTTTTGTGGAACTCAGTAAAAAAATTAATTCTCCTAAAATACATTTTTTCCAAGATGAAAGATACTATTTACGGAAGCTACACCTTTCTCCTCTAGTGAAGAGCTTATTTTTTCAGGATTTTAGATTGGAGGTCAAAGGAACAATGCAAATTATTAATATAGGATCCAATTCTGTGTTCCTCAAGCCAAGGAAAAAACCTACTGAAATTCTCAGGGTTTTTGGTTTTTAAAAGCAAGGCCCCAAACTACCCTTTCTAATAATAATTTTTTAGGTTCTTTTGATACTATAAGTGACCTACTACTAGATACCTACTTGTGGTTCCATCATTCATGATGAGGCTCAGTTTGCTCAAGGGTGAAATCTTGTTTTCAGCAAGACAGTTTGCTCTGGAAGACATACTACTTATCACGACTGTCAGTTAGAAAAACTACTTTCACATTTTACAGCAAGTTGTAGTTTTTCTCAATTAAATGCATGGAGTATGGTGACATCTATAGGAGATTCAGAGTCTCTACATTTAAGCTGCCTTTCCATGCTATCTTCTGTTTGTGTGTGTGTGTGTATTATATATATACACACACCTCAGAGATCATTGTGATAATTTGTATGAAATATCAGACAGTAAATTAATTATCAAGATTTTAACTTAGCTGCTGTCTCTCCAGAGAGTTAAAGCGAAATAAAATGCATTCTGTAAAATAAATGCTCTCAAATGCAGCTGTGAAAGCTGAAAGGAGCAGGAACAATTGCTATGGTAACCATGTTATGGGATTAAAAACATCATGGAAAGTAGGAAGACAGTGAGAACAAGAGCATGGGACCAAATTTGTAATAGTAAATGAATTTTGAAATCATCACTGAAACTTCTGTATCAAACATTGTTTACTCTAGTAAATAAGAAAATCATAAACATAAAACAAAGCACAGCAAATTTTGACAGAATCTCACTCTGAAACAACACATTGCTCCTTCCTCTACGTGCACTGCACGATCCAATAATGTCCCACTGCAGCAAACAAAGCATCAAAAGCCAAAGGAGAGAACGTCCCAATTGTTCCCCTTCCCAGAAACAGTCTTGTTGGAAACATGAAAATTAATATGACCCTCAAACCTCATGGATCAGGATAAGTAACTGGGAGACCCTGGCTCATGCAGTCGTGCAATAATGCTCCTCCAAACACCAGCTGAATGGCCTTGAGGGCTTCCTTAAGCTAACAGGACTCTTGTATTTGGTGATGGCCTAAAGGATATTTCATTCAATGGTCAATAAACTTATTCTGTATTTTCACTTGTGTAATTGAATACAAAAAATAACTGCAAATCCTTTTTAATTTCAGGAGAAAAATAAAGGTACTTCTGCTCAGATAATTTTTTTGTTCCTGAGAAATACTTTTGTTTCTGGTTATATTTAATCTTTTATTAATGTCTTTCAATTTTTCAAAATTTCTGTGGACTGGTTCCAAATAGCTTTAAATTGCTGTAGAAGTATTCCATACAAATGCTTGGTTATGACAGCCAAAATTAATCTTAATATAAAAAGAAAACCATTGACAAAGTTTTTTAAGTTCTATGTAAAGACCTTTCACCATAGAAATATAGCAGTTTTCAGATTTTTTAAAATAAACAGTGGTAAAAGAAGCATGCCCAAAATATGGTTAAGCACTGGCAAAAAAAAAATTAATCTAGGCAAAAAAACTCTCCTGGTCTGACAGTTTCATCCAATACTTACTTAATCTCCAATGCCAGACTGGAATTGGGACCACAGTTTATTCCTTTAAAAGTAGGAACCCCCACATCTCCCAGTATTTGGCATCCATCTATCTCAAAGCAGGTTGCAGTAAGGTACCTAATTGTGGTCTCACTACCACAAACATGAATAATTTTCTTTCAGTTCATCCTATTCGAATGAAGCCCTAGTCATATTTCCACCAATTTTCTACACTCCTTTTCATTTCGGAGCTTCCCAAATCTCTACTCAAATGATTGCTCTAAGCCCCAGATCCGTCCTCCATTGTCTGATACATAAAATAGCAAAGACATCCTTTAGAGCTCTGCAAACTGCATGTCTACTGTAACTCCCCTCCAAACACACCTCATACTGGGGGTACATCGCTGTCATTTCTGTCATACTGTGGCAGCTCTTAAACTACTGTTCCTACCTTCCACCCTCAGAGGTCAGTGCTAAATATAACAGGGGTGCGTGGAGCAACAGAGAAGTAAGATAAACATAATTATTGTTCAAAAAGAAAAGAGAATGGTTCAAATATCTATAAGCAAAAAATTGATGGGAAAGACTGAGACATAATGGAGAATCTCGGGGATATTTCCTTTTGATGAGGGCACTTGTTCCTTCACTGGGCTAACAGATTTCACAAAACCAAAATTTTAGCAGGCTTTTTTCTCTAAAAAAATTCATTTCAGTTCATTTGAAAACTTTTTTACTTTTAATTTCTTTTTTCAAGAATCCAACCCAACACTCCAGGTTTCAATGTTTCCTTGGTTGACAGCTAAATTGAAAAAAAAAAAGACACTATGAGAATTGGAACTTCCAGCAATGACTGAGTGGATTCTGAGTGTCTGCTGCTTACTTCCTACTAAAGGTTCCAAGTAAGCTGACACAAGTTTGATTTAATCAAGTCAGTGTGCTCTGACAGAAGAATCTCCTGTGATACACCTTGACACACCAGGGAAATGCTGTCTCACTGAAATTACTGTCACATGGGTCCTCAGCTGGTTGGAAAAGCTTCAATCAAAATGTTATCATCCTGCATCTACCCTGTCTCTAGCCCTGCAAGGAATCCTAGTAAATTATACTCAGCAAATATTCACTGAAGGTAACACCAACAGGATGGGCTGTCAGTACTTGGAGGATGTAACTAGAATGAAAGATCATTTTGAGAAATTGAAGAAATTATTTGAAATGCATGAGATAATTTAGTAAAGATTGATGCAAAATGCTGCACTGAAGAAATATAAATTGAATGACTACAGCAGACCACAAAATGAATGGAAACCCAGAAAGAAAATGTAATTAGGAGACGAATTAGTCAGACTGCTAGAAACAAGACAGAGTGGGTAATTATTCAAATCTATTCAGCACTGGGAGATCACAGCTGGAATCCTGTGTCCAGTTTTGGACACTACACCTGAAAGAAAATGTTAAGGAGGGTAGAGATAATCCACAAGGAAACTGTAACAACAGGTTGCTTAGAGGAATGACTGAAAGGATTAGCTTTGATGACCCAAGGTGTAATAGAAGGGCTGATAACAGCCATCTACAGGTAAACAAAGTAGTGTTGAGGTTGATGGCTTAATGAGATTAATTTGCAGATATATTAGTTAGTGTGCAACATTAAATTATACTTACACAGAGATGAGAAAACTGATTTTACATCCTTGTTATGGGAGCTATACAAGAATGCCATAAAATTATGTGATCAATGACCCTCAAGTATCCTAGTTAATCTCAAGAAATGAGTTAGATTAGCTAATGTCTCCTGTTTACTCTCAACAAAATTTCTTTGATTTCTGTGAATATTTTCAGCACACTACACTGCTACTGGTTATGGCATGTCATATTGCATGCAATGAATTGCATTTGTGTAGCAGAAGAAGCAGTAATCTCTGTATAACTGTATCTCACTGTGCAGAGAAACCTGTTCAACAAAAAAAGCTCCATCATCAGCTCTCCTGACTGAAATAAGACTCAAGTTTGTTAAATGAGCAAGAGCTGAAGGTTCTGGCCATAAGTCTATACCAGGCTGATTTTACTTTCTTTTAGAATATGTACTCAAGCAATACTAACTCCATTAGAGACAAGAAATGAATTAATAAAAGACAAAAGCATTTTTGCTCCAAAGAAGATCTCATCTTAGTGTTTGTATGAAAATGCATTGGTAGGCTACATAGACTGCTGTTCATTTTGCATTGTCTAAATGGTAGGCAAAATAATGTGTTGGAGATCATTTACCCTCTTTCAGCCTTCACCCATATTCAAACTCTGGAACTGTTCATAAATCTAGTCTACCCAGCCTATCACAAAAAGGGGGCATTTTAGTTCTTGTTTTACTGGAGTCATGGCTTTACCCCAGGGAAGCCAAAGGAAGCATGTGGGAGGGGAGTGATCATACCTTATACCAACTACCAAGCCTCCATGTTTGATATTCAAATAAGTTCCCTCTCCTCAGACATCCAATCTTCTTTTTTACATTGTGCACCTAAGCCTTTTTGTCTGAGAAATTATTTTCCACCCCATATCTTTGCCCTGCTGACGTTCTTGGAAGACTTTATGTAAACTTTATTTAAAAGGAAAAGGACAAACTGCATCTTGATACACAAAGTCACTGCAAGAAAGGTATAAAGGTATATAATCTTGTGCTACAAAATAAAATTGCACAATGTGCAACAGTTTTAAGGCTCTTGTTATTAAAAGGAAATGCAACTAAATCCCATGGCAATAAGTATCATGTGAGTGGTAGTTGCCATGGTAACCATTAAGTAGGAAAAAACCTAGAAGAAATACACTTCATTGGTATGTAAGTTAAGGGTGCCTCAGGGCAGCCTAAAGAACATCTATGGGCCAGCAAAAAAGTATTTAAAAATCAAAAACAAGTGAAATATGATGATATCAGGACATGTGCATTTTAGATTTACACTTTGAAATAAGAGAAGGGGGTATAGGATAGAACAGCTGCCTAGGCCACTGTGGGTTTCAATTATTACAAAAGAAATCTGAGTTTAAGTCTCTTTAAAATAGTTTGAGAATGAAAAACCTGCAGTATCTTGTTCTTCCCTTCCCTGAAGTTAAACTCGTATTAAGGTACTGGTAAAGTGGAATTGACTTTCTCGTTGTAGGGCCTTATTAAAGCCCTTCATAGCCAACCTCCATCCCTTAGGTTCCCCACCCCAAAACCCTTGCTGACAAGTCTGGCAAGGAAGAACTCTCCACCACCATGAAGAAATGACCTCACAGAAATTTTATAATTGCCTATCATACCTGCAGAAGATACATATGTATTATTAAAGCAACCAGCCACTGGATGTCATTGTTATTCCACAGAAACATAATGAAGAAAAATCTCTAACTGCAAAAACCTTTCAATCCACTAAAAATGAGAGGTAACATACAATCTAGCTTCAAGCATGTACCGTTCAAGCTAGTCTCAGCATCCTGCTTCCCAAACACAGTTTAACTATTTTTAAATGGATGAATAAGCCATGTGTCCTATATATGGGATTTAAAATAAACATCACATGAAAGTACAGTCAGTAGATCCTGTATATTATCTGCATGTCAAAGCCTCTCACTTAATTTCATAAAGCATTTTGCTTTGATTTGGATTTGAAGTTTTTGGAAGAGAGTACACTTGCTGCAGAGAATTTCTGCCCCACTTTGGAATGCAGGAAAGGACGATTTTTACCCATGTTTATATATCTTGGCTTGCTATGTCTGCTATATCTCCATCTCTATGCCCAAGACTGAGAATTCATATTTCTCACCCCATTTTCAGAAAGGATTCTCAGCACATTAGTTGGAATTACTCATTATTTTAGCTCACATGTCCCTTCTTTCAGAGTGCGAACAAAACCAGCAGCCCTATATCCGCATGTCTCTGTGCAGACCTGGATTTGTATCCCTGTCCTACACTGCCCCAGCATTTGGCAGCAAATGGCTTTTTGTACTATAAGAAAGGTTGAAAACTCTTTGCCCTGATGAATTGGGACCCAGCTAGCTTCATTTCTGCACCATTCTCCACCACCTCCAGGATCAGTCTGTGCAAAGCCCATGCATCTCAGGGTATTACCAAAACCATACACAGAACCGTGCAGGTGAAGTGACGTCTGGGAATCAGTGACTATTACTGCAGGCACCAGTTCCCATCTTCAGACATCTCCAGTTAAACATCTCACACTTCAGCTTGCAGTCATGCTCTGCACTGAACACGCACATCTAACTACTTACAGAACTCCTGTCAGACTGGCTTCCTATTAGACCTGAGCCTGTTTGCATCCTGTATCTCATTGCCTAGCCTGATTCTGTGACATCCAACACGTCAACTGGTCTCAGTGTAATGCTATATTGCTTAGAGTTGCAGGTGTGCTCAAATTATTGACAGATGAACTGAAACGAGAAGGGAATTAAGTCTGTAATGAGTGGACCCTTACTCCTCTTTTCTCTATGGGATCTTCAGTTTCAACTCACAGCTCTGTTTCTCATTGCACTTAGATGATCTTATTAAGGATCTGCTTCTTGGTCCTTTTCTGTACCAGTAGTGTTTCTCTGAGATGCATCAGAGGGGATGTAAGGAATCTCTAGGTCAAAAGCAGGTACCCACTGCAGCTGCTGCTCTAGTAACTAAGCAATTGCTGACAGATTTCTGCAACTGGTGGTGTAAACTCCCAGAAGTTGCACAGAGAGTAGTCCCTTAACCCTTGGCTTTTTTCCTTCTTCTTCCTAGTACTCAGAAGGGTATCTTATAGGCAGATGTGAAAGCTAGGAAATTTTTCAATTTCCTTTTTTAGGAAGAAGTGTTTTTCACGGTGGGCAGTCAGATCTTTTCAGTCTTTCTCACAGCCACAGGCAATACCACAAGAAACTCGCTGGGTGGTTAAGTAACTTGGTTTACTAGGGCTTGTGTCTCAGCTAGATTTAACAGACATATGCTCAGTGAAGCCCACTCAAATTCTCCTGCAATAAAAGTAGGCTTGGATAGGAGAAAATGAGTCTGAAGGCTAGGATGCATTTGGAAGTTGGCAGGAAAGCGTTGATTTCTGTAAGCTAGTACTCAGCTTCATGAATAAAAATAGGAGATAAAGAGAGATGTCATGCCTGATAGATAAAAGGTTAAAGGACTAGTTTCTCAGAAATCAGCAGGAAAAATATATACAAGAAAAATAAGAACACACATTATGTTCTCATACCCACATATATGAACCATAGCTGACCCAATCCTAGTCATTAAACCAAATTTGAGGGGTTTGAATAATCTAAAATCACACCCAAAAATTTAGTAAATCATGAGTTCATTTCTAGCTACTTAGTTTGGAGCCAAGGAAAGTGTGGCACGTTTGCTGCCCCATAGAAATCAATAAAAATTTACCCTCAAGTCACTTCTCACGTAAATCAGTAGCATTTACCTTTGCACTTACTCATCAGGTCTTTTTTGGGGGGTGTGTGCGTGTATGTGTTGGAACTTCTTTTTCCACTATTCTTACTTTTTGCCATTACAGAGCTGACCTACAATCTGGAGTACGTAAGAAAAAGGTTTAGTGTCCCCTAATATGTATCCAATGGAAGAAGGCTGTCTGCCTGAAAAACAAATAAATTGCTTGATATATCCTAGGTAATTGGCATTGAAAGGAGCTGTTTTTAGCTTCTCTTTCAATTAATAGAAAAAACAGCACCTCAAGGAATTTCTAGTACCATTGAAGAAAACAAATAAACAAACAAAAAACCTTGAGCATTGAAAGTCTTAAAAATGAGCAGTAAGATGTTATTCTATGAGCTACTTCCAGAAAGACCAAGGATCTGCTTGGATGACTTTTAGGGCCTTTAGGTTTAGCAGCATTTTCTTCCTCTGAATCAATTGACTTCATAAAGAAATGAAAGCTTGAATTTATGCTATCTCAAAAATGTATGAAACAGGTCCCCCCTAAAAATGCATGGGTCATCAAATTAAACTCTGCAGTGTACAGAGAGGCTTGGAAATGAGAGTCAGATTTGCCATTCAGAAGTAACAGATCTCTCCTGACACATGTAATGAAATCTGGGTACTCTACCACATCATCATCTAGTGTTTTATCTAGAAATTTAGGATATCCTGTCCATTAAATCAAGTCATTGTTACTGCAGGCCACCATACCATGTAATGACCTTTGGAAGGTCATAGATCTTCATTTGAAAACCCATTTTCTGTTTTATTCCCACTATGGATAATGAATAGCTACCTACTGCATTTTGACTTCATATTCTCTTCCAGTGAAATTCAACTTCTAGTTTCTAGGTGGAGTGTATGTTCTATATCCATCCTTGAATATAGAACATACTCCCTAGAACATGTACAGAGATACACAATTTATCCAAGCTGGAAAGTGACTAAAATCCTGATGTCAAATAGCAGGAGGAGCAGTGAATTGCTGCAGTTAGATGAAGTGATCATAAATAAGTGATAAATATCTAGATGACTGAATAAATACATCCATTTATGCTGGATGTTCTCAACCCATAGTCTCAAATTGCAGGGCCAGTTTCCAGTTTTGATACTGACTTCCCTGTGCTATTTTGGACAACTTTCACACAGAGAACTACAAAGCAGAGAGTAATATTCAAGCCTATCAGCCTCAAAAAGAAAAGAGTTTCTAATTCACCTCTCACTCCAGAAGATATTCATATACTTGTATTTTAAAAATGAAACCTGAAATCTCTGGTGAAAAAAACCCATGAAGTTAGTTTTGGCTTTTTTAATTTAGTTCTTAGATTTTGTTTGTTTCTTTCATTTTCTTTTTATTTAACTTTTATCTGGTCAGACTAAAATAATTGGAATTTGGCATTTTTCAGCAAGGAGAGAGGCAGTCCCTCTTGGAACTTGATTTAGCACTATTCCTTTTAACCATGAAGTGTATGGAGGTCTTTAGGCTGATTTCTTAGGTAAATTAGGCTCCTTGGAAATTGGGCTGTGGCACTCTAGAAAGACAGTTCCATATAAAGACCTTAAAACAGCACATAGTAAAGTGCAATAATTCTTTAGCACTCTCTCTCTGCCATTCACACACATACACACGAGGTTTGACATTGGCAGGGGTTGGTGGTTTGTATGTGGTGTCTTCACACTTGGCTGCAGGAGAACCTACTACTTAATTTGCACTAGAAATTGTAAAATTGGATGTTACCTTTTTTCCAAGGAATGTACATGATTTATGAACAGAAATGGTCAATAGGCTCACAGCGTTCTATCACATAGATAAAATTGGAAATGTCACCTTCTTTGACTATTATATTAGTATTTTATCCTGAAAAAGGCAATTGTATATTATTAACACTTAATTAGTCTAATTCATTAAAATGTAATAGATTTAATCTAATTTTCAGCAAGTGTGGGTAGGCTTACCAGAGTCACTCCCTGCCTTCAAATTCCTTGCTACTTTCACCTTCTGATATTTTATGTAGCTCTTAAACCTAGAAATTTTGCAGGCTTTCTAGGAGTCTAAACCACAATCTAAGTTAGAATTATCACTACTTGTGTCAGGCCTGGGGCAAAATGGTCAAGAAGGCAAAAATATTGAAAAATCCCACGTATATTCAATCAAAGCATTAAGGAAATTAAACTGTGGAGTTTCCTAAATAGTGCTGCTATAGTTAGAGTTCCTCATCCTCGTTAGCGATGGGCGGGAGGGTTAAGGACGCGATGTACACTGACTGGCAAGCAACAGGCTCCGGCTGTTCCGAAGCGGCTGCCGCCTTCCCGCAATGCCACTAGATGGCATCAAATATCCTTTATTTTGTGCAAGGGCTGTTTACACCTCGTGGGCAACGCTCTTTTGGCCATAGCGCTCTTTTGGCCGTAGCTATGGGCTTAGATTTAGGTTTCTAGCTAATTGATTTAATAACGTTTTCTCGTGTTGGTTAAAAAATATTACTTTGTAAGTGGGAAAAAAGATTCAGTCATCCTTCAGATACCCTTGTATTTTATGAACTTTTGTCACCAGAGTGACTGCTTTTGAATTCATAAATATTTTGAGTATTATGGAGCCTTTAAAAGAGAAACAGATCCCCACTACTTATACTGAATATCACTGCACTGAAAAAAATTACTCTACATTTACCCTGGTGTTTAATTCTGTAACTGTTTCAGGATACACCTCCTCCATAATGAAAATGTCAAGTTCCCTAAAATAAACTGTCTTTAAAGTGTCTGCTTTCTCCACTATGTATTTATGCATTTGATCAACCCCATTTAAAAAAATAGGTGCACTTAAACCACACCAATTTTCCTATGGCATATCTGGGTGGGGAAAGAGGGTACCAACAAAATAAAAAATAACCAAAACCCCTCAATTAAACAAACAAAAAAATAACCACCCCAAACCCTACCATAGTCAATAAATCACTGGAAGTGCAGGAACTTATAAATTTTAAGTGCAATGTGTGGAAAAAATATTAACTGACTACATTTAATTTTAAATAAATCAATATTCTTTTGAAACTATTAATTTCTCTCATTAGGAAGAAGGATATATCCACATTGAGAAGTGGACCTTTAAATGCCCCTTCCCAATTTATTCTATGACTCTATGCCTGTGTGCTAAGGATAACACAAGCTCCCTTTGAACACGTTAGTTTGTAAGAAGCAGAGCACCCCCACTGTGCCATCAAGCATGAGTCTCCAAAGCCAATATCTCTGCTAACAGAGCCTTTAGGCTTGTGGTTTCAGAGTTAGCTTTTTTGAAACAGGGCACTACACCCTGGGAATCTCTGCAGTAGATACGCTGGAAGAGTTGGTGCAGAGGGTTTCTAGAGAAACTGATGACTTTAACCATTTGTATAACTGATGGAGCTAATTAATCTTGAAAATTGGTAAGTTTGAACAAAGCTGTATTCTCCAAAACTCAGAGAGCAGTGGCAGAGACAGCTTGAGACCTGCAGTGCTATCCAGGCTGCAGGAGGGCTCAGAGCTCCAGAGAACACTGTGTGAATGCACCTGCATCTGTCTGGAGAGGAGCCATTCTTGCAAACAGCTGAGCACAGATGGCCTGAGTGGGGCTGTGCAGTCCGCATGAAGGAAACCCTGCACCTTGGCAGGGTTAATCCATTCTACACATCAAGCCTGGAAACTTTGCCCATTGATCATGTAAAATTGACTCCATCTGAACACAAATTCTTACCCTGATTATTTTGATAAATTTTCCCTTCCCTTCTCTATTTAATCTGGGGAGATGCAAATACTGAAATACACCCATAAACACTTGCAAAGAAAAATATTTTCTCTTTCTGTCTCTTTCATAACTACGTAAGAAGAAAATAGCTTAACTACTTTACCAAGTTTGATTCTACTACATACTCTACTTATTAGGTATTAATTGAGAGAATTAACTGATTTGAAGTGTGGCTAAGCCACTTTCAAATAACTAAGTCAAGAGAGTTTTGTCCTGTGCAAATTGAGTCTCAAACAGGAGCAGGAATCAAGAATTCAGAAGGTGAGAAGAATCACTTCTCTTATTCCTTATTCCTATTCCCTTCAAAATGGGCAAATTCAGGATTGGGACCAAATGGAAATGCCACAGGACATTTCCTCAAAGTCTCCTAATAACAAAGCATGCTTAAGCAACAATTGCTCTTGTGCTACCTCTTATCATCTCACTATTAAAGGAAATGCTTCCCGAGTTTGCTCTTGAATCATTCCTCTCTTAGTTGTTAGAATTTATTGCAGCTTGGAAAACCTTTAGTAACCTCCTGTTTCTATGTTATCCTGAAAGTCTTTTGCACAGTAGCATATCAAACTGATACTGCCACTCTCCTCAGACTAAGTTTTCACAGTAAAAGAAATATACTAAAGCAAATTTAAAAGTCAGTGGATCTGAAGATATCTAGCACCATGTTTAAGTCTTTTTTACCATTATTCACCAGTTTAAAAGGTAACACCTTTCTTCCAGTCACTGGGGAAGAAAGTGATATTTCTTGAACAGGAAAATAAAAATTATTGTCTTCCTTTTTTTGAGCTTTAGTATACTTATCAGAACTAACTGACCAACTTCATTCTCTGGCTTACTGTCCAGAAAAAGGTTGTCAAGATAATGCTATATATATAGATGTACAAACACCTTTTTTTTTAATTGCCTTATTTCAGCCAATATATATGACGAGTACGTGGCCTGGAAACACTCATTTTCACCCTTAAAATCTTATCACTCTTTCAAGTACCTGGTACTTAAGGAAATGTGTCTTCCCTCTCCTGACATCCACGGATTCCACCATAGTTCTGGTTCAGCTGACTTGCGCTTAGCATCCTGCTCCATTTGCAGAATTTATAGTTTCTGCTTGGCCTCATTAATTGATTTACTTTTGCATTTTATTTCATGATCTGGAAGTACCTTTAAGTTCTGAGTTTTGCAGTCTGGATTTCAGGTTTTTTTACCCATTTTCCTTGCATGTTTTTTTCCAAATATCTCTCATTGCCTGCCTTAGGTCCTGAGTAAACTGCTCTGGCATCTTTTATCTTTCAGTTACAAATGACTTTGTTTGACTGCTTGCTTGAAATCTACACACAGCATGAACACACACACACAAAACCAAAGCAATCATAGAAAAGTGCCAGAGGAAAAATATATCACAAGTCACAGAATTGCACCTAGAAAGCAGGTATTAGTAAAAAAGTTAAGGTTAAATTAGACCTTGTTTCAAACCAGCATCTTTTCTCTGTGTAGCACTGAATGTAGAAACAGCTCGGAGCTCCAACTGAATTTTACCTTCTTCCTATAAAAAGCCAAATTCAAAACCAAGATGATGTTTGATGGGGTTTTGGGGGTGGTTTTTTTTTTCCACTTTGATCTCGCTCTTCATTTCATAGTTTTGACTAAAATCAAGGAACGTTGAGCCACAAAAATGTGTGTCCCATCAGTATTAGGTTGCTGTATTTTTGTTTTCTTTTTGTGAAAAGTCTCCTTTATAAATCCTTGAGAATGCAAGGACTAAGGATCTACGCCATCTATTCAAAACACCTGATAATTAAAATATCTATATGAAGGCTCCTCCTCCTTGAGAGGACCCAGAAAATCCAGCCTTTCTGCATCTTTTTATGCTCTTTGCTTCAGTTGCAGCTCTACCAGTGAAACATACACTATTTCCTCTCATCTTTTCGAGTATAAATTCTGCCTTCAATGAACTAAAGACTTGCTGACATTTGCTGTCACGAGTAAAGCACCAAGTACACTGATGATCTCAGCTGTGGCCTGCAGTTGAAATAATAATAGTAGCTATGGCAATGTTAGCATATGACCAAGAACAAAGACATCCCACAAAACACACTAGCCAAATTGGGGGAACATTCCAAAGAACAGTAAATGCTAACTCAGAAAGAGACAATTAATTATTCACTTTGTCATTCAAATATTTCGAAAAATTAATGACGTTTGCCAAACATATGTCTTGCATTTCCCTAAGATAGCAAGCTTATGTACAGTAGGAATTCAAATGACTCACATGCTATGATGTGACTGCTTAACATGGCTTATTAAATCAGCTCTCTGAAGTGTCCAGTACAATGACTATCAAATATCAAAGCATAGGAAATAGGGTCCTATTTTTTTCGTTGGTGTGTGCACAAGCAGAAAGCAAATTAATTGGAATTCATGCAACTCACCGAAGACATTTCTTACAGAATCTCTGCTGAGAATACCATGAAATGCAGCACTCAGTTCAGTAATACTTCATTGCTATGACAAAACACAGAGCCATTACCACAGTGAAGACACAGAACCTTCAAAATAAAACAAAAAAAGAAGCTCTTGGGATAGAGCACTTTAATCTCTACATCAGATTATTCAGCAGGTGGCCTGAAAAGATCCCAGTGATTTTGACCATAGAATCAGCAAGAGGGCCACTTACTGCCTCATAGACTTTGAAATTCCTTTGGACTTTTAATTAAACAAATATAAAACAAGGCAGAAGTAAATGTTCTCATTCAATTTGCATCTATTCATTGAAGCATTTATATCCTTTGTTACCTTAGTGCTCATACAGACTGCAAATATTTGGAAATTTTGTTTTACTTTTATGTTGGGAACCATTATAACTCCATTTTATGGTTAAGAGTGACATTCAGACTGAATGCCTTCTCACAGGCATGTAACCCAGTCCTCTCTAGACCATATACTAGTTTTCAGTAGTTTTGAATACATAAAAAAAAGACAAACTATGATAAAATGTAAGCCCTCCTAGGAACATCTAGAACAAATAAGTGTAATGACCCAGATAGAGAATATAAAAAGAAAAATTTGGTCTTGTGCAGATTGCACCTTGGCATAACTATATCAGACCAAAACTTAAGTTGACAATTTTGAACAGCAGGTTGATATGGCACAATGCAGAAAACCATGAAAAAAACCTAAACAAAACAGTGGCAATACCAAACAACCTTTCCACATCTCTGTTAACGTGTACAGAAATAGAATAAAGTGAGAATGGCTCCACATTTAAGCTGAAGTCTGCTGTAACTGTTTTTAAAGTCAAAGTCCCAGATATCTTGATAAAACCACTTTTGGGTCAAGTTATGTTCTTAATATAAATCATATAAATTGCCCTAAATAAAAGCTTTCTCAGCCCTCAGCTACACAATTCTTGGATATCTTCCATTAGCCTTCTGATCTTGATTCCTAGAATACCTTTTCTGGAATCAGACTGGACCCAGGGAATCAGACTGTCTATTTGATCCTTCAAAGAACTAACACAAATCTCTTACAAAGAAATATAAATAAAATCCAGGAGAGCTTCATTTCACAGAATCACTGGGTTGGAAGAGACCTTCAAGATCCAGTCCAACCCATATGCCCCAACACCGAGTGCCACATCCAGTCTTTCTTTAAACACATCCAGGGATGATAACTCCACCATCTTCCAGGCAGATAATTCCAGTACTATATCACATAAAAAACCTTCTCCTAATATCCAACCTATATTTCCCATGACGCAGCTTGAGACTATGTCCTCTTGTTCTGTCAGCTGCTGCCTGGAGGAAGAGACCAACCCCCACCTGACTACAAACACCTTTCAGGAGTTGTAGAGAGTGATAAAGTCACCTCTGAGTCATCTCTTCTCCAGGCTAAACACCCCCAGCTCCCTCACAGGGTTTGTGTTCCCAGCCCCTCACCAGCCTCTTTGCCCTCCTCTGGACGTGCTCAAGCATCTCAATGTCCTTCCCAAACTGAGGGTCCAGAACTGGACACAGCACTCAAAGTATGGCCTCACCAGTGCTGAGGGCAGGGGAGGGATGACCTCCCTGTTCCTGCTGGCCACACCATTCCTGATACAGGCCAGGATTCTATTTGCCCTCTTGGCCACACTGCTGGCTCATGTTCCGCTGACTGTCACCAGTGCCCCCAGGTCGCTTTCTGCCTGGGCACTCTCCAGCTAGACCATCCCCAGCCTATAGCACTGCAGGTGGTTATTGTGGTCAAAATGCAGGACTGGGCACTTGGATTTATTAAACTTCATCTTATTGGACTCTGCCCACCCATCCAACCATTCCAGGTCTCTCTGCAGAGTGCTCCCACCTTCCAACAGATGGACACATGCTCCCAGCTTAGTGTCATCCACAAACCTACTAATGAAAGACTCAATACCCTCATCCATGTCATTGATAAAAATATTGAACAGAACTGGTCCCAGCACAGATCCCAGGGGGACACCACTGGTGACAGGCCACCAGCTGGATGCAGCACTGTTCACCACCACTCTCTGGGCCCGGCCATCCAGCCAGTTCCTAACCCAGCACAGAGTGCTCCTGTCCCAGCCGTGGGCTGCAGCTTTTCCAGGAGTGTGCTGTGGGAGACAGTGCCAAAGGCCTTGCTGAAGTTCCAATAGACAACATCCACAGCCTTTCCTGCATCCACCAGGTGGGTCACCTGGTCATAAAAGGAGACCAGGTTGGTCAAACACCACCTGCCCCTCCTGAACCCGTGCTGGCTGGGTCTGATACCCTGGCCTCTAAGTGCTCTGTGATATTTGCAAAGTGGTTCACACACATGGGAACATACATATCTCAGTCAGAAGAAAGTAAATTAGAAAATCCCTACATATGCAAGCATATACTCAATAAAATCAGATTTTTACTACATTCATCCACATTAAGTAGAATTATGCTGCCTCAGTAGTTGGGAGTGAGACCACGTCCCCCAGGAAACAGGGCCAGATAACTTTCTGAGACCAATCTCAAGGAAACAATCCTGTGATGGTAGTTGGGTTGCTGAAGTGACTGAACAGGTCTTCCATATCCCAGATTTTATAGTACAAAATAGTTATATATGTATATTTTAACACTATTTTAGCTCATATTTAACACTTTACCTGTAATACAAGTTTCATGTGGGGCTAGAGCAAGAAGTATGAGCTATCATAGATGTGTCTTCTGTGGCTATGCCATTTGAAGAGCTCATTTATTTAGCAACAACACAGTTCACCCCACACAAACAAAAAATACCTAAAATGATATTTTTTACATAATTCTTTCCTATAGCTTTCATCAGCTTTATTTCTTTTTTAATTATTATTATTTGCATCAAAATTTTGCATATTTTCTTTATGAACATTTTTATTTTTTAAAAAATAAAAAATTTGAGTAGAAGCCCAGCAAGTGAAATGCCAGGCAAAATGTTACTTATTACATTTATCAATGGTACTTCATAATATTTTTACAGCTATTTACATTTTATTACATTTATTAATGGTACTTCATAATATTTTTACAGCTATTTCTCCTTGAACCAATAGCCATTAATGCAGTACCATTATTCAGATAATAACATTAGGCGGTATTTCTCTATTGCTAAAGCAAAAGATGAATAAGTTTTGCCTTGAACAATACATGCAAAGGGGATATAAAGTGAATTTGAAGTCTCAGTAATATATCTCTTAAAAACCTTGATATTAAAGTACAGTTAACTGTGGAGCAGGGAAAGTCAAACAGATTTGCACTATTTCCAACATTAATGCTCTGAAATGTGCTTAATAATAACATAAATTAGATTCCAGACAGCAGTCATATTCTTTGGGAAAGACAAGGGCAGATCAAATTCTGAAAGAGGAAAAGCTAGGAATCACCAGAAATAGCTTTCCAGAAAGCAATGTCCAGTGAAAAGTAAAAACACTCACTGAGCAAACTTTTGGATAATGACTCTACATAGTATGGGAGGAAGAGGGGTCAGAGAGCTGATGTACAATATCTATTTATACCATCCCTTCCCCTTAGTGCAAATGTCCAGGAGGGACAAATGAAAAAGGGAAAAAATGGAAGGGGTGGTCACACAGACAACCTGAGTTTAATACACCAGATCAAGAAATTAAATATTTTCAAGCAATGGATAAGTAAAATGAGGCTTGGCATTATTTGGTTGCTTGAGACACAGCTGAGAACTGGATCTCTGCAGCTCAGGCAAGCCCTGCCAAGGTTCGCCTGAGGAGCAGGAAATCAGAGATAACTCCAGGTACCTTCAAGCTTCATCAGACTCCTACTGTCCCCCCAGGGAGAATGGAAAACAACAGATACAGCTCTGCAAAGAGAAAACATTTCAAGAAGTAACATTCTGAGGTGGAAATTCACCACCAGCTGAGAGCAAGAAAGGAGCAAAGAGCAAAAGAGAAAACGTGCTTTCAAATACCATGTGTCTGAAAATAGAGCAAATGTGTGCAAGAACAACAAGCTTTCTGTGAGTTGTGCTGGAAGCACAGCCCAGGGCCAGTGCATCTCCACTCATATTTGGGCAGCTGGCCAGAGACTACACAAGTGACTTTCCTCCCATTATTTTCTCATTTTCATTAAACTGCATTTTAGGGCACCACAAAACAAGTCTACTTTCTCTACATTTTTCTCAGGCACATACCCTTTGCTCCCCACATAAGAATAATCTCTCCTGGCAAATAAAGCAGATCCCCATTAATTATATCTCTCTCTCCACTTTTGCAGCTTTATTTGTAGGAATACTGCCATGACTATGGACTGTTTGCCAAGAGGCCTTACACATGCTTTTTTCATTATTAGACTACTATAAAATTTAACCATATAAGTCTCCTGTGCTGTACCCTCCTGACAATGCCAACAGCCATTCTAAAATAGACTACTTCAGAGGGCGAAGAGACCAGGCCTTTTGCAACTCATTAAACTGAAGTTTATTTTTGCCTTGTTAGTAGATGTGATTCTGCTCCTGCTGATGGGCACTGCAGCAGCCTCAGCTCTCATATGAACATTTTAAAAAACATCAGACCTTGTCATGCTCAGCAGTTACAAAAAACTTCATTTAACTAAGTGGGAAGTTTGCATGTCAGGGCTAAAAACACAGCAAGGGGAGATTTTACTATTTGACATTAAAAGATTTTTTTTTTTCTAAATTGCTGGGGAAATAATGGTGTACAAAGAATGAGCTTGTTTTTTACTTTCTCTTCAAATCACAGAGGTTAATTGATTCTACAAATACAGAACTGTAAGCAAAAACAAACAGATTCTGAAATAGTAGTTTTTATCAATAGGTAACAGATCACTTTGTAGTGGAGCATGATACCATTTTCCCCTTGTAAAATGATCTCTTGAAGTAAAAAGAAATTATTCGCTTATCCAGAGGCTCACAACAGACTAGAAATATGGGACCAAACAACATTCAGGCTTTGATCACTTTAGTTAATCCTAACAAGCAATAATTTACTTGCTATCATTAATTTCCCATCAATGGTAAAGAATCTGTCTCTGAGGGACACAGCCTCTTTTTCCAGTGTGTGAAGACAACACACATGGTAGAGACTCTGGAATTTATTCTCTCAGTGCAGCAAAAGATAGAGTAAATAACACTGTCCCTAATTCAACTTTCAGGAATGTCAGCCAGAGCAGTCAGGGAAGGGCACCAGCTGCCTGTCCTCTCATTCTGATCTATTGCAGCAGCAAGGCAACAGTATCTGACAGAAAGGGAAAGCCCCAAACTCTCATACACCACAGCAAACACCCACCAAGATAAAGACTCGGGCTTTGCACCAATTATAAAAAACCCAAAGAACAGTATTGTAATCACAATACTGACGCTTCACACACACTTGCTAACACGTCACTGCTTTATTTTCATGTCACTTAATAGCTAAGGTATAATGTGTTTAACAGCTTTGAAAATATGATCAAGAGCCACCATCCTTGTTTCAAGAAGCTTACATCTATAGCAAGCCCCCAGCACTGTTTACCCCTGCAGAGCCATAAGCACCCGGGAAGAAAGGAAGAAATGCAAGCCAGTGCCCATTTAGCAAAGCAGCAGTGTCTGCACTATCCTGAGCATCATGCAGAAGCTGAGCACAGCACCCTTCATTAAACAAAATGTTTTCTGGTGGGATGAAGTAAAATGCAATGTTGTTTGTTCACTGTCTTGTTGGAAGTGATACAAGAACCTGGTAAGTTTAGGTTGAAGGGAGCATAAAGAGACCGTAACTACACAAGGGCAGCCGCCCTGTGCCCAATCCCCGTGCTCCCCCATCACGCTGGCATTGCCTAAGGATGTAAAGCCCAGCACAGATGGCCCTGCGTGATTGTCTGAATACGCTGATGGAGTCATTCTTTCAATGTCACTGAGATTTATTTCTCTGTCTTAAATCTCTGCTGAAAAATACCCCCAGTTTCATGAAGTTGCCCACAGCTTCCCACAAATCCCAGCCCAGCTGAGAAAGCAGGACATAACTTAATCCTGGAGGCTTGTAAAGAAGGCAGCCAAGCCCCAGATTCCCTAAAATACCTTTGAAGTTAGTTATTTCTTTCTCCCAAGGTGTTTTATCCTTGAAAATCAATCATCCTTCTAAAAACAAAAGCAGAGTTGGGGATTTTTTTCCCATTCCACCAATTAAATCAATGAATCCCACATTTTCTCCCTTATAATTTTCCTCAAAGAAAATCGAACTCCCCTCCAGTGCCTCCAGCACTCCCCAGGTGAGCATGGTATACCCTGAAAAACCAAGCAAGGACTTTTCCACTGTTGAAAAATACTGCAGCACTACACCCATCCTGGTCACAGTGAGATGAAGACGTCCTTGCTGCACTAACAGAAAAGGATTGCTGGTGGCTGTCACACCCCCATAAAATGAAAAAAAAAGAAAAAAAAAGTAAATACTGGAAGACTTCAAAAGATATTGCAGGGGACTACAAAATACATGCAGGATGTTAACAGAATTATAGATTAACAGGAAAAGCAAAGAACAGTCCAGACTTGGCCTTGCTCTGTGAGCAGTCAGCCACGCTGGAGGTGCCACACCCAGAGCTCTTTACTGGGCCAAGCTCCCTCTGAGCTCAGGCACCTGGCAGGGACCAGGGGTGTGTGACAGCTTCCAGCACCTCCTGCTGCCCCTGGCACCTCCCACCAGCAGCAGGGCCACTGAGAGTGGCCCCCAGACAGCTCCCCACGAGGGACGCCAGGGCCAGCCTTGACGGGCACATCCGCCCTCACTGGGTGACACAAATTATTTCTGTGCTAAAGGACAGGAGCAGCATGTGAGCTGGTTTTCTCTTTAGGTTTGTAGGAAGGCTGTGTCTATCTCAACAGGGTGGTCTAACAGACAACATCACTGATTAGGAATGACTCCCTCAACAATATTTTATAATTCCAAACCTACATAAATACATGCAGTAGCCCTACTTATCCAGCTACTCAGGTCCACCCTAGTAAATGGCTATATGGTTATTGGACTGAATTCTTCCACTGAACTTTGGTGATATTTCAAGACTATAATAAGTCCATTGGCCCAAATAACCTGTTTAAATTCACAGTAGAAGAGTCAACCTGGCTACTAGCTCACACTATGCTGCACCATCTACACAGACAGACACACACCAAAGAAATAGTTTTCCCTTGTGATTTATTAGCAACACATTTGGTTGCCCCCAATTAAAACAAAAAACCACAAACCCAAACACTGGGGCTCTTGCCCCACCAAAAAATCACCTGTGCAAATTCTACTACAATATCTCAAGCAGCATCTTTGCATAAGAATTTAGAGAAAATATCCTTACATCCCCTGAGCCAAATCTGTTATGTGAGAAGGACCATTAATGTCAGCAGGGATTCAAAGTGAGGAGGATTGGCTCCATGCTCAGTAATAAAGCCTTCTCAAGAACATGAAATCAGACTCAGTGTAATGTAACAGGAGTGACTGGAAGCCACAGTGGCACTGTGTGGACAGTCTGTACCACACTACTATTTGAGGACTATAAAGCAGGTAGTAGATCAGTTGTACAATTTTTCTGGAGATGATGATAATGAGCAGTGACTGTCTGGTGCCAGTGCTACTTCAAATTGCTATTTTAATACAGCTCACATCAACAGCAGCACTGACAAACATAATCAAAATGGCAGTACATTCATGTACAAGATAGGAATATTGTCCTCATTTGAAAATGAAAAATAAAGCAAAGAGATGGAACACTGAAAAGAGGAAAAATGCTAAAGGAAGAAAGAACCAGTATCATTTGGAGTTGAATCACTATGCACAACTACAGTCTGACAATCCAAATGTGGACTTCATGGGCAATAACATGGATACAGTGATCAGAATACTTTTTTATTTTTGTATAGCAATGAGATCAATGTGTGCCACAACATAGGGAAAGCACTGCCACAAATGGGTTCCTACTGTATATTTTTGGAGAGCATGGGCTTGATTTTGAGCACAGCATTTATTCAGTTTTCTCCTCCTTCCCAATCAGGTTCTCATTATGTCGTCTAAAACCTTGATTCAGCCAAGCACTTCTGTATGTGCATTGTTGGAACATGTAATTACTTCCCATTAAAGTCAACGGGACTAAGTAGCATGGTTAAGTGCTTTGCTGAATCAGAGCCTAAATGACATCAGCTGTGCCAGTAAGTTACAGGTGTAAAAAGAACCCAAAAACAAACAAAAAACCCCCCAACCAACAACAACAAAATAACAAAATTTTAAAAAAATCCCAGCCCCATGTTTTAAAAATTTGACCTTTTTCTCAGCAAAGTTTTATAATAGGCACATTTGTGATTTTTTTGTGGATTTTGCTTAGTTGACTGATGATATACTACCTTTTACCTCTCTCAAATATTGCTGTGCTTGTCCTTGCTGATTCTCTAGAAAACAGGATAATTTTTAGAGAAGAGAAAAAACAGAGCACTGAGGAGACAAACATTGTTCTGGCTTGTCAAAAGTGAAGAGAGAAATAGAAGGAAAGCACAGAGAGTTATTTGCCCTTGAAATCTCTTAATGAGATGGATTAGTCTTTTTTTGAAAAAAAGACACCAAACACATGCACAAAACAAAACCCACAATAGCCCACAAAAAGCTTCCTGAACCAGCTTATTCAGGAAAAGATTATGCAGGGTTTGCATCTCTCCTTCACCAGTTATAGGTTTAAAGATAGCTGCATGCAGCCTGCACAGCAATGAGGAGCACTTAAACGCCCGATCTCAGCCGCAAACAATTCAGATCTGTCTCCCAGTCCTCACGTGCAATCCTTAAAACTGTTCACCCAAATGCCTTTCCCAGAGACAGGCTCACAATGTCATATCTGAAGCAAAGGCACCTTAGACACACAACTAAGGATGCTCTTACTCAGAGTTCTGGTTGTTTTGTGACTCTCAGCAGGATGTCTGCCTACATTTGCAGCAACACTTCTGAAGCATTGCAAAAACACAGCTACAAGTTAGTTGGGCAGAACTCATATCAGAGAAAAATGTGTGTTTAACTGCGATAAAAGTACTGCTAAGAGCACCTTGAAAGACTTTGAGAAGTTCTGGAAAAAATACATCAAAGGCACAAATTTATACAAATTCATCATTTGTAACTGTCATCAAGACAGGTTTACTTTGTTCTAATTGAGTCCCAATGCTGTGAACACAGCTTTGGTATGTGAATACCTAGATGTCATATTCAGGAGTCCAGCATGGAAAATCTTATCTATGAGGAAGCAACGTCATGAGTTCCACATGACACAAAACTGATGGATGCACCCACATCACAGAGGTGACACAGGGGACACACAGAAACACAAAGGAGTGGATCAATGGGAACAAAATGGCGTGTTTCAAAGTGGACAAATAGCTCTTGGCAAATAGCCAGGAGTGGCATATCAATAGGAATGCCTATAAGAAAGCAACTATCAACCAAAAATTTCAGTCACAAGCTGTGTAGGCACAAGACACCCATAATAGACACCAAGAGAATTAGTATCTTAAAAATACCCAACCAAACACAAAAGTAATATTACAACAGAGTTTAACCTTTAATCACTGTTTCCAGACCAAAATATGTTAAGTGGTTTCTCTAAAAAAGTCTTCAGTTGAAGAATTTAACATATATTCTACTTCTTCTATTTATTTCTTTAGATTTTAAAATGTGCCTCTCCAAAGGTCTAGGGAAAATATACAGATAATTTAAAATTACACAAAAAATTCCAGCTAAACCAATGGTCAAAATAAAAAACCTTCCCAGAACCCTGACCCTAACCCTTCTCAAAAAAGAATCCCACCTTTTGAACCCAGTAACTATCACATAGTCTTTTTCCTAAGAAAAAGCTTGGGAAAATAGTTGGGTTCTCCCACTACCAACCAGGAGGTTAGCTATTGGCCCATGTCTAACATCTAAGACCATGACATGCAGTGACAAAAATTATTCCTGACACTCAGCTTTCCCTTCTCATCCTCTCTTTGGTATTTCTGCTGCATCTGCAAGTTTATTTTAACAAATGATTTTTATCAGCTGTTTATCTTCACCCACTGGTATTCTTTGAGACCTCCTAAATATGTCCCTGGAGATAAGACAACCACCATCCTTTTACCATCTCTACTCCTCCCCTTTTTTTTCAGTTTTATCCCTGGAGATGGTCACTTGACATGATGAACTAAGCAGAAGTACTGAATATTAGTGTTTCTCAAAACCATAATTAAAATTGCTCTGTTTCTTTCAGCTTGTAGGGTGCCATTTTGTAGATGCATAGAGACAGAATAAGAGTCAGACAGAAATAGAGCCAGCAGAAGAACTGGGAACATAATGCGGATCTCATTTCCCTTCGCCTTGGTTGAGGAGTTGAACTAAACAATAGGGACAGTCTATTTCAGCCTATTTTCAGGTACAGTATCTTCAAGAGCTATTTTCATATCAGAGGTAAAACCAGGTCTAAAAATCTCAAGAATTTTTTTTTGTCCTTCAGTCAGTGGGAAAGAGACAGGAACACTTAAGTCATAACACATTAAAATGAAGGGGGAGGGCCAGCTTTTTTTCTGTGCTGAGCAGCAGAAATGTTGTTGTCACGCTCAGATGAGCTTCATAGACTTTTTGGATGACAAGTTGCAGATAATTAGAAAAAAAACCCCTTTAACTGAATGTATAATCCCATTATTAATTTACAATTAATAATCTGTATTTTATTGAACAGAGCAGCCATGCTATAAATGTAAAACACATTGCATGATAGCCGACTCTTTCCAAAACTTCATTTGTAATGGGATCTGCAGTTCTTAGCTGCAGTAATTTATAATAATCACCAGTATATACTGCACACAATTTATGCTATATGCTGTGTGCAAAACAGGAGTCAGAAATGTCATACTTTAGGTCAGAATCAGTCATACTTTTCACAGAAAATTATTTATTCTTTACACAAACCTGATAGGAGTAGAAAGATACTAAAGGCAGAATTTCATCGCAAAAGACAGCAGGCCGGTCTGTTTATTGATGGAAGCCTTAACTTACTGCAGGCAGCAGTTCAAGGTCTGTACATTGCCTTGAGGAGAGAAAACTAATTCAAGACTTCCCTATTCTCATCTCTAAAGTTAGATCTTCTTCCACCCTATTTCTACAGATTCACTGAAGCAAATTACCAGTTGGTTATTTTCACTTTTACATGCTTATTATGCCCTTACTGATGATGGTTTTGATTTCACGGCAAGTTGATTTTTTTCCTGAATGCACAGTTCTACCACCTAAGAATGAATACAAATGTCTCCCCCTTGGTCTTATAAAGAGTGCAATTAATTTTGTTTTGATTTATCAATATATATATAAATAATAGACCTGCAAGTGGGAACAGTAGTCCTCAAATCAACCAACAGATGAGCCAACAAATGCTGGAGCATCAAGGAATCGACAATCAAACATTCTAAAGAAGTTAATTGTTTGGAGACACAGACTAAGTAGAGCAAGAGTTGTAATTACATTTCCTTTTACCAGCTGCAAGTCAATCTTAGACACTCAAAGCTATTTTCCAATATTATTCAAATCACAGTGATAGTGACTGTGTGTTGGTGTAGGAGAGCCCAAGGATCATTAGAAAAAGTGTTCTTCAGCACTAAGAATTTGTTGCACTGATGGAAAAAACAAAGATATGTCAACCCTGTGTCAAATGGAAAGCCTTGGCAATCTGACCCAGGAAGTCATTAGAGCAGAGTGCATTTCCATGTAAACAGGGACAGAAGTACATCATTTTCGTGTTCAAAATTACTGGCACACATCTTCCAAGGACAAAACAAACAAAACCACACAACTACATGAGATATGTCACAAGAGACATTTCCATGGTAATTTGGCCCCTCAAAATAGAGCTGCAACAGTTCAGCTTGGAAACTACCTTACTGATTTGGAGAGATTCTAGCAGACTACTTGGTGCAAATCAATGGTTACAGTGCAAATGAACAATGGATACCTTTCCAGTCTGCGTGGAGTTGGAGTAGGGCTGTATTTCTCTGTCTGCGCTAAATCCTTTCTAAACACATCTGAAGTCACAGAGCATAGGCTGTAAATTCAGTTAATGCATGGCCATTTTCTGCAGTTTATTCCAAACTCTTTAACACTTCAAAATGTGCACCCAGTATTGTTAAAGACACCAAAAAATTTTGCTACCAACTTTTGCAGAAGTCTAGAGATCTCTTGTGATTTACAGAGCACAATTTACTTTTCCTCTTTCTTCAGAGGTCTTCCAAGAACTAACTTTGAAATACATAAATTACACGTATTTTCTTTTGGTTCAGTTTCCATTGCAATGAATCCTAGAGATTTTGGTTCCAAGGCAGCAGTATCCTGTTATCTTTCTTCTGCCATTGAGATTGGCTGCACCCTGCATAGATATGTACTCATATCTGATTCAAGGAACAATCAGAATCCTTGGGAAATATTAAATTGTACATGTATTTTGCAGTAAATCATCAGCTAAAAACCAGAAGATGACTTTGGAAGAGGGTGTTTTCTGCCTGTGAAATACTTTAGCAATAGGGTAGAAGGCCATGTGTCTGTTCACTTTATCTTATTTTCTCTGTCTCTTCCTTGCTGCACTTTGACTGTTTTTCAATTTTTGCAAATTCCTCCATTTTTATTGCCCAGAGTTCAGGGCAAATTAAAGCAGGCTTTCTTTTTTCTCAGCTCATTATCTGAATGGCGCTGAGCTATGACAAAGGTAGAAGCAAATTCCTTTCCATTCCCCCATGCTTATTGCTAGGGCCACCAATAGGCAGAGGTATAAATAGGGGATTTGGTAGGTGCTTCTAGAACTTAGAAGTATCTGTTTCATCCCTATTTGCAAAAGGGCCTAGATGCTGTCACTGTCCTTCCTGAGTAGGAATGTACATGCAACCTCTTGTGTCAGTGGAAGGCCATGCTCGGGGCTCAATTACAGATCTCCTCGTAGTTTAGGAGCTTAAATCTTGCCCAATCTTCAAGTTATACAGACCTGAATGTCTCTGGATCTTGTCCTGAGCTCTTGAATTGCAAGTTCAGCAGACGCAACAGCAGTGGCTAATGCTAACTGTGAGGCACTATGCTTTCCACAGCCAAGTCATAGACAAACAGCTGTAGAAATCTGAACTAAAATGAAGCAATCTCCAGTCCATAGGGATTGTACAAAGCAGTTGTTGCATTATTTTCTGGTGTTTTCTGTAGTCTCCTAGAGCATAGGTGCAGTTTGTAAAAGCGCATTAAGACCTTGCAATTAAAAGGGTGGTGTAAATATGAGGAGTATTTTTTCAATATGAGCCAGAGTCCTGTACTTCTCAGATGGAAGTGTTGCTACATTTAGTAGTTTAGACAGAGATCTTCATTAAGGGGGTTAATGCATTTATTATGGATATCCAAGGGGTTCTCTTCTACTAAATTAACCACATTTTAAGCTTTCTAGATAAAGAATTCATTTTCTACATGCCTAGAAATTAAAATCTTCTAATGTTATGCTTGAGGTTATTGGCACTTCCTCATCTGAAAAGTGTTTTAGAAAGATCCAGCAATGAATTTCCTGAATGCATGAAAACTTCAGCCCATACCTTATGAACTGCTGCATACAGCATATTTATCTGCAAACCCAAGGTCGGTTCCCATGGCCTCAGTATGTGACATTCAGAGGCATCAGATTTGCTGCCTTTATGCCTTCCAGTTAAGCCTTTCAGACTTGGTTAAGCATCCAAACAAGCTTGACTTAGCTTTTGGCACCATAAGCACTGCTCACGAGCCTCAGTTTGGCCACACACTCCTGCATGGACTAGGGTTGTTCATCCCAATTTGGGGTCTTTAATAACTGACAGAAGATGCTGCTGCCCCTACCTCCACCCTGTGTCCTGGGTGAGAAGTTGCAGGGGGCTCTTTCCAGAAATGTAGATAAATTTTATGCTTGTAGGATCCTTCACAGTGACCCTGGGCAAGGTAACCCTTTGCTGGAGAGCAGTGCAGGATTCCCAGGATGCCCAAATCTTTATACTAGCTAGCACTAAGAGCTCCCTGTCTCCCATGCTGAAGATTTTCAGGCTTCATTTCTAGGTATGCACTATTACCTCACACAGACAGGAGGTTATCTGAAATCCCCTGTCCTTGCTAACTGCTGTGCTGGATGCAAGGCAGCTGTTGTGGTCTGTGCTTGAGATAATGTAACCTGGCAGCAGCAATGTGGCAATAGCTCAGTCACAGGCAATGCTCTCTCCTTAACCAAGCTTAGGAGGGGAGTTCTGCCTGGGCTATACTGTATATTTTGCTTCTCCCCACATTCTGTGTAAAGTTTGCTGCACCATGTAACTTAGATGTTTAAATCCTTCCTTACATCTCTTCCTACAAGCCTAAAAAATGTTTCCACTAATGTGTCCTGAATAACAGTTTCTTATAGAAATGCTCACACTGGTGACTTTCTGAAGTGTTTAAATTCAGTGTCTAATCAGGCACAGATTACTTTGTCCATCTGAATAAAAAGTACGAGCAAAGAGAGGAAGATTATACACTAAATAAATTAATCCCACCTGGAGAATGCTGCTAGGAGGGCCAAAAAGCCCAACATAGGCAGTAACATTTACAGTAATACCATTCTATATGTGCTTAAAGATGTTCCAGACACCCTAAATTATAGAAATATAAAGCCTGAAAATATTTTTCTTGAAAGCACAAGAGACTCCTTAGTGCAAACTTTTCTGCTTCTTTCTCCCAAAATTTACAGCTGCTGAAGTCTTTCCAGCACCTGGTCAATGTCTAGTTGCAGTTTCAAATACCTACCACACAGTGGGTGATTTTGGGTGACAGTACTCAGCTTATATTACAGCACATGAACACAAGAAAAGTAAATACCTATTTCTCCTCACTGCAGATAGAAATGAGACTGCAGAGCTGGTGGAGTGCTACTCCGAAACAGCTTCCTGAGGATTCTTGACTGTGAAATAAAGACAGCAATTGCACCTTAAAGAATGAATGCTTCCCATGAAGACACAGTACTTTATAGAAATTTTCAAAGTGCAGGACAGTGTGTATCTGCACTTGTTAGAATAAAAAACTGATAAAACTGATCAACTGCAGCAGAAACATCAAAATAGGTTCATTTCTCACTCTCTCATTATAGTCAGTAATTATTTATTAGCTAATGATTTGCATAATGTTTTATCTTTCCAATTATCAAAGGACAGTGAAATTAAAGTGATGCACAAAGTCTTTACAAACTGTCTTCATCAAAGAGCTCTGTCCCTCAAGATTTACCATCCCCAGAGGAAGACCATAAGCCTCATGACCATGATCAAGCTGTGTCAGTCCTAAAGTCCATCTAGCTCAGAATTTAATTGCTCCTACTGGCTATGAGCAGATGCTCAAGGAGTGTAAAAATAATCAATTAGTGCTTCAGTACATTGAATGCAAGAATCACATCTAAACCATAATTTTAGCAGCCACTAATACGTGTATCCTTTATGAATTCATCCAAATTCTTTTTCAACCCACTAATGCTCTTGGCTATCACAGCTTCCTGTAAAAGGATATTCCAATTTGATTCTGTGTTCCGTGACTAGTACTGAAATTAGTTTTAAAGTTGTTGCTGGATACTTTTATTCTCTTTCTGTCAAAAAAAAAAAGTGAACATTTCCTTCCTCCATCCCCAGTGCCCCATCTTCTCTAGGACATTCATAGTTTTATAAACCACTCTCCTCCTTCAATCATCTCTTTTTAAAGGTGAAATGCTTTTTTAGCCTTTCCTTACACAGGTTTCATTCCACATCTTTTATCAACAATGTTTGTTTTTTTTTACATTTCAGCTCTGTTTAGCCTTTTCAGATAAGGATATCAGAATTGTTTGTAGTTATCAAGATGTGGGAGCACCATAGATTTATTCTGTTACATAATGGTCCTTCTATATTTTGTTACCAACCCCTTTTCTAATAATTCTTGGCATTCAATTTTTTTTTTCTGCTGTGAACAATGACATAATTTTTATTGAGAAGCAGCCACATTAACACTAAAATATTTCCTGCAATGTCAGGTTAGAGCCCATCATTCATATACATTCATAAATGTTATTTTCCATGTGTCTTACTTTGCATTTACCAAAATTGATCTCTCCCCCAGCTTATCATCAATTATGAGACTTTTCTCCAATACTTTAGAGTTAGACTCTCCTATTAGACTTCTGCTTATTCTTTTCATATTGTAAATGGACTGTATGGAAACACTGAACACACAACATTATTTTCAATGGGATCACCTAGCTAATCTCTCTTTTAGAAAAAACGAAAAAACATTTATTCCCACCTTCTATTTTCTAGCTTTTATCTGGGAATAAATCCACAAAAGGATCTTTCTTCTAATCCTATGACTCTTTAAATGCCTGAAAATCCTGTTTTTGTTGAATCTGCATGTACCATTTTAAGGAGATGATCCATAAGACAACTGATTAGGACACTGAAAGGAGCTGATTCCACACAAAAAATCCCATAATTTAATTGCAAAGAATTATATAGATTTTGTTCTGAAACTAAAATTCTTCCTCAATGTTGTGCTATCAGGAGCACTAAGAAAGGTTCATTGTCATCAACAGGAGCTACACAGATAACTGGAATGGGGGAAAAAGCAGAAAGGCTTTCACTCATTAACACTCTCATTATAGGTTTGTTAGGCATGGGTTAGGAGTCTAACTCTCATGGGCAATATCTGAAAAACTTCTTGGCATGTTTCAAGTGTGAATGGAAAAGGACATAGCTCAGCTCTGTGCCTGATAGCTTAACCACCACTGCCAATGACTGATACAAGTGTAAATGGAGCTTCACTGTCCTCCACACTCAATTAAATTAGGTGTGCACTGCATTCTTCAACACACTTATTTTTGTTCAGCTCTCCAATAACTCACGAGTCCCCAGACCACATTTTTGAATGCAGAAGAATGAAAATAAGCATAAACATACACCTAAGTACTGATGGCATAAGGTGTTGCTTAACATATTGACAATTTTAGTGGACTTCCTAATATCTCCATGCATGTTTTGCTCTATATCAAAATTCCTCATCACTCAAATTCTCTTTTACATAGTCTAAACTCTTACTTAGATAGCAAATCTTAGAGAATACACATTATTCAAAATACAAAGGAAGGCAAAAATACAGCTACTATGAAAAAGATCTATCTGAACAACACCCTCTACAAAACAAAAGCAACAATTAAACAGCATAAAGTTTTGAACTCCAGCTGAAAGTGACCCAATTTTTTTTCAATGTTTGTATAACAGCAGCAGCTAAAAATGCAAAATGGGGGAGGGGAATTTTGATATAAAGATGAACTCAGAGAGGCAGTATGGAAATACATCTTTCTCAAGGTTATTCATTTTATTACAAAGAAACTCATCCATACAAGAAGATCAACAGAACTGGTTGACCTAGTACTCACAAATATGTTTCTCTTTTAGCCTTATGTCTGAGTGTTTTAGCACTGTGGTTGGAGTCTTGGTTCTAACTATAGGTTAGGGGAAAAAAAAGACTAAGGATAGCAAGTTAATAAAGTTAGAAAATGTTTAAGTGCTTGCTTGTACCCCTCAAGAAAATAAAAGGAAGTATTATTTCTTGGCCTGCTTTTCCTGCACCACAGGCTAAGCTGAATGTTCAAAACTCACTGTGGATCAGTCAGTAAGCTATTTTATTCACATTTCTGGGCCTAAAATATAGATTTCTTCTTTAAGGGACACCATTTAAAACCAGAACAAAATACCCTCCAAACCCTCAAACTTTTCTTTATTTCTAGCAAATAAATAGCATTTTCAGGGGCTTGTTCTGTCCTTGGCATGCTGAATAGAGCTCTAGCTATATTTACCACATTAATATATAAAACTATTCTGTCATCACTCTCCTTTTATGCTTTTAAATAAAGCTTACATAAGGTACTGCCACTTTATAATTTTGGCAGATCAATAAAGTCAAGAAAACAGCAGCCACATCTTTCTGGTTGCAATTACTAAGATTATATTAGTGGTATTTAGTGCATTTAGGCTATTAGAACAGCAATACTTATATTTTATATAGGTGGGGCTGGTAACATCAGCTATTAGTAAGATTGCTTAACAGTTCCTATTTTAAGATCCTGTCTTTAATGTTTTAGTTGCTTATAACTCTGGAAGTTTTCTGTAGACTGAACTGGAATTTTCCATCCTAAGTACTCTACAGAAATATCATAATCACTTCCCTACCTCAAAAAACAAGGTAACCCCTTCTGCCCATGTTTAAAAAATAAACTCACCATCCCCCTACTTGATGTACTTGTCTAAGAAATGTTCTGGTGTCTCCAAGATTTTGAAGAGTGACTTGAAACTTCCTAAGAAAAGGCTTGATAAATTCTGCTGCTGCTCAGTAGAGATTTCTTCAGTTTTGGTAGAAGTTGTCCATGGAAGATGCCTCCTGCAACACTACATGCCAGATGTAGGAATTTAAGAGCACATGCCCTGTGTCTCCATGGATCACAGAAAGCTATTGCTTTAATCAGATACAGAAAAGACAAGAGAAAGGGGAAAGAAGATGAGACTACAGAGAAATGGGATAAGAATCCATTAAAAAGAAAATTGAGGTTGATGTGCAGCATGCAGACTGGGGCTAGCCCAGGGAGAAGAGGAGGAAAAGACCAAAAATGCAAAAAGCAGGAGGCATTAGAAGAGATATATCAGATAAGTCACTCATGTGCAAAAGAACTGAAAGTTACTGGGGCAAGAAAAAAATGGTACCAGAGAAAGGACCAGAGTTCCAGGGGCTGCAGGAGGGTCCTCGGGCCAATTTAAGTTTAACTGAGGAATCAGCTGTGATTTGGAGCTACAATTTAAAATGTATTGTATAACCCAGTCATCAGAGCAGGGTTTGAGTTCACACAGAATGCCAACACAGAGTGGACTGTGTGGGAGGAAACAAAATACCATTTAGCAGCTGCTTTCACAGGCACCATCCTGCCTGTGGCCTGGCTGATGTCAGATACCCATAAAATTAGAGGCCAGATCAAACCAGCACAGGATGCTCCCAGAGATCAGTTTTGCATTCTTATGATTGTTCTTTGATTAGAACTTCTGTGAGCGCACATGTATGTATGCTGTTAGATGCACCCACTTAAGAATAGGCTTTTTTCTCTCTTACAAAGGGAGTAAAGTAAATCCCATAATAATTTTCTTTCTAATAGAAAATTATTTTCTTCCACAACATCCTTGAAACCTCATTTGAAACATCAGAAACAAAAAAAAAAAAAACCAAATCAATCTGACAAAACTTTCAATCCATGTTGCTGATTCAAGAACCCTTCCCAGCCCATTATATTAATGCCACTCACTTCTCACTTTTCAGAACACAAAGATGGAAAACATCTGAGATTACTTTACTGTGCAACCTCTTTTGAGGTTTGGTCAAGAATATGGAGAAAGAAAGAGGTCAATTCATGTCTCAGGTTGTAGAGACCCTAGTTATACAGCAGCTCAGCAAATACCACTGATAAATAACATCAATATTTGCTTTGACAATGAGTTAAAAGCATCTTGTTTCAAAACTTGTCCATTACTGAGATATGGCAATAGAATGGAGAAATTTTAAATTTTTCTTTTATTGTTTTCCCTTCTCTGTCTACTCTCTGATACAAAATGAAAACACACCCTTCTAACCTTAGGAGTATTACTGTTATCCATAGCCCATCATACATGAAACTCTCAGACTGCTGTGTCAAAGTGGACAAACAAGACTGACACATTCAAAGAAACCAGAGGTTACTCTTAGAGGCTTTGTACACATCATCCGCACTGCATCAATGCTGCAAGTCAGTATGCACAGACAGGGATTTATATTCTACTAGCTTCTGTATAACCAAAAGTGAATAAAAAGAAAGTTCTTAGTTATCGCCAGTGTTTTACTTCTCATTTCTTAGCTGAGATCACATTCCACATTTGGTATTTTAACCTTGATTCTTCCTTTAACTTTCTGTCCCAGGGGCAAGAAGGTAAGGGTGAAGCTCAGTAAGTGTGTTCTGGAGCTTATGAAGTTTGACCGCTACAATTCAATTTAGGAAAAATGTACTCAAATAAAATAGCAATACCATTTGCATTAAATAACAAAATACAGCACCAAGGTTTAATTTTCTTATATTAAATATCAGTACTGCTGTTAGTTAATGTTGCAGAAAATTGGTATCTATCACATTTCAAACATTACATTATTTATCAATAACTAAAGGAAATACATAGAGCTAATTTCCAAAGGAATCCATAATCTATGGGTTTTAGAATCAAACAATGGATAGATGTTGAAATAAGCAAGGAATTTATAGCTCATAGACAAATTAAAGATTCATAAGGGATATCAACCCTTATTTTTTTGAAGGTAGAGACTGGTTTCTAATGTCAGAAGAAAAATAAGAGCTACTTTGAGATAACTATAAGAGCAAGTGGCACAAAGCTACATTATAAAACCAGCGAAACTTTGTCAGAAGGAAATTATCAGATAACTGCCAGTCCAGTTTTTGGAGAGTTAAAGTGTTATTTAATTTTTTTCTTTCCC
>NW_005054298.1:15666800-15710173 GCF_000277835.1 Geospiza fortis | reverse complement strand
ATATACAAGAAGAATATCAGCTTATCTGGACCACAAATCTCCACTTCAAAAAATCCAATGTCTTTCAGAAATTAAATGGATATTCTTGTCTGCACCTTTGAGATTTTAAGGACAATGTGTTTGAGGACTTGGAAAGATATCCAGTTCTTTGTGATTTCCTCTAAAACCTTGAAGTGATTCAATAAAGTTAATAAAGTTAAAGTTAAATAAAATAAAGTTAATAAAACAAACAAAAAGTTAGCCAACCAACCAAACTAGTAAGAGAGGCATGTTCATCAGATATTGAAATCTTTGTATTTAGCTTCTTGCCTTCTAGAATTAATGGAGAGAATAATGCATTTCTGTTCAAGATTTCTGAGACAACAACCTGCATTAGAAGGGCAACTCAAAACACTGTATTACACAAGGACAGTGAATCCAGACCATGCAGCACAAACCACTGATGTGTAGAAATGTCAATTTGCCCTTGTGCTCAAAATTTCTGGAGATGGCAAACAAACAGACAAAGTCCTCTATTTTCTGTTTGGAGGAAGCTTCTGGTGGAAAGAGGACTCAATTAGATTGACAACCCACCAGGAGGACAATCCACCAAAATACCTTCACTCAGGAGGAGACTTGCAGAACTACTCATATATGACTATTTACTAAGTAAATTCATCCCTTATTTCTCCCATGGTGATTTTTTTTTGCTTGGTTGCCCGGGTTTGGGTTTTAGATAGGTTATTTTTTAAATCTCTTCCCTTTTGAGGCAAAAAGGAATAGAGTTGGGACAGGGTTGAATTTTGCAATCAATAGGCCCAGTGTGCGGGCATCCTCTTTACTAGTAGTGTTTTGGGAGTATTAGCCTTTGTCTAACACTATCAGCAGAGAGGCACCCAGTCCCTTTCCAGACAGCATTTCTAGATTTTTGAGTTATGTGAGGGTGAGATGGGGATCGGAAAATCATGAATTTAGAGAGATTCCAGCATCCAGAAGACAATATGGATCAAGAATTCTCATAGTTTTGAATTAACCACCTAAACTCCATTTATATCTTGTTTTAAGGACCTATGTCCTTTTCAGACTATGAAATCATTTAAAAGTACTTATATTTTTGGCATTAACAAATATGATTTCAAATCCAGACCCTGAAATTACCTTAATGGATTGCTCAAACTTAATCTAGATTTGGAAATTCCTCCTTGACTTATGCCTTCTTCACTCTTCTCTAATTAGCAGTGCAGTCATGCTACTAATGAAAAGCAGGTTGTTTCTTCATGTGAAGACCATCTGCCAGCACATAGCTGCTCCTTCCCCAGATGGCAACTTCTTGGTAAAGCTAAGAGGTGCAATTATTCAATTGTTCTATAATCAGACACACACTTCAATTAGCTACTGATTATTACAATTCAACAGTACTTCTGCTACTTTCTGTTCCATTTGTCAAGATATTATGTGTGGCCTTTGCAGTGTTACAACTCAAAAACTTTACCACGTTGCTTAAGTATTTTAAAAGACAAAGTACTGAAAGGGTTTATCAACTCAGAAAGCAAAAGTAATTTAATTTTTCCTAAACAATAACTAGTTCCAGTATAATGGCAAGTCCTTGATTGTCTCTAACTAATATTATGGCCAGGATTCTCTGTTTGAAAGGGTGTGTGTCCTGAGAAGAGAGATATAATGAAGCTTAGCAAACATTTTTGCAAGTCACACAACTGAGAAAATGAAGCAGGCAAAGAAGGTCTAGAAACTATTTCTAATTCAAATTTAATCAACTCAAGCATCCCTGTCAGCCAGTCACAGCATTTAGCTGCTGTATTTATGAGAGGGGGAAAGTAGCCTTTGTGTTTTTAACTGTAACATTCTCCTCTGTGTCCTCCCTTTGCAGTCAGCCTGAGCTGCCCTTGGGACTCTTCTGGGAGGGTGGCAGAGACAGCCACATCCCTGCCCCTGGCTGCAGCAAAGGGCCATGTGTGCACAAGGACTCCAGCACATTTAAACTCTGAGGAGGAAAAGAGAGAAAAAAAGCCCCAAACTCTAGAAAGTTAGTGCACTGCTACAAGTTTGCAGGAGGTTTGTAACTGAGCAGAGGTGAACAGCATGGCTGTTTGCCACCTCACAACACAGAGTAAGACAGAAAGGCATAGAAGCATTTGAGAGAGGTTTCAAAGTTCTAGTGAAGACAGATCATTCCACCTCCTGGATAAGAACTGCCACAAAAGCACAGATGCAGCTCTGAGGAATTTCTCCCATTACAGTAGGTTAGGGTATTTTGTGCAACTTATTGTAACATATATGTTTTCTGCCTTTTAGAATTACCATTCTTTTATTCTAAAAAACTGATATTATTTGTATTTTGAGGCTAAATATGTTTTCCATCAGTATCATTTTTTGTAGAGTAACCAAGAGAATGCAACCTTAGGTGTCTAATTAGGTCTCTTAGCCCATACAGTCTGTGCTCAGACAAATCTGCAGTGCTATTATGCATTTTAGTGAAGGCCATTGGGTGTAGCTGAAGATAAAAGCAGGTCATGTGAAACAACACAAAAAGCCTAAGATTACCTTGTAAAAATTTGCTGAGACATCAGAGTAGAGAACTGAGCTCTATCAGTCCTCTCATCAGCTACCCTGCATGTGTGGCCACATTGGGTGACACAGTAGTATAGTTCATTTGTTCACACTGGAACTGAATATTTTCCTAGCAGCTATGAGAACTGCAGCATTTTTCATATTTTTCAGCCTTTTATATGCTTTAAAAAAACCCCAACAATTTCATTGTAATAATAATTATACACTATATTAACCTTGCTGTAGATTTCCATATCAGTATGGGTGAATTTATAACAATTTATTCAAACACAGAATAAAGACTAATGAGGCTGAGGTATATTGAGACACAGTACCCCAAAGGAGAGATTGGCAAACCTGAAGTTACCAACATAACCTTAATTCTTGTGCTTCTCTTTATGATACAGTCTCTAACTGAGTGCATGCTGGTTTTACAACAGTTTTACAGTACAAAGTACTTTATTCAGGTCATCACTGTTCACCATTCCTTTCAGTTCCACTGTAGGCTGAGTGTTACTCATTGCATACTACCCAAATGCCAGTTGGGCTAAAAAATGTGAGAGTTTCTCCTGGCTTTCCACAGGAAACATAGTCCCTGAGAGAAGAGACTAGATCAGACAAAAATCACATTTCTATATTTATTCTCAAAATCCAAACAAAAAAGCCCCACAAAACCCCATATTATTGCTTTGTGTGGTTAAAGATCATGTTAGAAAGATAACCTTAAATTTTAAACCTGGGACTTATTCAGTTTTTTTTATTTGCAGGTGGTGGGTTACAGACGAACTGGAAAGGAAATTAACTTAAAAGTGAACAGTAGTTTTATCCCGCAAAATATACACAAAACCTAAACAATCCTAAGTGCAGTTATTAAAATCCACCTCAAAGATATACATACAAATAATGCATCTAGATTTACAGCAGTCACTTTGTGTTCTAAAACTATATATAGACAGTCATATAATTTACATTGTGAAAGTCAGATTATTCCTCAGTAGAATCTCAGAGTCTTAAATCAATAAACATTATAGCCATTTTTAGGAGCTACTAAATACTTATTCCAATACTACTTCCAATACTTATTAAGCCTCCCACTGGGAGAGAATATTTGTGATGGCTCCTATCAGTCTGTGCACTATTTATACTGCTAATGGACACTGAAGGCTGGCAGAAATTTCAGTCAGCTGAAACAAGTTTTCCTTTCAGTGTCTGTTGATTACCCTCAACCAAGTCTGTGATTTTTTTTTCCTTGCTACTAGTCCCACATGGACAGCCTCTGGGTCTTGTGGCACACTTTTGCTTGCTTCTTCTAAGTCATCACTTACTGCTTGCATGGGCTGCTGGTTACAATAGTGTTTGTCCCCTTATTCTGTAAAAGGGTTTGTCCTGATGATGAGACAAGCTCTCTTACAGCCTGATACATTATTTTTGGCATAGGGGCCACATAACAGCAGTGCTTTGGGAGAAATCACCAGAGAAACCTCAAGGACAGATCACTGAATCCAAATTCCTTCTACAGTTTAGACTTCTCAAGGGAGTATATGTGATCCAACTGATCCCTGAGTTCTTTTCCAGAGGTTCTCCTGGAAAGATATTTTTATCTGTACAAACATGGGCTTTCTGTAGAGATATTAATTTGCCAGATGCCCTTGATACAATTTGGTATCCACATATAGTCAAGTTTATATCATGGGGACTTACAATGCTCAGTCCTTGGACCTTGGTATTATAAAAATACAACTGACCCATGGGGACAGATTTGCTGATCTCTTATAAGAATGAAGTCTGACATATACTTGTGATCATTTTAAACTAATATTTCCTGTATAGATTTGCCTTTCAAATCCACCAGGCACTGTCAGAAACTCTTTCATACTTTTGCAGGATGGAATTTCAGTGGCAGTTAAGAAGATGCTCAAAAATGCTTTAGGAATTGGATTCCCCAGTGCTGTTCAGATACTGGTAACGAATAGCCTAAATCTACTGCAAAGTCAAAGTTTTCAAAAATTCTCTTAATATAATGAGAGTAACATATTCTTAATGTTTGAAGGCTTCTGAGAGTAATAATAATAATAATAAATCTTCAGCGAATGGCTGAGCACCCTTTCCTTCAAGAAGCAGAGTTCAAGGGAACAGAGCTCTGCACAGATCATGGGCTCCTTTTCCCCAAACCCAGTAACTCCACTCATGAAATAGCTAGGCCTGACTGCAAAGTAGAGATAAAAGGACAAAAAACCCCACTGTTCATTGCCAGAACTCCACTAAATCATGATGGCAGATGAAATAGAAACAAGACAATCACTGGAATTCTTATCTATAAATGTAAACATAGGATAAAATATATGTTTTTAATTAATCACTTGGTCATCATCTAAAAATGCAGCCCAGAAAATTGCAGAGACTGTGTCCTACTGCAGTGTGTTGGTGGGAAGGAAGGGGAAAGCAGTCTCCCTGCTCTGTGAATTTGGACTTGGAGATAAAAAAGCAGCTTCCATCCTGCTGAGCTCAGCTGCTGCAACAGCAGAAAGTTGTTCTAGACAGAATGTGCACTCATAATTTATTGTTTCTGCCTCCTAAATGCATTACTTGTTGCTCCTTGAATTTTTCCTTTCAGTTATTGACCTTCCCTCCAGCAACCATGATCTTGTGTGGTCATTCTCACTTGTGTAGACTGAGTATAAAACACTGTTCCTTAAGATTGGCAGCATCTATCAGTCCTTTTTGTTGGCTACCAGAGTAAAGAGAGACAAATGAAGATTTTCATCATGTTTTAAAGCAGGAACACAGCAAGATGCAAAACTGAAAAGACAGTAAAATTCCTGTTACCCCAGCATATCATGAGTTTATGAGGAAAGCCAAGGCTTTGGGGCTGTCAGGTGGGAGAGGTATTACATAGAACACTTTATTCTTGCTTCTGCAATGCATCTCTGAAAGTCTGCACCATCAGGATAATTCCTATTGCCAAAATCCATAACAAGATCAGTAAAACAGATTTTCAGCCTCTCTTTTCTTCCACCAAAGCCAGAGACCTACAATCTAAGGCTGAGATTAGGCCAGGTTTAGACAAGTGCAAACAACAGTTCACATTCCAGGGAAAACAGCCTCCATCAAAAAGTCCAAGCAGAAATAAGTTCAACTGATGTTTTTCCACATAGTGCTATTTTTTAATTCTTCCTTCCTTTAATAGATGCCTAGCGGCTTGTAGCAGGTAGCTGAGTCTGAACACATTGTTTTTGAAGTGTGTTTACTGCAATGAAGCTGAATAACCAGGAAAAGCTGTACCTTGCCCACCTACACCAGTTCTGTATCTCTCCCACTACATTTACACCTTTTATGCCCCATCCCCAACAATCACTGCCAAGTGCATATCTCTGAAAAGCCAACCTTGTTCTATATTTGTCTGTATTGAAGTGTCATTGTCCTCTATTGATTTTAACTAAGTCTGTAAATAGATAGCAATTGTGTTCTTCATTACTTACAGTTTCATCCATTTATAGTATCATCCATCTGTGATTTTTATTTTTCCCTTACTTTCTTTCCTATTTTTTACTTCCCTGAGCCAATTTTCTTCTTATTCTATAAACCCACAGAACTCTGCTAAAACAACAATCTGAAGTCAAAATAGCATCAACAAATTTGCACTCAGTGTTTGAAGCATTCCTTATGCACTCTCTACAGTTGCAGAAACTGCAAAAAATCTGGAAGAACTTTCTACAGATCATATAGAGTATTCATTATTAAGCTGATTACAGTAACAAGACAAATACACTGTTTTTCTTTTGCTCAAGTCACAAAGTCATCTTGATGTGAGACAGAAATTAAAACAGTTTGCCTCAAGCATAGATTTAATCCTTGACTTACCCCATGCAGGTCTGTCAGGCAGTACTCTGAGGTATTAATCAGATCATTTCATCTGTAAAATAAGTAAAACAGGATTTGGAAATTTTACCAGTTTTTAAAACTAAAAACATAGTACTTATTTCTATCTAAAAAGGTATTTAAAAAACCAAACTTACTCCTATACAGTTTTTACAGACAGATGAGAGGATCAAAAATTTATCAGTGGTGTTGTAAAATATCTATCTTAACCTACTTTTCAAGGACCCCCCCAAAAAAGATCAAGAAGCTGAAAAGCAAAAAAAGAAACCAAGAAATAAGGTGTTTCAGAGGAGGAGCTCTAGTTCTTTCATCATTGGATAAAGGAGCTATTGAGCTAACAAGCTAACAGGAGCACCTGTCTGACATGCTGTCCTGGCCTCTCAACCAAGTTTTGCCAGGTCCAGTGACTGTTGGGATCTAAGCAAATCTTCCCAAGGCTCCAGGTGGCTTCCTCTCCACCACATCTGGGGCTTTGACTTATCTTTCCCATGTACTGCCTGCAAAGAGAGCCCTGAGCCCCAGGCTGCTCTTGCCCATAGAGCACGTGCTCTCCAGCACCACCTCAGCCTTTCCTTAGAGCAGAACAACAAAATTGCAACCATAAAAGGAAAAAATAAAAATTCCATCTCTACAAAAGGAGAGAGATGGCTTCATTGTTTTGAAAATGAAACATTTATTTTCTTTTTATTTCAAGAGATTTTTTCACTTTTACACAAACCTTGAGTATATTAGAATGCTTTGAAAGGAAAAAAAACCCAGTTTTGCCACTTGTAGAAATATTAAAGCATTTCAATCCAAGCAAGGTATAAAATAATATAAAAATCTTCTATAATCTGGAGCTTAAATAAGGAACAGGAAGGAATAATGGGGAAAAAATTAACTTCTCAAGATATTCAATAGAAATATCTATTTCATTAAGAAATCAGTTGCCAAAAACTGAATTTGTACATTAAATACTCACAGGAGAAGATCTATAGATACCAGGAGGTCTAGCTATGCAGCATGGCTGGGCCATTCACTGATCACTTACATGACAAAACAGAAACTTCTGTCCATGCTTTTTCTGAGGTTGCCTTGCCCCTGCCCAAGACACACACAGAAATACTTTGACACTGGGGTTACAGATAATGAGGCCCATGTCCTTCACCTCCTGTTTAAACCAGGCTGGCTCTGCAGATCAGCTTTTCTTCACCCTGCAAAGACTAACACCTGAGCAGAGGCACAGCACTGAGCACAGCCTTGACCTATTTTCCAGGGCAGCTAAGCTTGTTTGAAAATCATGTGAAGAATAGAGGGAAAGGCATAGCTTATGTAGGCTTTACAAGGAGTTTCATATACAGGAATGGAAAATGCTAAAAATTATTTATATGGCCTTACTAATAAGATACAGGTTTAGAGGTTGAATGAAGTTATTTCCTTTGCTGGAATTAACTCCTTATGATTATAGAAAGTAGAGAACAAGTAAATAAACCAATATCACTGTGTGGGTGAATAAAAAATGGAAAATAAAACACATGAAAGCCATGCCTCAGAAATTACTTTTTTCTCATTATGTGCATAGCAGGTTAATCTGGTTAATCTCTCTCACATATTTTATAAAAGCCACAAGTTTTTCCAAGCTTTCACAAGTCCTATGGAATAATTTTCTGGAAACCAAATAAATCAGTCCAATCAGTACCAAATAAGTTCCTCAGTTCATGATCAAGGACAAGGAGAGAAGGATGACTCGAATGCAGACGTGGGCAGGCCTGGCGGCATGGTCTTCCCAGAGTTTGGAGTCTGGTGGGTAACACTGGCCCTCCCAAGCCAGTTCTGTGCCTCACCCTACTGCTGGTAGGTGTCCCTGTGCTGGGACAAGCAGAGGAACGTGGCTCAGGGATTGCTCTGTAGAAGCTGCTCCCTGTCTGGAAGCAGCAGTCTTATCTATTATTCAGATAATGGGCAGCCTGCTAAAGAGTAGAGCAACCAGAAGAGGATTGGTCCGTCAGCACTTTGTATTGGTTTTTCACTGCTGAGCTGTAACAAAAAGTTATTTTTGGAAGGCAGAATTTTACTCCTTACCTTTACTTGAAATGAATTTTCACTGCTGTGCTGTAACAAAAAGTTATTTTTAGAAGCAAGAACTTTACTGCTTACCTTTACCTGTTGGCTTTAAGGAATGTGCAGCACAGTTTATTTTGTTTGTACTGACCCCAAACTGTCTTCTATTTAAAAAGAATGATATTTTAATAGATATTTATATAATAGTTATATAAAACAAAATGGCAGTAAACAGATAAATTATAAATGAATTTTAATCATTAATATTCACTCAACTAAATGGATCAGTATCCTGAGAATGTCGTTATTTTGTGTTCAGCATTTGTATATGACAGGTTTTATTTACTTGTGTACTTGTGTCTACAAACCCCAGCTGAGTCATGGTGTTTTTATTACCCTGGGGAATGAATACACATAGAAAAAGATGGTCTCTCAGGAACACTGGAGTCTGAGAAAACACATCAAATGCAGAGCAGAGATGCCTAGTGCACTCTCATGCCTTTCCAGCATATGAAGAGTAGCTATAAATTCAGCTAAAAAGCAGCATTAACCCTCAAAACACACCCAGTATGCCATGGGGTACATTTCTGCAAAGAACCTGCCCAACAAAAACTTGTAGCAACCAGTCATCTTACAATTATAACTGCAATATCTCTGCATATCTGTCCCATGTCCCTTGTTCAGGACTTGTGTCTGGGACCCAGCTGGATCTATGGCCAGATCAAAGTGTAAAGGATGCTGCAATAGTCACATCTCCAATGGAGATGGAATTTCTCACAAAAGTCATGGTTACTGATGTAATTTATAATATATCGATAGTTGTCCTGCAGGCATTTTGAGGAAGTAAATTGCTCTGAGGACTTTATGCTCCTGAAATTACCTTTCTCATCTCAAAAAAATACATATCCTTTTATATAATTAACCAGTACTTTTAACTATATTTGTTACATATTATTCCATTCAAGCCCTTACCTTTTGAATTAAATCCATATTTTCCTTTCTAAACCGTAGTTCATGCATTACTGTATTTATGTTTAGTTCTAGTTGTCCTGGAATTCTAGTAAATGCATCATGAAATTAATATTATTAAGTATCAACATCAGGGTGTTTTCTTGGTGATTTATACAATTTTTAAAGGTATCTTTGCCGATATTGTCAACAATTCCCTATTCAGTAATCCTTAAATTGCAAAAGGATCATAAAGGCATTAGCAGAGAAATGAAGGGTCTCAGAAAAGGAACAGTACAGAAAAAAATCTACTTGCAACTCCAAATCTCTTGAGGCTTGTCCACTCAAACACCAAAAGTTCAAACACTCAAAAGCTCATGCTAGTATCTACATTCAGAATGCGAACCAAGAGAATAATACTCTTTTCCTATGCTTTTACTTGCACAGATATTTGGTGAATATAAACCAGTTTTCCATTTTTTCCATGTCTATGTTTTTTAGCATTATTTTTTAAAACAAAATGAAAAGTAAAAATAACCTTTCCTACATTATGCAGCAAATGTAGTTAGACCTTTAGCTTCAGCATAACTCCACAACTTAAGCTGTCCACTGGTGTCCCTACAAAGCCCTTTTTGCACAGTCAGCTTAAATTAATAAAGACATATGATGCATTAAGCCATGCACATTACACTGAACAGTGGTTCAGGCTTGAAAGTGCCTAATGTTGAAGAAAGTTTCCCACCAGCTGTTTTTGTGTGGTTTTGTGCTCCCATTTGAACTATTACATAATGTGTTGAGATGAAAAGTTGGCATATAGAGGTATAACAGTTTGTTTTCTAGAGACCAAGCAGTTTATAATTTTAGTTCATACTCACATAATAAAGCAGACCTTTAGCTCAAATAGAAAAAAAAAGAAAGATATGGCAAATGACATCATAGACCATCACTTTCAGGAAGTATTCTTAAAATATGAAGACATATCTTCATCGTCTCGGAGTCATAATTTATGACAGATCGAAATCAACATTCTTCTGCCTGAATTATCATGGTCTAAAGACATTATGTACACCAACTTACTGTAACACAGGAAAAAGAGTGAAGAAAAAATGATAACTGGTATGTTGCACACCATTTTTTACTCAAAAAATATCCAGTGAATGATACAAAGTGTGTGCAATATTGAATCAGATAAAACAAACTAGTGTGAATGCACACACACAAGATTTATTGCAACAGCACTAACGTTTTGTCCATCATATACTTGTGCATACAGAAATGCAATCTACTCTGAGGTGGAAAAAGGAAACACAATAATTAGCAGGCATGGCTAGTGCCCCAATGATTAGAATCTCGCTGAGTTACTAAAGAAATGGGCTGCAGTATCACCAGCTGCTTAGGAAAAGGCAGAGGTAAAACCATAAAAGATGAAAACAAAATCTTCAGTGGGCATTATCTGAGCCTTTCATTGGGAAGACACAAGAGATTTCAGCCTTTGGTCATTGCAATGGGACTTCACCACCATATACTTTCATTACCGTAACGTGCACAGGAGTCATATTGTATTCAGAATGAAAACCAAATCTATTTTTGATAAGAGTTAAGTCCAAGAGCTGGAACCATTAATTAGTAGAAAGGCCCAAGAGGATGGAACTGCCATGATAAATTAACCTTATCATGAGGCAAGTGAAAAAAACTTATTCTTAATGCTGCCTCATCTTAGCATATATGTGTTTTGCCTAGAGATGATTTTGGGCTCGGTCTCAGAGTTTGTTAGTGCACATGCATAACACCGGCTTTTGAGACAGGGAGATGCAGAGAAGTTATCCAGAATTTACAGCAGGTTTTAAATTTATCACAAAGCAACTTTAATGGGACCCTTGGAACTGGTTATCCCTCTGGCACTTTAATGGGACCCTTGGAACTGGTTAATAACAGGGTAATAAAATACTAGCAACAGGAAAGATGAATTTGCTGCCCAGTCACACTCATCTAAGCATAGATTTTAAGGGGAAACAAAACCAGTGATTCAATTTCTCTTCCACACAGGTAAGAGGTCCAAATGATCTGCATGGTCCATGTTTGTGTGTAATTACCAATTTTCAGTATAGCTAAAAGTTAACACTGGCTGAAAGTTTGCATTCCAAATCAATGGAGAAACACTGTCCAAGTAGAGATTATCTGTAACCTCATTTCCACAGAGTTATAATTTGTTTCAAATCTTGGAATACTGATGAGGGTGAGAACACCTAGAGTCAGGCAGAGTGAGATGACAGTCTTTCAAAAAACGAGGTCAGAAATTCTTCAACATCAATTTCCATGTACTCAACACCCTGTTTTCTATTTTCAAGCACCAGGCAGGCAGGCACTTTTGCTGGTAACACATCCACACAGGTTTCCTTGGCATCCCTCAAATCATCACAGTGCTATTATATGTGAATGCTGCAATTTTCCATCAATGGAGAAAATACTCTGTTTCCACTCACTGTAATTTTACACCCTCAGAAGACACTTTTGTTGACTGACAGACATCACCTTCTTCTTCCTATTGCTGCACTGGGATTGGAAGCCTGTGCATCATAGCAGTTAATATTCCTGACTTTCCTTCTTATACAATTAAAAAGCAGTCACATGGAAGAACAAGTTTGTGCAAGGCAGGTTGGGTTTTAAAATACAAAATCCCAGGAAAGACGAATATGGAGAAGCACTTCAGCATCTTAGCTTAAATTCAGCCCTGTAAAAGCTCACATGAAATATTCATACTTTAATGTCCACAAAGTAGTTTAATCTGATCTGCAGAATCACAACACTGGCAGTATAATATGTCCCATGGCCATACAAAATGCTGAAGTGAGCAGAATACGCCCATTTTCCTCAGCCAGAAAAATTCTGACCTGCAGGCTCTGGTACAAAGCACTCACTAAACACCCTGTATAGCTATTTAATATATGTGCCCTCTGGAAATGCTGAAGGCCTTTCTCCTTAGGTGTCTGTCTCTGATCCTAGCAACGGACACTGTTTCTTTGTTCAGTGACCTTATGAATAGAAGTACTAAGAGCCAGATAAATTGCTAGCAGCATCACAGTCATTAGTGAAGGCCAGTGATCCTCCAAATTTCATCCTAAACATAATTATGTGGAGAAATCTATCTACAGAACTTACGGGTTCCACAAAACACTTCATCTGTCATCACCCCATTGAACCAACACTATTTATTTGCTTTCTAAAGGAAAGCTAATTGATTTATCTGTTACTTGGAATAACACCACGATAAATAAATTATCACTTAAACACAATGGAATACTAACATTTCCCTTTCTAATTATATTTGTGACATATTACCATGTCTTCCTTCTTTTAAAAGCTCGCATATGTTTTCCTTATCCCTATAATCTAATCTAAGGTGCAAAACCTGGACTTGTGCCAGTGAACCCCTCTGTTAATATACTGCTGCACTACCAGAGTCCATCTGGAGTTACTGTTCTGCTTGATGTCACACGGCAGATCCTACCTGCATGGAAGATGAAAGGACATTCAAAGCACGTATCAAGGGATGACAGTTTTCTTTGTGATGAACCACAGAGTCACAGCTTGTTAAGTAAGACTGTGACAGTGATAAAAGACAAAGCCATCATTTTATAGCAGAATATGGCCTATCGGTACATGACAAGCCATACTATCTCTGCTCACACATGCTGACATCTCATAATGCATTCTCCCAAGTGCCGGACAGAAATAGTCCCTGAAGACAGCACCACTAGAGAGTAATAGCATACTGCTTATCTGGGAGCAAATGAATGGAAAAAACCTGAAGTGTGCAATGTGTCCCTACAAAAATCCCAGATAAAGTGAGCTTTCAGCTGAAAGAATTTTCTAATTTCATTAGAAGTTCAATTGCTTTTGAATCAAACAATAAGACAGTTATATTGACAACAACTTAGCCCCCTTTCACTGTGATTTTTTTTTAATGTTGAAAATAAATTTACAAAAATCTGTTGGGAGACTTCCTTGTTGAGAGCTGTGCATCCATACTGTTCATACAGTCTTGCACTGTACTTAACATTCTTCACACTCGACATCTTCCCAGCCTGTCCAAATATCACTAGCTGGCGCTTACAGGCTCCCAAGCTGCCCTGCAGGGTGAAATCCCATGGGAATGTAGGTTATGGTGAGAGGCTAACAGCCAGACACCTCCCAGGGCAGGCAGCATAGAGGGACAGGGAGGGGACACTGTCAGCAGAGGTGGCAGGAAAAGGAACTTGAGGCTGGTACCTTGCTGGAAGGAATGGGAAGACTTAGTGGCTTCCTGGAGAGAAAAAAACCTGAAAGGAGCATCAAGAAGGAAAAGATTTAGCTTGAAAGACTAGGGAAATATGCAAAAGGCTACCAACCAGCAGGGGAATACAAGGAAAAGTCAGGCTCTTCTCTTGGTTTTAGCCCAAGCCTTTAGATAGCCCCCACGCAAAATTCTTCATGATATATTGACGTTGCTATTGGAAGCAATTGCAATCCACCTGGATGGAAAAACCAGAAATATCTATCTGCTCTAGTGATTCTTATTAAACCTCTGTCTCCCTACACTCCCACAGGGACACAGCAACTCTCCTGCAAGTGCAGCTCATGGGGAGGGACAAGGAACAGCAGTGCAACAAAAACATAAAGTGATGTTCACAGAGATAACCCTGTGTGGCTGCAAAATTAGTGGTGATGTGATGATGTAAGGGCTGTTTATCAGCCAGGAGCTGTCAGTGTGGTTAACAGGGGCTTTCAGGCTGAGCATTAATCACATGGGCTTAACTGAGAAGTTCTCCTGGTTCTGCTGTACACTTGAGATGCATTGGCTGCATTGGCTGGGGATTGTAAATCTTCAAAAGTGCCAGTGAAAAGCTGTCTGCCACTCTCCTCTCAAGATGCATAGTGCACAGACCTTCCCTTCCTGCAGCCATCCTCCCACGGAAGCTCTGGCACAGCCAAGAAGCCTGCTCTCACTTGCCCTTAACTCACCCATAAATACCTGCAAAATTCACTGGTTAATCACCTGCAAAATTTTCCCCTGTGACACCTGTAAAATATTAGTCACAAAAGTGAAGTAGCCCATTTGAGTGGTGCCTGCCATACTGATCAGCATTTACTGTTTGCTTGTGCCTTTCCCATCTGTTGACTGAATGGCTCTTATCTTCGCACAAAAATATTAAATTCTTTGGTATAGTTGTAATACAGTAAGCACAATAAATAGCAGTAATGTTAACTACTGTATTTAATAGTGAGATTCTTGATACCATTTATATTGCTGTTATAGTTAGCCCAGTATTTCTGATTTGCGTCACAACTTTTGTTATATAGATTAATTGATTTTTTGTTTTCAGTAGTTGTTGACAAGATCAAATAGATACTTTTTCAATTTCCCTTCTTCTTGATTCTGGACTTTTAAATCTATATAGGCACTCAGATCTCAGTACCTTTATCTCAATTTCTATATTTAGAGTACCTTCCTCACTTATCCTTCTTCCATTCTCATTTTCATGTCTTCCTTTTATGGTGATTCTCAGACCTGAAACTGCTCTCTCACTCCACTGATGTTGTTTTGCAGGAAGTCCTCTGTGCTAGATGGAACAGAAAAATTATATTCAAAGACAAAATATTTCAGAATTAAACCCAGAAAACATTTCAGGCACTACATCTGATATTTGACTGTCACAGACTCATTAAGTACCAGGTTGGAAGGGATCTTAAGGATAAACTGGTCCAGCCTTTCTTGGCAAAAGCTTAGTCAAGACAAGATGGCTCTGCACTCTGTTCAGCTGAATCTTAGAAGTGTCCAGTGCTGGAAAAGGTGTCCAGTGTTGGGGAAGAACCAATATTTGAGTAATACAGAACATGTATACGTGACCACAATGTGGTACATACAACTGTCTGGATAACAGATTAGAAAGATCCCATAATACAGTGCTTTTGCAGAGGGAGTCCCCCCATCTGCTACATCTCAGCTAATAAATCCTGTGTCTCAGCTTCATATGAGCTTGGACAGATTGTTTGCCTTTCCAGACCAACCACCACTCACAACTTGGTGTCTCTACTCCTTCTGGTGCAGTACAGACAGCCACAGTTAGTCTGAGGCAGGTCTCCATCTTGTGTAGCCTTAGGTATGCACTTACCTGGCTATAAAGGATATACAATGTCTTATCTCTTCTAATTTTACTGTGGTCGTGTGTTTGAAAGCTCTTAATCCTGAAATGGTGGGATTATGTGACAGTTCCAGTCTTCATTTGAAGAAAAACTCCTTAAAATTTAAAGAAGTATGTTCAAAAAAATCTGAATTCATAGAGAGAGGAAATCACCTTTTCTTGTTTTTAACTTTTTTCCTGATTTTTCAGCCATTCCAACAATTTTGGCATATTCTGTTCTAGATTATTTGCAATTGGAATTAGCTATACTAAAACATTTCATTGACTTGAACCAGACTGAATTTTTAATTTGTAAGCTCATGACACAGATCACACTTTTCCACACATTCTGACATATGCATAAATTTAAAAAAATCTATCAACATTGAATTCTCAACCTTCTTCTGTTTTCTTCTAGCCAAGCCATCACACAATTTTGGAAAGGACATTGTTTTATGAAGACAATCATCATTTCACCTGAAAAAAAGGCTATTTTTAGAAATTCATAAAACACAGCTAGCTTTTTGCTAGAGTTTTTATGCTTTATGCACACTGTGGTCCCAACTACAAGTGCCAAAATGCCACACAGAAAGACTATTTCCTCAATACTTTCAGCTTAGTGAGAGACAGAAAGTGCTGGAAATTTTATAGAAAGAGAAGCCATAATGAGAATTACCACTCAGCTTTTCAATCAAAAAGGCTGATTAAGCACTGGAGGTTTTAGGAAATTTTCAAACAGAATTGACGCCATAAATAATCAGAATTTTGCTGATCAACTTGGTAAACTTACTGAATATTGTCTTACATGTGATCACTTTTAATATTCAGGTGGGCCTCATATATATGTTAAAAGATATAGCCTAAAGTCTAAACCTGCCTAAATCTGACCACTGCTGTTGGGTAAATATGAAAATACAGAGAATGTGTATATTGATGACTGAACCTGTCGTTGTTCAGGTTAGCTCTTCATTTTTTATTTTATTAAGAAGCTCCTAGAAATACACAGGAGAGTGCCAACAATTTGAGACATTTTCAATGCAGGGCAGTCTCTATGTGTAGCTCTTGAGGGGGTGGGCAGAGGCTGCCAGAGTGGTCAGGCTTCACTCTGTCTGCTGTAGGCGTCTGTATTCTAGGCCAGGTTGCAAAGAAGTAACCTGTAATCCCAGAACACTTCCTCTAAGAAGCCATGGGGTGGAAGAAAAGCACATACTAGAAGCAGTGGAGGACTAGGGTTAGATGTCAAATGACCAAAATTTCCCAATTTTCTGTTGTTTCTCTGTACAAGTTGTTTTAGGTTCGCTGATGTCTTGAAGCAGGAGCAATAATGAATGTCAAGAAGACTTTCTTCATGTCTCAGGAACAACTGGAATATATTTGAGATGTTTGGTCATTCCTTAAACTTGGCCCTGATCATAGCTGAATATTCAAAAATGCACATGAGGGGGTTTTCATGCAGCAACTCTGATCAGAGTTTTTGGATTTGCAATGCACAAGTTACTCATGTAAGGCATGCAATGCACAGTGAATATGAGATAACCTCCTCCTTGTCAAAGATAAGGTGTGAACTTACTGATGCTTTTCGGAAGTGGAGTAAATTACTTCACACATTGCTGGCTAAGAGAATTTGCAAAAGGAGCTAGTGTGGAGTAGTTTATGAGCTTGAATTCACACTTCAATTTTTTTTCTTTATGGTAACTTTTAACGTAGTGAAGCATTCAGTCTTAATTCTGAACATCTTAGTGACCAGAGTTCTAAAAAAAATGCAGTGTAATATTCTTGTGTTTTCTTCTGAAATGCCAATTCTCCATAAGCTGAATTACACACTTCTCAATTCGTTCTGATTTCAAGGGTAATGATATGAGATATTTTTCTTGAAAAATAAATATAGTATTAACATGGGCTGTTGAAATATGTTACAGACAGCTGAAGTAAGAAGAAATTCTATACTAATTAGCATACTAATAGTACTGAAGATCTTATGTAACTTATAGTTTAGGTCTTGCATCTTCCCTGGCATCTTCCCTTGATTAACAAGTTCAAAACCAAGAGAATCTTGCCTCTTGTAAAGCTGGAACTTCTGAATCAGGACCTCTTTGGCACATGAGGAAGAACCCAGCAAGAGAAGTGCTTCCCACCAAATCCTGCTGTCATTCCAGATGCACAAAGACTTTTAAAAGCAAGAATCTTGCTCAGGGCTTTATGCAGTCTGGTTTTGACACTCTCCAAGGATGGCAACTGCACAAAATCATCTCCAAAGGAGCAGGCTTTTAGCCATAATTTTAATTGTTTTGTTCAAATTCACACTTCATTTAAAGTGCTCATGGAGGTGGAGTGCTAGTGAACTTGTCAACCTTTTTGAAATGTGCTGAATCACAGGAAAAGTGAGGATGCTTACTTACAGAAGGTGTCCTGGGCTAGAGAGCTTGAGTAATATTAAACGAAGTAAAACCAGATTCTTTCCGAGTCCTCAAAGGATCAACATCATCACTTTCCACAAGGTCCTAATACCTAATACAAAGTGTTTTATGCAAAATTCTAGGCATTTCAACCTAGTAATAACCTACCTGCAAAAACTAATTTCTATGACCCCAGACTCTGGTTAAAGATAAAAGGTCAATCAATTGGGTAGATTTCAGTGACTGTAAGCAGAAAATGAGAAACAAAAACCAGTAAAAAATAATACCTTGAATTTGCTTCTTTCAATTTCAGTGCTCTGTTAGACTGCTTTAGGTATTACTTCATTTAAATATCCCATAGAGCAAAATTTTAGGTGCTTAACTGAATGTTGATCAATCAGTATTCTTCTTAAAAAACATTCTCTGCAAGTTCAGCTTTGTTACTTGACACCTGATTTTCCAAAATTCTGAGCACCTGCAGCTCCCAGTGGCTTAATTTTCGCAGTAACCACAGTTACCCAGGAAATCAGTTCAGAGCACACTTGTACTCACGTGGCATGGCCCCAGTTTGCAGAAGAAACCTATGCATTTTGAAGAATACGGCATTTTTTATTTTGCTACACCTTCTACTAAGAAGTGTCTATTTTTCCACAGCAGATGCAGGAGCCCTGTCCTTTTAAGCTGCCAACATCCCAGATTCTGTTTCCAAGCTTATCTATTTAAAGAGCAAGAATTCTCATGCTGGAAAGTACCTTAAATAGGGGTCTGGTGCAGGGCCTAGACCCAGCTCCCTACTTATTCCATTCTGTATGCCAATGGCAAGGAAAAATAAATTATGAACAGATGCTTGCTTCTGCCCTGCTCTGGATTCTGGCCAGACAGACTATCTGAAAAGGTGTAATACAAGCAGCTGCTGCTTTCTAAAGGTACAGATATTTATTCACAGGAACAAGAGAACTGAGATGAAAAAGTAAAAGAATTAGGACTCTGAAAAGTACAATTTCTTAGAGCTGCCAACAAGGTGACACAGCTTTCCACCTCTCCATATGCAGAGGCACCTTCTATAAATCCATACTTGTGCTACATAATCTGAGGCACTTGGACAAATCAGGCTAATGCAGAGTTCCTTGTTTCAGTGACTCTGCAGAGCACAACTGGAGATTAGGAAAATAATTATTCACTGCAAAAAAAAGAGTGTATATGACATTAATCGAGATTATAAAAAGCTAACTACATCTGGGGCTAAAAAATTGTGCTATCCCAAATTCTCATTAATAGCATCCAATTACTGTCTGTGGTTATGTAACTGCTCATCTCACTATGTGGCCACTTACTGCTGGAGTCTGTTGCTGCTCAGCATAAATTGCACAGAGCACAGGGTGTAAAGGCATTAATGGCATTTACTTTGCATTTTGCAGTACAAGGATAAACAAAAATACAATCTGAAACAAAATTCCAAGTTGCAGGGAGAAGTCATTCCAAGCAAATTTTTAAAATTATTTATTTTTAAAAATTATTTCAGTTGCAGGGGGAGTGGGAATTTTGTTTTGCTGTTTTGGGATTTCTGTAGCAAAAACATATGATTGTTATGGGGTATAAAAGAAAGTAAATGTTTTCTGTTTCAAATATGTAGTTAAAACCAGTACACTATCACATAAAACAAACCATTAATTTTAGAGGGTTTATTCCCCTGAATGCTATACAAATATTTCAGATCTCAAAGTGCACATCATTAGAATAGGGGAACTTTTACTGAGCAGTCTGACAAAATAAAATGTCAATGAGCCTCTACTGATAAGAACAAGCTGAGATAAAGTGGACAGAAAGATCTGTGAGTCAGTAAATACTGCAAACAACAATCATAGCAGGTCAGGCAATTATCACAAAAAGAAAAAACACTGATAAGTCCAGCAAATAAAATGTGATCCCCTCATAAACCACGAACATCAGAGAGAATGACAGCAGACTAAAGCTGGGGTTCACAAGACATTAACCTTTCTGAATGGAGGGCTGAATATTGCTTTGGAACCAAATCCAACAACCAATCTGTTTGTACAGCAAATTACCTATTTCCTTTGTAGAAGGGAAAACAGAGTGTTTGAGTAGTAAAGCTGCTGTGAGACCAAGGAAACAAAATCAATGAGCCAAAACATGAGGGAACAATTGCAAACTGAAAAAATGAACAAAAGAGTTATGAAAGATAAAAGCCAAAGACTGAAGCAGCAGGAGAAAAAAAAAAAGAATAGGCTGTAATGATTTCTGAGAGGATGGTTTTTCATTTTCTTCATGGTTAATGGCAAGATTTCATTGACCTCTGCTGAAGTCAGATCAGGACTCTTAAGATGAGAACAAAAATGGCTGAGAAAGGACAAAAAGCAGAACAAGTAGTGAAAGGATTCAGTGTGAAAAAAATCCAACAAATACTAATTCTTCCCCCATTATAAGCATAATTTATGCCTCTGTTGGAATGGAGATTTCAATTTTATGCTATCTACTAAAAAATAATAATTTAGCAAGAAGTCACCACAGGGTATTTTTGCCATAAAGAACAAAATCTTCAAAAACTCATTCTCACAATAATAACATTTCTTAATCTTCAGCATATTATCTGGGGTCTGAAAGTACACAGCTGATCCTCAGCTCCTTCAGAAGTGCCTGCAAAATTCCCTTTCGAGAATGTAGTGCATAAGGTATTCCTAAGGGAAATTGACATTATACTGTAATGGTGGTATCTGCTGGCATTGAGCTTAACTTCTGAAATTTTCTACGTGAGGAAAAAATGCCTCCTGCTTATATAAATGAGCATATATCATGAGTTGCAATATGAGTTGACAGATACAATCATGAGTTGACAGATAGTCAAACTTATTTCTGGAAATAACCCAGACATCCTATTTTATTCAAGATATTTTTTAACTAGCTCTGACAAGTTTTCTGGGATAAACGCAGTATTGTAAAATCAGAATTCAGCCTTGTAAGTTAGCTAATATTCTGCTCTATCCAGCAAAGCCCTAGTGCCTAAGTCTAACATCATATTCAATACATTTCTTTCAAAACATGTTAGCTTAACAAGGATTTATGTTATAAGCAGTATTAATCACGTGTTTCCAAATAACAGCTTTTATCAACATTGATTATTTTCTTGATAGAATTACAAAATCAATAGGCAAAAGTTAGACAGTAGATGCAATACATTTAAATTTATAATGTATTTATATTTAAATTTTAAAATTAAACTTTAAAGAGTGACTTGCATGTAAGGATTTTGACAGATTGAAATCATAACTGAGGGGTATCAATATGTGTAAATGCATCAGAATAGAGTAAGAGGCTATCTAGAAAGAGGAATCAATACTAAAACATCTATGGTGAAATTTAAAAATGTAAAGATCATAGCTTCAAGAAAAACAGTTTCATATATACATATACATAAGAAAAGGCAGAAATCCTTGAGGACAGACATTTTTCACAAAACTGAATAACAATTCAAACTTAAATATTTAGTCTAATATAAGGGCAATTTAAATGTGTGTGTGTTGCTCAATTTCTCAAGCAATGTTAAAACTCAATACTAGATAGATGTACAAAACAAGAACTGCCCCAGAAAAAGATCTATACCGTGACCAAAGGCTCAAAAAGAAATAACAAATATGTAACAGAAATGATCAGGGAAAGAAATAAATGCAGACAAAAAATTAAAAAGAAAAGAACAAGACTGTTTCTCATATGAATTTTCCCCCAGCATTATAGATAAGTTCTTAAAATCTGAGATATTTCCAGAGGAAAAGTAAAATAAGTATGGGTAAGGAGATAGACTAATGTGAGTGCAGAGACTGACCACATGGGTATCAAATATATATTTTAAATACCTGAAACTAATAAAGGACCCCCAAATCCAATATTACATCCCTTAACTTCTGCACTTAATCAGGTCAGGATGATTTGTAGGTGCTTCATCTGAAACACTGCAGGCTACAGCACAGCAGAGCCTCGGTGGCCAGAGACCCTGGCACGCCCTGCCATGGGGACAGCACAGGTGCAACCAAATGTTTTCTCCTCTCTTTCTCAAAAATGTACCTGAAGGCATGAAGAGTGATGAAAGCACTTTCCTTTGAGACAGAGTCTGTGTGTTTAATGGTTTCTGAGGAAGAAACTGAACTCAGATCCTAATTTGTGAGCTGGTGAACTCTAGAATAAGATAGAAAAGGTGAACAGTATTGTCATTTTATCCGTTGACTGCAGAAAAATGCAGCATGTTTCTGCTGATATGCTTTTGGCACACTGCAAAGAAACTTCTTAGGTTAAGTCTCAGAGTCAATTAAAGTGAAGGAATGTCTGCTTCTGGAGTTTCAGCCATATTTAGAAGGAAAATAAGTAATAAGATGGCTACATAGACATCATCTGCTCTGAGCATCTACAGAAGCACAAGCCTATGTGCTTAGGGATTTTAAGGCAAAACAGGGAGGTCCTTTTTGAATATAGGCTCCACAAACGTTAAATAGTGACTGAATTGATTTAGATAATTGGTATCTACTCAGCTGTTGTCTTAGGTGCCTAAATCCTTTCCTGGAACAGGACCAGGAGAGAGCGCGGCATTGTGCTGTTAAGTGCTCTGCTTTTACAGAAAATCAATGCCAATCTACCATATTTTCATTTAGAAGATCCTCCCCCAGCATTTGTATAGCTTGCCATTATACAACTAATTGGACACATTATAAATGCTTAAAGATATTGGAGGGCCTTAACAAGGAGGAAAACGCAATTATTTTCTTTTGTAGAAGAGTATGAAAATCAGAAGAAAATTCATGTATGTAGGAACTACTGAGAATTTCTTGTATTCAACTGAGGAACTACTATGGACTTATAAAAATAGCAGAAACTTCATTTCTGTTATTTTAAAAGAGAATAAACATATCACTAATAAGTAGAAGGAACATGATATTGCTAAGCAGCTGATGTTGTGTCATCTCTTCCTCGTAACGATGTGACCTGATGGAATCAGCTCTCTTTTCCATTTTGAATATGTGATTTTTAAGCAATTAGTGATTATCAGAGAAACCTATGGGAACATGACCTGTCATGGGGCTGCAATTTTCTTGCCAACAACTTCAGAATTATCAGGTTTTACTCATTTAATCCAGGATGGTAAATCCCTGCCTGGGACTTTCTGAAGATAATATTTTTTTCAGAAGTAAATAAAGTAATGAACATAGAACTAGGTGAGGTAACACTTTTCGTAAAAGTGATAAAGCCACAAAATCAATAGCACAAATGCTTTAAAAGTGAATATCCATTATCCTCTCCTACGATCCAAGGGAGAGGAACATTTTGGGAATATTTTACAATACAGAAGGTTGACCAACAAGCACTAAACTCTGAGCACTGATCTTTGCTCAGAAGGTAAGGATCAGAGCCGCACCTCATGAAAAGCAAATCATTGAATTCTGGTCCACTGTGGAATCTCATCTTCCTTATTTCTCTGTAAGATGATTGGATTGGCCCCAAAAAGCCAACCATTTCTGGGCTACATCCAAAGCAGCATGGGCAGTAGGACAAGGGAAGTGATTCTGCCCCTGTAATCTGCTCTGGTGAGACCCCACCTGTATCACTGCATCCAGCTCTGGGGTCCCCAGCATAAATACACAGAACTGTTGTATTGATTACAACACTTAATATTATGTATTACTGTTGGAGCAATCCAGAGGAGGCCATGATGATGAGCAGGGCCCTAGAACACCTCTCCTGTGAAGCCAGGCTGAGAGAGTTGGGACTTTTCAGCCTGGAGAAGAGAAAGCTCTGGGCAGATCTTATTCACCTTCCAATACCTGAAGAGAGCCTACAAGAAAGATGGAGAGGGACTTTTGTCAAGGACATGTGACAATAGGATAAGGGAGAATGAGTATAAGCTGAAGGAGGGTAAGTTTCAGTTAGGCATTGGGAAGGAATTCTTTATTCACAGGGTGATGAGTGCCTCTGAGTCCAGAGAACCCATGGGTGCCTCATCCCTGGCTCAAGGCCAGGTTGGATGGGACTCTGAGTAACCTGGCCTGGTGGAAGATATCCCTGTCCATGGAAGAGGAACTGGAACTGGATAATTTTTAAGGTGCCTTTCAACCCAAAACTTTCTATGGTTCTATGAAAAAAGGACAGAAAAACTCTCATGCAAATAGAGAAAGTCACTGACCTCTGGAGATACATAATCTTTCCTTCAGGGTAACTTCTTTGATTAAGAGAGTTATCCACTGGCCAGTTTTTCCAGCAAAGCACACCACTTTTCAAAAAATTTATTCATATATTTCAGTACAAATAGTAAAAAAAAAAAAAAAATTTAAAACCCACATAATTGGCAGTCACTATACACAAACTTGGATAAGCTATTTCACCCAAAATATACTCCCTAACAAATAATACTAAAAAAAACCAACAAAACCAAACCAGTTTTAGAAGTTATTCCTATTATTAACATTTTTTCCAATTGACCTCTTTTTCTTACATTTTCTTCAACACACTACCTATAAAATTTTTATTTATTAAAGCATTATATTTTTACTGAAATACATGGATTTTTATAAAATGAAAAATGTGAAATCTATATTGATAAAATATAAAATGGAAACAATAATTGGAAATGGGTCCATCTTGAACTCTATTAAATGGAAAGAGCTTTAAAATTTAAAGAACACCACATGCATTTTGACAGGTAAATATAAACATATCAGTAGTGGAAAGTTCACTGTATAGACTTCCAAGATTAGCAAACAAAAAAACAATAACCTTTTTTTCCTCTTCATTTTTTTTAAGCCAAACTTACCTTTTCTTGCATCCTAAGTAGTTTTGAATGCTTACAGATGGGCAAGCTGTAGTCAGTTTGCATTTAAGTTGTAGAGTGCACTGTGAATCTGATAATAAATTATTTAAAGGAAAATTGCTTCCATTTAGAGGAGATCTTAGGAATCTGGTGAATATAAACCTACACAGGAGCATTTTAAAGTCTCTATTCATTCACAGCAAAGGCTTTTGTGTCAAAATGTTGATTCTCTGTTCTTCTATATGTATTCTATTAATGGTTTACTAAGCAGTGTAAAGGAAGGTATTTCCTTTCTTAGAGACCACTCAAACGCATCAGAATAATTTCCTGAAAGCAATACACATTTACTTTCAAACAGGGAATATTTCCCTTAAAAGATACTTTAATTATTTTCCTAGTAATTACCCAGCTTTTAGGAAAAAATATTCAAATAATCTCCAGGGTTCACACAGCCTTTTTAACAAGGATACCTGGATGCCTTCTTATTTTTAAATACTTCTATTTTACTAAGAGGAAATAGAGCCTCACAGAAACATAATTGGCTTTTGGCTTCATTGGCTGCAGACTGACAAGTGCACTTCTGTCAAACCCAAGCCAACATCTTAAAAGGTCAGGAAAATGCTGCAATGCAAGAGTGAGAATGCACAGCAACACGGCCCCTCTCCCCGCATTCTACATTGTGTGCTCTCTTGGTAAATTTTAGGTATGAGGGGCTGCATCTTTTTCATCCATGCCACACCATCTTTCTCCTTCCGAAGGCAGGGGTTACCCTAAGCAGTGTCCTGCTCCACAGAGGCAGAAGAGCTTTTGACACAAAGGGGACGGGCAGACCTCACAGTAAACACACAAGTTACCATATAAAGGAATTAACTCAGCCTGTTTCTTGTATTCATAACATTTCTTTATCAGTAATAACAGGAGGAGGACTGAGATCTGTGCCTACAGTGTTGCTTTTTGTTTTGCCATGCTACTCAGAAATAACAATTTCCCAACAAAATATTAGATGGCAAAGTCCATCTAAAAAAGCTATCTTTATATTATCCCTCCTTCGTTCTTAAAATACAAGAAAATAGAGCAAGCTTCTTATGAACTATCAGAACATGCATGGCTACAAAACCTCTGCTCAGGTGCTTCTGTGCTCAGAGGCCCAGGGCAGCTGGAGTTAGAATAGTTCCAGGCAATGAAAACATAAACTTCCACCAGGAGAACAATTTATGTCTTCTAGAGGACTGTTGTCGTCAAAAGCACATGACACATTCAACTTCATTGCTGGATAAATATTATTTCTAATCAGTTTTGCATGCATTGCAAAAATAGACATAAACTCTGGCAAATCTTAGGGCTTTCTGTTCACTTAATCATCACACAACTCATGACATATATTATTCTGGCTAAAACATACATTATTTGGACTAATGCCCTATGGAGAAAGAGTTAGTCCCAGACTTCTCTAGATTAAGACTCAAACATTTGTGGTTTACACCTGGATACATGTTTTTATTTTTGTTTTCAAGGCTACAAGTGGTTAATTCTATTTTAGTGATAACCAAGACCACTGAATTATTACTCATTATCTGTAAGAACTAGTCAAATTAAAAAGTCCATTACTACAATCAGTAATTATATCCCACATCAATCACCACAAAAACTACTCACCATTTGTCCCTGTTCCACAAATTTACTGTACATAATAGTCACCAAACAAAAAAAAGAATCAAGATCTGTTTCTGAAAACTTCAGATAAGTTATCCATAAATATCTGTTTTATTAACCAATTCTATTACCTGTCATGTCTCCCAGCAGATGTTAAGTATTCCCCTAACTCCTTTTCTAACTAAATTAATATCTGGTTACACACTTTTTTTGTGTGTGTGCCACAGTAATATGATTTTAACCTCACTTTCTTACCTGTGGTCATGTACCAGTTCAGAGTAAATGATGTCCAGTCACAAGTCTTTACTGTCATCCAAATAAAGTTTCTCCAATCATGACCAAAGTATGTATTTTTTTCTTTTCTTAGTTCTCTTCCAGCTTCATTCAGATTAAAAACACTGCTGTATATATACCTTGGAAGATAAAAAAAAAAAAAGCTAGAAAATGCCCAATCTGTTTAATTAATTTCTGTCTGATGAATTATCCACTTTCTCTGCTCAAAAGTGTTTAAATGTGTTTTCTAACCAGTAGTATGGGTATCTTATATGCTGATCTTTAAAGAGAATATCCTAAAATCTATTTTCAAGCCTGAGACAATCAGGGCTGGGTTGAGTTAGCTCAGGATATTTCCAACTCCTAACCTTGGCAGCATCTCTTTGCCCTATTGGAGTGCCTATACAGGCAGAAAGACTTCATCATTTCCCATAAATACATAGGTATTTTTATTCCTTCTAAAAGAATATGAAACCTTCTTTTTTAAGTAATTGGTGGAAGAAACAAGTGTTTCTAGTTTCAACACTTACCCTAAGCAGCTACAGCAACTCAGGGACTCAGAGAAACAGGAGGACAGGTGATGACATTTCCTGTTCTTGAAATGCAGCAGAGGGGACCCTCTGTTGGGCTGGTAACAGCAGGGTTCCCCCAGTGTTTTACTCAGATTTCTTAAATAGCATCATTATTTTAAGCGTACATAATTTGGGGTTCCTGCTAAAAGAGAAAGTTTTGTCCTCTACCAATTCTTTTTCTAGGTTGATTTCAACCTGAGCTGTGAGTACATGAACACTTGCTCTGGCATACGGGAGTAGGCGGCACAGGAGCAAAACAAGAAGACAGAGATGGGAAAGGGTGGACTTTTTGGAAACATATATAATTAGTGCCAGCTTCTGAAACTCTGAAATTAAAGTCAGCACCCCAAGATAGTGGTGCTCTGGAATCATCTCTCTTAAAACTACTAGGTAAGATGTCAACAAACTCAATAACTGAGATTTGTTTAGCTATCACAATAAAGAAATACTTCTGCTGATTTATGAAGAATGAGGCACTTAAGTCCTGTTAGATAATTCCAAAATCTGATGGCCATGCAAAAAGTCTAAACTTATTTTGCCTTAATCAAAAAATGGATATTATGATGGGACTGTTCTAATGATCTAAGTGGAATCACTATAGAATCACATAATCATTAAGGTTGAAAATACCTGTGAGATCATTGAGTCCAAACAACATGGAAACTGCTGTGTTTCAGTGTCAATAGAGTCATAGATTTCTATCTTCTAATGCTTTATATAGGGGGTGTATTCCTATGTATTTTAGTCCACCAACTTGTTTTAGTGTCTTTCTTAAGGTCAATATGAGCGTTCATGTGGTCATATTTCCTAAGTTTTATTTTTCAATAAAAATTAAAGAATTTAGCCAGATATCTGAATAACACAAAATGGTACAGCCCTGACCTGATGAAATCAGCACATTTCTGATCTTTTATTCAGAGAAAGATGCACTTTATAAAAATATTTTTTAAATATCCTCTGACACTTAGGGATTTAACATAGAAAGAAATAGATTTTCCATCAAATTGAGGGGCCATAGAAGTGAAAAAAGCATGAATAATGCTTATAACCCCTTCATATCCTTAATTGGTCACAATTTTCAATTGCTGTTTTTATTCTTGGATGTTTCAGTGATAGCTGACACTACTGAATACAGTGAATTGCTCAGAACTTATGCCAAGCAGATACAAAATGTCATTAATTTGCTTACCTGACTATATACATGAGGTTCCTTCTGGCAATTTTTATTCTTTTTTTTCCCCATAGTATTTGCATGTATCCAGGGAATTACCATTTTGTTAATTGTTATCCATTGTTTCTACACTTCCTCTGTGTGAAACAGTCAAATTGCACAGTTTAGATTTCACTTATTCAATTGCCCCATTTTGATCAAAGTTGAAGTCTTTATTTTGCCTATATTTTTAACCTAAAGTTAGCTAATATTTAACTCTACAGGTCAGGTAAAACTATCCTGTTTAATGTTGTCTCACTATGACAAAGTTCAGATGACAATTAGGGAATAGGAATTTATAAGGTGTGTCATATTATTAGTCCACTTTGCAATTTACCATAGTGTTTTCATAATGGTTGGCATGATTTAACTGGCAGCTCTTTGTGAACTCATAGTTATCTAACTGAAATTGAGTATCTGATCCATTTCTTTAAAAATGAAGCATGATTGATAGCACAGAATATTTTCATAGATGTAATGCTACTCTTTATCTAGAAATGTGTAACAATACCTTTCCAAATTCTTGCCTATTTAAATACCAAATTATTTCTTTATTCAGAAATAAATTTTAGAAAAATAACTATTTTCTCATTTGCTCTATGATAATGTGAATCAAGAACCAAAGCAGTACTAACATAAAGAGAAAAAATTTGGGTCATACATAAATATACAGCAACAAGTACCGGAAAATTTAATTTATGTTTATCCAAGTAAATAGTAGAAATAACCTGGCTATCCCTATCAGCTTTCTGGGTTTTTTTTTGACATTGGCAGTTTACATAATGAAAATAATGACATTAAATCTAAAACGTACACATCCTACAGAGCCACACCCTTTTTCTTGCTGCCATTTCACAGAATCACAAAATATGCTGAGCTGGAAGGGACCCACATGGATCATTGATTTGTACTCCCTGCCCTGCCCAGCACCATTGCCAAGTGTCACACTGTGTGCCCGAGAGCATTGTCCAAACACTTCCTGAACTCTCTCAGTTTTAGGCCCCTCTCTCCTAGAAAGACACTGAGATTCTGGAGCTTGTCCATAAAAAGGCAGCAAGATGCTCCAGAAGAGTTTAATGTTCGATATTGGGAAAAATTTCTGCACTGAAGAAATTGTCAGGCATTGGAATGTGTTGGCAAGGGATGTGGTTGTGTCACCATCCCTGGAGGCATTTAAAGGACATGTGGTTGTACCACATAGAGACATGATTTAATGGTGAACTTGGCAGGTTAACAGCTGGATTCCATGACCTTAAAGGTTTTTTTTTCCCCAAACTAAATGATTCTATGATTTTAAGATTAATTTAAAATCAAATTCTTCACATATGCTATCTATTCATTCCTATTTCTTTCTAATGCCTTTGGTTGGTGACTGACTGAATTGGCAGCAGCCTTGCTTTAAAGTGTAGATCTTAGGTACTTCATTTCAAAGTGCTAAATTATCACTGTTTGGTTTCTTTTCAGATTCCTGGGTATGTGCCATTTAAAAATGTAAACACCCAGCAGACATTATGTAAACATGCGAAGACTTTAGTCAACACACTGGTTGGATTCCTCTCACATTAGCAAGGACAGCACAGACAACTATCAGCTCCAGGTGTTTAGATCTTTTAAAATCTGTAACACATGTGCAGGAAAACTATGTTTCTCTTTAAATAAACATTTTCTATTAGAGATTCCTTACCCAGACTTGCATAACACATTTATTTCCCTGGGTCATTTTCCATTTTACAGCAAATAGATTATAGACAGAACATAGCAATCTGACAGCAGCTTTTCCCTCCATCAATAGCATTTCTATTTAAAGAAGAGGATGCAAAATCAGTACTGAAGGTACATGCTCTCTTTTCTAAAAGGAGTCAGTGTACCTGTACATAATTCATCATTTCTGTTAGTTTAGTAAGGCCAAGCTTAAGAATCAAGGAAAACCTGCCACTAAGTAAGTCTTTTCATTTACATGTCCATTGCCCTGCAGGTGAGAGTTCATATCTTCACCTAAAGCCAGCTCTATTCTCTGACCATATTACTTGTCTACAGGAATGCTGTTGGCAGCAACACTGTTGGTTTAACTGGTATCCAAGGAGAGACTCATCCTCACTGTACCTTGAGAATACAAGGATCTTCCATTACATTCCACTTTCTTATTCTCCCACTTTGTCCTTGTGTTCTCCGATTTAAAAAAAAAAAAAAAAGAACTCAGTTAAACTGGTTAACAGGTATGGCCACATAGATAACAGTATGACAGCAAATTAATCAAGCATGAGCTGGTCTCAAACCCAGAAAATGAAGGAAACTTTTATGAGAAAGTAAATTTTCATCCAATGAAATTGAAGAAAGAGTATATGGATCCCAAAAAGCTACCATCACACCTGGCTAATGCTATTATGCAGTTTTCCGCTGTTTCTCAGTGTGAGAATACAGAAACCTGCTACAGTTGCTAACTTGTGAAACAGAGACTTACCATAAAACACATATAAAGTGCAAGAACTATCATAAATATGCTGGAGTGCAACTCAATTTCCCTGACAAAACTTCATATTCTGCTTCCTAACATTCTTGACTGATTGATTAAAACAATGCAGCCTTCGCACTATTTTAAGAGTTAAGTTTAAATGAATAGCCTGGCAGAGCCATGATCCATGGCCTTTAGTACCTGCCACAGGCTTTCATGGATGATTTGGGATGAGCACAGCCCAGAGTAAACACACTCTTGTAGATTGCCTGTTCCTGTGATCATAATTATAGGTACACTCTCTTTCAAGGATTAACTACTGTGTAACTTGCAGATTTTTTGCTTTCATAACATAGTTAGTTTGGAAGCAAATACAAATATGAAAGTGACATTGTGATCACAGGGACATTGAAGAGTCAAGTGATTCTATGACCAAAAGTTGGCAGTATTTTCACAAAAAAATACTGTCATTGAGGCAGACTTCTGTATCTAATTATAAGGTTAATGGTTTGGGCTATGAAGGTAGGAGACCACCCCTGCTTCCAATAACCTACTTATTTGTTCGAAGTATTTGTAAAAGAAAATATCCCAATAGCAGCAAGTGGAACTTACACCTAAGTTATAAGAAAAAAATTTAACCAGAATTTTCAAGTCCTATTATACATTTTAATGAGCCACTTACTGGATTCTTTCACTTTTTCCTCTATCTCATTTTAAAGACAGAAATAGAATTCCCTTGGAAGTTTTATTTTAAAGATAGAAACAGAATTCAAATGGATTTTGCTTCATTTGCTCAACACCTAACAAACAGGTACCTAAACCCAGCTACAAAGACCCTGGGTAAAACAGTTTGGTGCTTTACCTTTAAAAGGCAAAGTTTTAGAAACTGGGCTGGATATCAGAAATCTTGCTTTGTGTTAACTTAGCTGCCTAATTACAGCTGTAGACTGAAGGAAAACATTTTTGCTGTCTTTTTATTAACTTGGGTATGCATATCTATAAACCAGTTAACTTCTAATCCCATGGCACCTTTATTTTTTTTTCACCAGAGGATCAGGGAACAACTGTTCCCCTTTATGACTCTAATTCTGTACTATATGGCAGTACTGACTTCAGTGGAATAACCCTTCATTCAGCGAATTCTCTGGAGAGAAAGAGTATAATTAGATCCCTTGAAATTATTAGAAGTGAGAGAGTAAAACAAGCCTCAAAGTAGGTGTGTTTCCATATTGAAATGTTTTAGTAGGAGTAGGTTGCAGGGAAGTCTATTGTCATTTGCAGCCTATGTTTTAGGCATGATTCTGCTAAAAATGCATATTTGCTGGGGATGTTGTTACTAGGAAAGTATAAGTTACTAAATATATATATATATAACTATAAAAAACAGGATAGTGTTTAATAAAAATAATGAGAAAAAATTGCTATCAAGAAAGTAATGTAAATACGTCCTATCTAAAACACAGTCTGCAAAATATTTCATGAACACAGGCTGGAATGGTGCCTATTAGAATCTGACTGATACAGCAACCAATGGGAAGAGAGAAAGAGGAGGGACACTTGTCTGTGGAATGTTAAGAGTTCTGGAGAGATCTATAATAGACTAAGACCCCCTAAAAAAGTATCTCTTTCCTCTTCTCTTATAAAAGTCCAAGTCCTATAATTTTCTTCTGTTTTACTGAATCACTCCCACAGTAATTTGCCTAATCAAACAAAGGAAAAAATCTTCCTTAAAAACTGAATCACTTGCTACCTTTCAGAAATTTACTGCTATTGAAGAATATCATAAGTATACACATCTGAATCCCAGCTATCCAAAAAAATAGGAAACATAGCAACTCTACAGAGACATTATACAGCATAGAGAGCAAATTGTAGGTAAAATTGACTAGCAATTGTTAAAGATAGCATGTGTCAAGAAAGTCTTTTAATCACTAAACACAGAAGTGATTGACAAGTTGTTATTTATCCAGAAATCTAAAATTTTTAAAACTAAATAAGGTGTAAAATACAATTATTGACATAATTGGTTATATATAATGCTAGACATTTTTAATTCTATACATATTTTAGGCAAAAATAACTATTATTTTCCCCCCTAATCTAACTTTCTCTTGGCTTGAACTAGATGTGCTTTTAGGTAGTGATTGTCACATATCACTATCATGCTCCCAACCTTCCTGAGGTATTTTCACATAAGAAAAGCAGATGGCATTATAGCCAGGGCTCTGCTACCAGATTATCATGTGCCATGATCTGTCTCAAGTGTGAACTATTTTGGAAGGATTTCAATGCTCTATAGTTTCTTAGATTCATAAATTGATAAAGTGCTCCAAGACCCACAGCTGTTCACATTCTTGTGGGTTAAAAATACATGCAATATTTTTGGCTTATCATGTATGTTCTACCTACTGATACATACTGGCTTGCCTGAAATTCACCCATAAATGTGCGTGAGCACCCATAAATGTGTTCAAGCAGCAGATGTAACTATATTTATATTAAACAGAATATTGATAATTCCTGTTTTTCTTTTCCTTTTCCTTTTTGACTTTCAGGAATTCTTTCTGGCAGTAAAATGTTCACTTAGAAGATCAACAGGAGAGACTAAAACATACAAAACAGAATCCTGAGGTTATTCATGTCTAAAGCAAGTGACACAAATGGGACACCAATCTCAGAATCTTCAGGATGACAAAACATGGATCCCAAGTTAGTTTATGAGAATTGTTCTCTTATAACAATTTATTCTTTTGAACGTGACTATTCCAATCCAAATTATTGTGACAAGCACACTCCGGCTAATGTTCATCCACACACCCATCTCCTTTGAGCATTGGCTGGTGCACCTGCCTTCACTACTTCTCATGGAAAATGAACTAGAATTAAATTATGGTCCTGTTTTAGAATTCATCAAGAGCAGTACGTAATTTTTTTAAACTCTTAGATGAGGAAGGCCAAGTAAAACTATAGAAAGCAGACAGTTTTCAATTATTCCAGGTAATAAGATCTTCCTGACACTTGTCATCTGCACGGTGATTCTACTACACCCTAACAGATCACATTTCATATACTAACATTTAAACAAAATTAAATCAAACCCCTTGAGTCTTTACTTCTATAGCAGTTATTCAAATTATCCTGTTCACTTGACTACTGAAAAGGCAAACATGTCAGTGCTGAGGATAGAGAGATACAATAAAGAGGAAGAGGGAAATCTGGTAACCAAGCAATGTAGTCATGAGCTTGCATCTGTGAGAAGGATCAGCAAAGTTTCTGTGCTATGCCAGCACAAGGGAGCAGTGGAAGAAATTAAAGTCTTCTCCCTGAAATTAAAGAAATAATTATAGAACTGGAAGTACATTATGGCAGATTAACAAATATTACTAGAAGACATTGAACCCTCATGAGAGAAAAGCAGCACTGATGCAAAGGAGCTCTGAGAGTTGGGGGAAATGCTGCTTCTGTTCAGATAGTTAAGAAAGAACAACAAAGGGTACAAGCAAATACTGTGGATTTATATTTAATGTTCCATCTGAAAAGGTTTCAGATATCACAGACAAGTATCCTGCTAGTATACATGTGTATGTGTGATGTCTTTTAAAATGTAAATCAATAATGTATCACTTATGGAACAATCTCAAGTCTAGGGAATCCTATTCATACCATTGATGATTTCAGCTAATGGTAGAAATGGAACCCCATGCTTCAGGGAGCTCTATGAAGCCAGCACATAGAGATTATAGAGGGAAAGAAGTGGCATAATTACAACCTCATCTGCATATTCTGGATAATCAGAAACCAAGTCTCAGTATATCTGAAATTATCAAACATACCATCATGGAATCATAAATATGATTGTGAGCAACCTCAGAAGGTGCAATGTCCTGCCTAAAACAGTGTCAGGGAAACTGTGAGACCAGGTGGTTTAGGGCTTTATGTGGCTCAGTCTTGAGAAAGTCCAGGGAAGGGGAATGCATGGCTTTGGGCAATCATCATGGCTAGGTGAGTTTAGCAGAGAAAGGAATACTGAAGCACTAAACAGGATGATAGTTTTGTCCTAAACTGAAGATTTATTTTGTATCCCTTACCCTCAAGGAATGTATAGCCCTAAATTGGGTTATTTGACAAGGTCTGAAAATTGATATTTACTGTCAGGTGAATCACAGCAGTCTTGAGTTTTTGGGTGCCAGTATGATGAAATCTCTATTTGAGATTATCACAAATTTTCCTTCAGTACAGTCCTCTGATTTGGAATGTTCACTTCCCAAAATGTCAGTATTTCCTGGAAAAAAAATCCTAAGAAAAATTAAAAATGTCTTTAGGAAATATTTTCACTCATACTCAATATGATTTTATCAATTTGCTTTTTTCACGATAAATTGGAATAAAAACAAGGTCTATGTTTTCAGCAGTACGGTTCTGTGTCTGAATCTGCCTATGGATCTGTCAGGATGTGAAAGTCTAGAGGCAAGATCGGATAGGCAGTCATCTAAATTGTGCATTATTGTCCCTTCACCTGACACAAAAACATGGTGGATTTAAAATCTTGGATGTGCTTTCTTTCAAGCTGTTGACACAGCATATAAGGAAAATGAGTAAATGAATATTTATCTAGCTCAAACAGCATAAAAATTAATATATGTCTATATTGATTTTTTTTTCAAGACTTGTAAAATCAGACTTTCAAAATCACCTGTGAGTAGCCTGAATACTGAGCTAAAGCACAGTTTCTGAGTGATTGTTTTGGATGCTACAGCATGTACAGAGGAGGTCAACTTTCAAAAACCATATCTGGATAGTTTGGCTATAATATTGTGAAAATAAAGTATAAAAATAGTTTAAATTATGATCATCAGCCAAATTAGTATTTCTGCTGTGATCTAATATGCACCTATCTTAAATAGCTGAACAAAGGATGATAAAAAGAAAAATGCAATATATGTGTTATGATGAGATAATCTTGCTACTTCTGAACATGTATTTTAGCATAGCAGTGGTTTTATTACTCTTTACTGGCAGAAAAGTTGACTTTACCCTGAAGTTATTATTCATCCTGCCAAATAAATTGAACTGTATGGAAGACAAGTGGTAGAAAAAGTAGACTGAAAATATATCTTATTTGTATTGCAACCAAATAGACATAATGGTAGAGATCAGAAATACAGGAGAGATTATTTAAATAAATTCTATCTTAGGCAGCAGAAGACTTTCACAAAACAACATATGTAATTTGATTATCTCTCTCTGTCATCACAGATCATGAGCAAAACTCTCACTTGTCAAATACCTGCCGTTCATATTGGCTTCAGCAGGGTTATTGAATACAGTACTTAGCACTGATGAAAAATCTCCCCATTCATTTGTAGCTGTATTGATATAACTCTGGAGATGTTAGCTCCAGACAGGCACCTGGGTTTGTATATTTAGCCTATAATGCAGGTATTCTACCCACACAGATAGGTCACACTACTTTTGAGGAGGAAAATGCTGTTTCAGGATATGAGCATCTCTTCAAATGAATATAGACAAATGTCAGTTTTTGTCATATAATTAGACATGACCTCATGCTATGGTATTATGAAAGAAGAGTGGAAATATTGAAAAAGAAATATGTGAACTGGATATTTGCAGATTATTTTTGACAGCAATGTGAACAAAAGCACTGATAAGTACACTGTCAGGAAGAATTAGTCTATACAATTCTGGACTCTACACAGTTACAGAGAAATATTATTACTGTGAGAATAATACTGAAAAATAAATGTGGAAAAATACAGTTGTAGGGAGAAAATATACATGGCAGGTGGAGAAAGCTTCGCCTACAGAACTGAGTGTTAGAATATGCTAATAATAAAATCGTTAATGACTAAGTGAGCACAGTGTAGAAACTGCAGTTACTTTATTTAGATGAAGTGACTGTGTAAAATATGTTAACAGAATGCAGAAAGAGCAAAGAAGGTATGAAACACTAAAAATTAACATAGAAACACAATGTACTACTACTGAGATATTTAGGAAAATTAAATTCACCTTCATGAAGACCATATGGAGCCACTGACACTAAAGCCTCATACTATTTTGGTGGGGTTTATTTCTTATGAGTGAAATAGGAATTTATTTGCTTTACTGTGTTCTGGGACATATATCCAAATTTCTCAAGCTTACTGCAGTCTGACTGAGGTCTACAAGGTCTTTGGGGATATATAACAAACATCCTTAGGAACAGCAAAAACATTCTCAAGCTGGAATACACATCTGAAATTGTATTTAAAGTTGATGGAAATTCTTTTTTCCCCCCTAAACTGTTTCAATTTATATTTAATTTTGGCTCTAAAGTTCAATGCATGTTATAATTTCTGGCCAGTTTCAGGTCAGTTTCTGGTCCATTTGTATTTCCATCTCCCTGTTCCTTCTATTGCTCTGTCTCTGAGGCTGAAAAGCACAAACAACAGACTATAACTAGTAGATGCAGTAGTAGTATTGACAGTAGTCAAACAGTGAAGAGAGAAATCTGAAAACAATAGGAAACATGACATAAAGGGGAAAAGGGAACAAAATTTATCCAAAATCATAATGTATCAGATCAGCCCAAGGAAAGGGAACAAAACAAACCCCATATTTATCTATTGAGATAATTTTTAAAAAATCTTCTCATATTATTTGTACTACCAGGACACCAGTGTCCAAAAAGAACCACTTATATGCTTCAAAACTATATTTTATTCATCTTAATATTTATCTGTGCTGGAAAGATATTTGCATATGCTTTGTATATGTATATGGACTCTTTGAGAGCATATCCAATCTGATACTGTCCAAAGCAGAATAAAGGTCTCACTTCCTCCTGGTCACTCTCAAGAAAAATGTTACCATGAACCAAGTTCAGAGCAGCTGCTGTCCTTTTTCCCCCCTACAGCTGCTCAGCATTGCCACACTGCCAGCTGCTGCAGGGCAGAGGAAAGGAAAAGAGGAGTTCTGGCTAGCTACTGCTTGCTAAACTAGCTATGGAAATATCATCCAAGCAGGAATTCAGCTCCTACACCCTGATCTAAGGTAAAAGGCTGAAGAGTAGAAATAATCTTCATTTGTGACCTCTCTGAAGTTAACCCCACCAAAGAGAAGGTGATCTACAAAACTGGTTCAGAATAATTTCATTTTGTTCAGATTTCAGAGTAATTTCAGAGTAATTTCATTTTGTGAAAGATTTTGATATGGCCCATTTTTAGTATTATTGTTTAGAAACAAAACCATTTTAAAATTATGAAAGAAAATTGTGCAAGCAATTGTGCAATTCCTAGTTCAGGCTACCTTCCCCTGAGGACACACAACACAGAACTCTGCTGTAGCTAAACTAGGAGGAACTTCAGGCAAAACGAGCAACTTTGTAACCTCAGGAAGGTCTAGGCCATTGCTGTACTTTTCATTGGCATTAGGGTGAGAGCTGGAATTCACTAAAAATCTGATCCAAATGCAAGGTGCACTCTCTCATTATTATTGATAAAAATACATTCAGAATATGTAGATGTAGAAGAAGGAATTCTAACCACAGATCATTCAAGTGAGAAGCTAAGAAAAGGAATGTGCCTCACCTGACAGATGGCAGTCCTAACACTTAATATTAGAATGCACTGTGGAGAAGGCAACTGGAATTTGGTACAAAGATAATTAATTTTATAAATGCATGGATCTAGTTCAGTTAGTAACTTATAGACAATAACTCAATTTTTCATGCTTTAGCAATGATTTTTTTCCCTTTCCTAGCTCATATGATATTTTCTAGGCCTATACTTCTAAAGAGATTAAAACTTAAGATTTTTGATATAATAAGCATAATCGTTCTTACATGAATTTGCACAAACTATTATTATAAAAGATCATACCTGGTATATGTTATAATGGAAGACAAATTATGGAGAATGCATATATTTATCTTCAATTACATTTCCCTGTGGTATAGAATTACTCACAATTATATGGAGCAAGGTACTGGATTTGTATACCATTAAAATTCTTCTATATATGGTAGGAAGAAACAAATAAATTAATAGAAATATGTTTCATGTCTTTCCTAATTACAATCAGCATTCTTTATGGACTGACAGCTGTCAGAATCATAGAGTCATAGCCCTGTAATCCAGCTAGAAAATCTTGCAGAGGAACAGCACATGCTGGGATCATTCCTGAAGCTCTAAATTGGCCAGAGAAGGTCAGCACAGAATAGCCTGAAGCACCCATTCCAGGCCAAGAGCCCAGGGAAACACAGCGTGCATCTAAATGCCGTAACCCCCAAGGCAACTGTGGCTTAATACGAGGGAATGAAGCCCTGTGGTGAGACAGAGAGATATTGAAAGAGTCTGTCAGAGGAAGAAGTGCAAGCCTCATTGCTTGAATAATTTAAATCCTAAATGAATAATACAAATGCAAATATACTAAAGGGAACTATCCACTGGTAAAGCCTTGAGTAAATGGATATATTGATGGTTTTTGTAATTCTCTTTTCATACCTGTACCTGCTAATTCCAAAATGATCCTAAGTCATGAGGTTCTGAATACCTAAGCATTCTAACGTAGCACATAATAATAACAATGGACACTGTAGAATAACTAACAACTTTTTGTGAATCCTTACAGAAAAAGTAAAGTTGCTTGCTGTCTTACTCTTTTCCCATGTGATGTTATCTTTAATAGACTAGGAAATTTAGCACACATAAGTTCTGCCTTATGGATTTTGCATTTATGATTCAAATTCTTGTCATCAAATTACTGTCTCAGAGTGAATTACATGTGAAATATACATTGAATGAAATCCAAAAAATAACTTTTTTTTATTACTGATTAAACTAGCTGTAAAATTAAATAGAAATTTTTAATCACTTTTTAGACTGTAATTTCATGCAGACACTTCTTTTGTCATCCTAAAAACCTGATAGTCTTTCCTCCCATGTATATATCTGAAGTTCTGAATACTAATAAGACCCATATGCAGACACAATGATGATGAATGCCTTAAGGCCAAATATGATAATTGCCTCTGTGTAATCCCATTGACTTTAGTAGTCTGGCCAGGAATAGGAGCCTTTATTTTAGATGGAAAAAGTGAAACACAAAATAACCATAATCAGATCTAATTCAAGGTTAATTTTGTAACACCAATAATGAAGCATTCCCACTTTTCTGTGTAGACCATGTGGCTTTAGGACTAAGAATGACCTGGTGTCCAAGGCATCAGCACAGTGCAAGAAAATACAAAGTATTGCTTGAAGAAGCCAGCTCTGGCAGCAGTAATTGCCGCCACGCTCACCTAGAGCTTTTCTCAGTAGCATCAGCAGAGATTTGCTATTTGGATGTTCATGATGCTCAAGCAGTTGATTTCTATCTTCTCCAACAGAAGTAATTTGGCAGTCTGCTCTCCCCAGCAACTGCATACTTTGCCTGAGCCTCAAGTGCAAACAGTCATAATCTAAATGATGATCATTATTATTGTGAAGGACTAAAACAAAATCTAGAGCTATAACTTGAAGTTCTGGACAGACATAAAAGAGTAAAAAGATGAGAAAACAAGACTGATATAAACTAAAGGTGATAATAAAAGACATCAACCTGTCAGGGAATCACAAAGTCTATCTTAGCCTAAAATGGGATTCAAAATAAAGTTTCAGTATTGCTTTTGACAGCTCTGAAAACAATTCCAGCCTTATTTAAAGTTGTAAGTATATGCAACATAGATAGATAAGAAAGAAAGAGAAAGAAAGAGAGAAAGAGAGAAAGAGAGAGAGAGAGAGAGAGAGAGAGAGAGAGAGAGAGAGAAAGAAAGAAAGAAAGAAAGAAAGAAAGAAAGAAAGAAAGAAAGAAAGAAAGAAAGAGAAAGAGAGAAAGAAGAAAAAACCCAAGAACTATCAAGAACTAACCATATTTTGCTCCAGTACAAAAAGCGTTTATTCAAATAGGAATGCACTTAAACTTCTGTGCACAGGAGGGCAAACATAAGACTGAAAAATCAAATATGATAGGAATGCTGGACTAAATCTCAGTCCTGTTGTTTGTGGGTTTATCCGACCAAAAATATGATGGGAAATATGATTAGAGCCATTTGCCTAGAGCCATCTTTTTCTGACAATACCAGGTTTAATTGCTAACTGCCAAGGTGTGGAAACACATCAGTAATACATCTTTAGGCAATAAATTCTCAATTCACTTAAAGAACTTGAGAAGGAAGTAGTTAAAATGCCAGTGAAAAGCTTGTAACCTCTATTTCAAAATCAGCTGCTCTCCTTGAGGCCAGGAAATGCCAAATACAGTTCTGCTGAGGAGCAGCCGCGCTCACTAGAGCTGTCCTAGGGCTGCGGCGAGGGTGGCGCCGCAAGGACCGGTGCCACAAGGGGGCAGAGGACACGGCATCGGCCGCGCCGGATGGGCTCCAGCTCCGGAGACACCCTCCCTCGGTATTCCGGTCCTTGCAAAGCTAGAAACTGTACAGCTTTATAGATAAAACACATACCTCTATGGCATTCTCCATTTCTTTAATCACACTAGAGATGCATATTTATAATGAATTCAAACTTTCCCACTTGCTTGCATGTTTTCCCAATCAAATGCAAATTCTTCCACATTACTTTGTGCTAGTTGTTAGCTGTCCAATTTTAATATATTTTCCTCTCACACTTCTTTGCTTTCTTGCTACAGAAAATTATCAAGCAATAAGCACAATGAGCATTAAGCACTCCAGGAGCAATAGATCATTTACAAGACTGCAGGAGTGCAAATCACCACAATAAAAGATTTTACGATGTCACCTATTGCTCCTGTAGTTATCACAACCCATCATTCTTGTGAATTCATTCCCTTCTGAAAACCACATCTCAGATTTTGTCTTTCAGCAGCAGTTATCTTGCTTTCACTGGGGTTATCTTGATCAGTTCTAAACCAACCAACTAAGGCGGATAAAAAGGAAAAAAAAGAAAAAGAGGACTATAATATACATTCACATAATCAACACCAAAGTTCAAGCTACCATCAGGAGACAGAACAAAAAAGGTTTTCCAGAGTCATGGAGTTCTGGTGCCTTCAGTTTTCAGGAAAGCATAGTGTGACTCTCAAATTTAACATAAAGATGGGGCTTCAGTGAAATTTGAATTCTTAAATGTATTTTTATATTTTAATGTTTTTTTCTTGTTTTCTTTCCAGACAGGCATCTAAAGCACTGGACTCTGAACCCTACTGGCCTGTAGTTGATCTAGTTTGCTACTAATTGTTCAATACTAGAAGCAAACACTGATTGTTCCGTAAAGGTCACAGTTTTATTGTGATTATTTTCTATTGCTGTTATAGATATATCAAAGTGACGTTTTTAATGCAGAAATGAGAATCATGTCACTGCTGGCCATTATAACTTAACTAGATGTTAGGTATTAAAGATGTTAGGTATTAAAGAAAGTGTTAAAATAAATATGTTCCTCTTCACTCTTTCGACTACTGTGTTTGGGAACTTGAATACATTTTCAGAGAAATATATGTTTTTCATAAAGACAAAGAGCAGTAAAGGAAAAATTCAACTTGAAGGCTCATCCACTGTCCAAAGGAAAAGTATTCAAAAATATTTTAAGAAATTTTTTCTTTCTCTAGTATTTATTAGAGTAAAAAAAATGAGTTCTCCAAATATTATTACAAAAATATACATGCATGTTTTTCCTTTGGTTCATACCTCTGTATATAGAGATTTTAACATTTGATTCTGCAAATAAGCAATGCTCACTTCCTAAGATTGGTTACTGGTTATATATCCCTTAATTTAGCTGAGGCTTTGTAAGCAGTACACAGTCAATTACTATGAAGCCATCTTAATACAGTTTATGTATACATAAATTTTATTTTCAGACTCTATTTACAGTTGTGTAAATCCGGGATGATTCCGCTGAGATTAAATTAAATTAGTCCAGAAATGCACCCTCATACTCAACAGACTGTGCCCCACCTCTGATAAATATAGAGGATGACACACGGTAACAGTGACACAAAGGGCCACACCTCTGAAAAGCTCACGGGAATAAGGAAACACCTGTTTGTGCTGTGGAAGAACAGGTGGGAAGCGGTGGTTTGCCGGCTCAATATCCTGTGCTTGAGATTACAAAGAACGGTGCTCAGGTGCCTCTCTCTTTTTGCCCTATGAGTTTATTAAGAAGCCGCCGGTGCTTTGCACTACCCTAGAGATGCCTTTCCAGCATCGCATGGCTGCCCCCATCTCTCTCTCCCCGTGTCACCGAGCCGAGCCGTGCTGAACGCGCACCGTTTTGCCTGCTGGGTAGGGCAGGAAGCCTTAATTACAGCCTGAAAATAATACCCGCTTCCCCCGGGAGCCTCCCTAGCTATTCCTGTGCGATGGGAGAAGCTGAGAGGAGCCAGGTGGGGGGAGGCTGGCGCTCCCCGGGCCCGAGCGC
>NW_005054298.1:15631123-15666304 GCF_000277835.1 Geospiza fortis | reverse complement strand
CCCGCTGACCCCTGCAGCCGCCGCGGTGGGGGATGTGGCACGTCGCGGTGCTGCTGGGGTGTAGCTTATTCCTGATGCCGCTGTTTGTCGCCGAGTTTTGAAGAGATTTATTGGCTGGCTCTTGCTAAACCACGCTTGAGTAATCCGAGCTGCTGCGCGCCGTGGTGAAGCCCGGAGGGGAGGAACGTCACTCCCTCTGGCAGCGGAGAAACATTAGTCTTCCAGCCCTCAAACCACCACTACAGCGTCGGAAACTGCCGGGTCACAGCCATTTGCTTTGGAAAATTGGCGATGTTTGGTGCTAGAGATCGATTACCCTTGTAGTCTTTCCCCACCCGCCACCTCCTCCTGCTTACCCCACCCCTACCCGCCCCAGACAATAGCGTCCGAGCTCCTCCAGGAAAAAAAATAGAAAAGAAAGCAAGGAGAGAAAGAAAGAAAGAAAAAGAAAGAAACTGGGGGATGAATCTGACTCCAATAGGAAAAGCGTGTCTATAGAAGTGGTGCTAATGGGAAGAGATTTCCGAGCTCCAGAGGACGATGATTTGTCACAAAGGGTAGCTGGCTCGGTGCTTTGGGCTGGAGCCGTGTAGGAGATCCTTGGAGAAGTCATTGTGCACAGAAAACCGAAGACCTGTACAAACATGCCTGTTCGCAGAGGTCATGTGGCACCACAAAATACATTTTTGGGTACAATCATACGAAAATTTGAAGGGCAAAGTAAGTTCTCGCTTTCTATCTATTTTGCTATAGTAGTTTTATTCTGCTTGTGACTAAATGGACAGCAGGTCCAGACTATTTTTAAGTTTGTAGCTTGCAAAGAAAACCCCGGAGGTAAGGAGGGGATCCCCGGCAGAAGTAGCAATATTTTTGATCTAGAATACAGATTACTAGCTTGAATTATTGGCTAGTGGGCTTGTTTGGGTTTGGGTTTTTTGGGGAGGGGGGTTGGGGCTATTTTCCCACTCTATTTCAATGAATTGTTTTTATCGTTGATTGTATCCATATTATACAGCTATAGAAGTTATATCTCTTACCTTCTTCTGAACCAGTGAGATGGCTCTAAAAGCAGAATGTAGAATCTTGCTGTCTTTGCAACGTCTAAAAAATAGGCTAGATTTATTATTATGATTGTTAATGCTGTTAATGATAATTGCCTTTTCAAAATAAAGCAGAACTTCAGACTTTGATTTAGAGGAAACAGAAAATATGCAGAAGAGTTATTAAAGAGGAAATACTCTTACCTTGTTGTCATGACTGCATTTAGAAATAGCTGTCAAATTTCTCTCTTTTCTTTATGTAAGTCTAAAATATCTATCCAGTGCAAATGCATCCTCAGAGAGAGTCTGTGAGATCTTTCCCAATGCAGCAGTTTACTACCTGTCGAGGAGGCTGAAGCTGAAGTCCTTTTTTTCCTGGCCAGAATTCTGGTTTCCTATTAGCTGTAAGAAAGATCACTTGATGCTTAAAATGAATTTAATTTGGAAACAGTAGTTTGATATATGTACATTGATTTAAATATTTAGCATAATTTTAGTATCAGTCTGGTGTGAGCCCTTACAGGTAATTCCAGTTCATATACTTCCATGTACTTAAACCCCTATTAGCATGTGTAATATTTATATTTTTTGAGAAAAAAATAAAGACAGTGCTACTGCTAATATATCTATATTAAGTTGGTGTTGCTATTCCAAGTTTTTATGTAGTGAAGTGTAGATTTTTTGACAGTAATAATGCACTAGCTACTAAATAGATAAGTGATAGTGAAAGTTCAACATGATTGAAAGATAGCAGAAAAAGTAAGAATGAAATCTCCAGATATGTCACTGTGTTCAAAGACGGACATATTTAAAATTTTGAAGACTTGCACTGTTTACTTGGTGTCATGTAAAAATATTTTATAAAGCAAGCAATCGCCTTTGAGTAGCTAAAAATTAATGTTCTTAGCAGTAAGTGTATCACAGTCACACATTTATAATTACAATGGGACTAGTGTGTTAAAAAGGTAAACAGAAACAAACTAATAAGAGTTGAAAACTTTTGAACATTTCTTTGAGGTGAGAGTTTGGGAAAGGAGGATGGATGGAAGCACAGAACTTCAGTGAAATTTGCAAAATGTTTCCAACATAACAATCATTTCATGTACCCCCGTTTTTGTTTTTAGGAACTTTTCTTCTGTTACATTTACATTCTAGACAGATTTATTAAAATGCTATAAATTTATTGTCATTCACCTCAATGAAAACCCCTATACAGTAGATTGAGAGGGACCTTACATCAGGAAGCCCTTCACTAAAGTAGAACCCCACTTCCCGAGGCTCTACTTTTCCCCAAAGGAAGCTGCTAACTTTTCAAGGACTTTCCTGGAGTTGTGACTGACGGGCCAGTACTCATCGCTTGGGCTTCAATGAAGCCTGAAACAGACAAAATTTTGAAGTCAAAAGGAGATTTACAGAGACTTGCATAGTGTGGTTTTATTTCTTTAAAAGAATTATATTCATCATTAATGTATTCTAAATTAATTGAAGTTTCTTTAAAAGTTATGGATCAAATGAACTTCATTAAATGACTGAAAATCTCTGTATTTCAGGCATTCCGTGAAAAGAAGGGTTGTTCAGCATTCATCTCTGCAATCGACCCTATAAAATGTTGAAAGAGCACTAAAAAATGCATCACTTTCTTTTATTGCAGATAAAAAATTCATCATTGCTAATGCTAGAGTGCAGAATTGTGCTATCATCTACTGCAATGATGGGTTCTGTGAGATGACCGGGTTCTCCAGGCCAGATGTCATGCAGAAACCTTGCACCTGTGATTTTCTTCATGGGCCGGAGACCAAAAGACATCATATTGCCCAAATTGCACAAGCCCTGCTGGGGTCAGAGGAAAGGAAAGTAGAAGTCACCTATTATCACAAAGATGGTAAAGTCTGGTTTTATTTTCAAAACTTTTTGCGTGTTTGGTTAGCAGTTGATTGGTAAAAGAAGTGTGTATGTTGTACTGGCCGGCCCCTTTGCTGAAGGTGTTGTAATTTCTCTGAAGTCCAGTGAAATACATTTGTGTGTGTCAGTAAGGGAATCTGCCTTAAGAGTAGTGGGTGTATGGAGTATGTCACTGCACACTCACTCTACCAGCTGAATGAAGCCAGCACAGTGTTTGCAACTCTGGAACAGAAGTTCTTCTCTCAGCTGGTTTAATGAAGATGTAAATCACTTAAAGTAATCAGCATAGAGGAAACGTACCTTGATTTAAATTCAATATTTTACCACAAAGTTAAAAGTAGAAAAAAATAGCCCATCATAAAGAAAGCATTAGCTTATAAAGAAAGGGAGAAGCCTTTTTCAGAGCTGAGATATTGTGAAGTACCTGCAATTGAACTACTGATATTGTCCTAGTATTGCCAGAGTCAAAACTATTCCCTGTTATTCAGTAAAAAGTCAATACATGCAGAATGGCTGAATCTGCTGATATTTTTTTCCTGTTAAGGGCAAAAAATTAATAAATGTATTTGCAGATTTTAAAATGCACACACATGAGAAGTAATTATGATACATAATAGTTATATGTAGAGTTTTGTTGTTGGTTGTTTTTTTTTTTTTTTAATTACCCAGAGTTATTTACAGAAACACCCATCTTTCAAATTAATTCAAATAATTGATAATTGTGGTGTACCTTATTTTGTCTCTTGCTGTGTACACTCTTGGGAGAAGGAAAAGGAAATTCATATTCAAATGCTGAGCTTAAATTAGTTCTGGAGAAGTGCCAGTGTGTTGTTTACATCAATTTTAGAATCACATGCAATGTGCTCTCTCATTTTAAAGTCACAGAGTTAAATCCTGTTCCCAATAATTCTGCTGTTATCTTGGAGAAAATGAAGGAATATTATTTTTAGCTTAGGCTGGTATAATTCAGATAGAACTCAGGCCAACCATTCTACCCACGCTACCAATATTTAAGCATACTCCTGGTAGCAGATTCTCAGTAGAGCCCTTTATTCTTAGATCTGGTTTGGTGGTCTGGAGCAGATTTCGGTTAAGATTTTTTGTAGCTGTGCCTTGGACATAGATTTCCCAGGAGACCTGACACTGTATGTCTTTTACACATCTCCCCTGTGTTTGTGTTAACTTGGCATGTGTTAAAAATAATATTGCAAAAGGAGAATGTTATTGCTAACTTTCACAGCCATCAGCCTGGAGCACTGTTTGGAGATGTGGTAGTTTAAAAGTCCTAAAGTCTCCCAAAACATTAGGAGGGAGGAAAGGGCCTTTAAAAGTACTGTTTATCTGTCAATTACCAGAGGAAGATAGATAGATAGATAGATAGATAGATAGATAGATAGATAGATAGATAGATAGATAGATAGATCCTTTTCTAAAATGCTGAATTCTGAAATCATGCAACACACCATAATCTGTTTGAGACATACCAAAGAAATACTGTCCGTAAAAGTTGCCACATCTTTCATAAATAGTTTTGAATGCAGAGTTAGAGATTATTCATTGTAAACAATCTTATGCATAAGGGTTTTCAGTAACATCACTTCTATGAATAGTTAATTTAATAGCCTCCATACTTTGGCTGTCTAAATTTAAGCATGTAGATGGTATGATTTGCTAAATTTAAGCAGGTGAATCAGGCAAAAATTTTCAAAATATAAGATAGATCTTACACTCAAATGCATGGGTATCTGTCAGCTTGATTGTCTGTATATACAGGTTTTTTTTTTGTTTTGATCCACATAATGTTCAATTTCTTTTCAAAATGTGATAGAAAGCCTTAAGTCTATGTGGTGTCATGAAATTGAAACTACCTGTATGATGAGTGTAATGAATGTTAGTAAACATATACTATAGTTCTTCTAAATAACTCAAAAAGATACACCTCACTTTTCATCTTCACTTTTTCAAATTTCAAATTTGATTTTTCAATATATAGCATATATACATATACCTATATATAACATAGTCTGTATATTGTAACAATATACAGAATAGTGATACCGAACAGAGACTTCCTCCAAGTTGTGAAACAAAGTAAATTTCAAGAGTTTTCTAAAAATGTGAGAGTTTAGTGCCTGGTTAGTGGCTTATTTGGCATTTGTGCTCTGAGTATGAGACTTGAGGTCAATTTCAGCAATTTTCAATTTTCAGAGGTCAATTCTAGCACAGTAAGAAATGTAACTTTCTACATATGAGTAATCCAATGAACTATCCACAGCTCAGAAGTTTAATTTGATGTTTTATTTCATAGCAAGCCACTGTATAATATTTAACGTAATACTAAACACACAGAGGTGGAAGGTGCCTCAAGCAGGTGTGAATTGCTGGAGGTCCCACTGACCAGAGGTTCTGAAGACCATATTAGACGCTCCTGACTTAAAACCCTGTGAATTGCAAATAAAACCTTACTCTACATCACACTATCACTTACTCTACATAAGCCACTGATTATATTAAAAATTATTCTAATATTTTGAAATAAAGCAAATGTCAGTGGGATCACTTTTAAAGCTAATCTGTCATCAGAATTCCAGCAATGCAGATGTCAGAAAGGGATTCACTCTATAAATAATGCTTTTTCTTTTTGATTCTAAATACCACCTCATATAATTTTAAAATGTCACAACTTTGAAGCTCAGCTTAAAAGAAAATTCTTGCTATAGAAAAATGGTATTGCACACACACACGGGAATTAGGATTCTGATGTTCTCTACTGGTCTATAGTCCACTTTTCTAGATGAAAGTGCAGGATCTCGAGTTTTAACCATCGTGATGATGCAAGACTGAAAGCTGCTGTTTGTTCACTGCTTTAATTTTTGGTCAAATTACTCACTCAAAGAAGATGAGACAGAAGTTCATATTCAAAAAATGGCAATTGCTTGAGTCTACACTGCCTTAAACATCATAGACAAAAGATAGAGTGGTCAAAGGAGAAAAAAAATTTATGCATGATGGTTTTATAAATGAGTAACCTGGATGGACCCTGTTTCCCTTTTCACTGTGCAGTGTGGGGAGGGTGCAGAGAAGCATCAAATGCTGGTGATGGCTTTGTGTAATTGTTTAGGTGGCCCAGACTTGGGCACCCAGCATGACCTGGGCACCCAGCAGGCCCTGTCCCAGCCACACCAGTGCTGCCTTCACAGCAGTTTTTGACATTTGCAGCTAAAAGCCTTACTAGCTTCTCTCAGAGTACTTCTGTCAGAGTATAGCTTCCGTTTGGTTTGAATTTCTCCTCTCTCTTTTTCCTTTTAGAAAGGTATTAACACAATCCAAGTAAAGTTCTAGTCCTCTGTCCTCTTCAAGTAGTGCCACAGTAGGCAATTACATAGCTACCAAAAGAGTTAATTACTGAGAAAAATCATTAATGGGAACAGATGGTGCCAAAACTAAAGGTCCAAATTCACAGGTTCTCATAGCCCAAGTAGCTACACAATTGTTGCTGGATGTACTCATGGGATTAAAGACACATAAAATTTGTTTTTTAATGTAAATATCCCTTTTTAAAAAGAACAGTGGATAAATACAAGTCACAAGAAGTATTATTTTGAAACAGATTTTTTTTTCCCAAGGATTGCCCATTAGGCATTAGCATCTGCTTAATTAAAAAATTATACTCTGATATCAAAGCAGCAATATCATAAATTCCTTACTATCTCACATTTTTTTTCACTAATCTTATAGCTATATGATCTGAATTATACTTGAAGGCAAGATATTGTTTATACAGGATATCAGTTCTTATTTTAATAAAGTTATTTATGGTGAAAATATTTGACAGCTCTTCCTTTGAGGACTCCATTTTGCAGTTTAAGTCATTATTGCATAAATCATTCTTGACAGATGTAAAATATTGCTTGAGGTGGTAAAGCTGTAAAACTTTTGAGATAAAAAGTAAAATTATTGTAGGATTGAGAATGGATATATATAATAATCAGAAAATATTGTACCACACAGAATACATTTTTACTTTTTACTTTTTACTGTATGCTTTGTGGGCAATAATGAGATATGTCTAAGCTTGCAGATGATATCTATTAAAGGAAGGTAGGATCATTTAAGCTCAGCTTAAATTTAAGCTTAGCCATCATATATTCTAGTGTTGAGAAGAACTAAGGTAGAGTACAGGTTTGAGCAAAGATAAGATCAAGCAATTTGCAGAATGTGTACAAACCTCACAAACTACTTGCCATTTACGAGTTTCAAAAAAACAATTTGCCACAACTGACTACAAATTAAACATGCTTGCATTTTCAAAGCACATTTCCAAACTAATATCTTAAGGCCTTTTCTGCTATTTTTTTGAGGATAGGAAAATAAAAATTGTGCAAACATGGTAATGAAATAAAGTGAAAATGATATTAAGAGTTCTTAAGAAGAAAGATCAGGACTTCATTTAGAAACTCATCATCTAGACTTCAGCCAGCATAGGCATTGTACTACCTGTTTGTGTGAACCTTCCAATCAATAAAAAACACAACTGAAAAGAAAGCTGCTTACATGTGTGTCAAGTCCCCTTAGACTTGTTTTAGCGTGAGGGTCAGTAACTGCAGTCTTGACCATAATTTCAGTGCCTTATCCGGAGCTGTTGAGATAGGCCAATGAATCCAGTCTCTCTGATACCCTGCTGGTGTAGGACTCCTTGACAGAAGAAATACTATCTGACTGCATTTTGATAAAGAAAGTGTTTCCCCCCAAAAAAAACCTGTCAAAAACCCTTTCTTAATCCAGGGGTTTTTTTCCAGGCATTCTTAAAATACCCCTTGGATGAAATCCAGACTGTTACTGAAGGTGCTGGACTATTGGAAACGAATGAGGATATCCATTCTTGTGTCTGTAGTGCTGTGTTTCTACCTTAGGCTTTAATACTTGTCAAGAAAAAGCCATCCCTTGCCCCATTCAGTATTGCTGATTTTACAGCAAGGAGAACCATCAGCAGTGAGAATACCTCAGTGATCCAAAATATCCACTATCCAAATATCTCATTTACCCGTCCCCGTTCAGATACTGCTCCTATGTCTGCTCAGAACTGTAGGTTCACTTCTGATTCACATTTCATGTAGGATATCTAATGATTATGATAAAGCACCTCTTAGAAATCCTAAGAAAGCTTATTTATAGGTCAATTTCAACCTTATTTTTCAACTGCTTGGCTTTCCAATATATTCTATTTCTTTCCAGGTAAAGATGAATTTATTTTAAATAAGGAGGGAACTTTTATAGAAAGAGATAGTATCTGAATAAATAGAACAACAATTAAATTGACTTCTAAATTATTCTCTTTCTCAGTGTTTAGCGTCAGAAAGGTATGAATAGATATATATAATTATAATAAGTAATTAAGAATAAAATTGCCGATATTTTAGGTACTGCATCTTTAACAGGAAAAAAATCTTAATTTGGAAAAATCCATTCTGACAGTTTTGAGTTCCTCTATGGCACAAATAAAAAACCTGCAGGCTAGTGGTTCAGGAGTCTTTCATTTCAGTACAGTGTTAAGACAGAACTCTTCTTACACTGGACTTCCATAGGATAATTTTATGTCAGGATTCAGAATGTCACAGGGCCAATTTACACCAATCAGGGGGCCCAAATTTCTCTAGTCTAAGCTAAAAAGAAAAAATGATTGCTGACTTTGAAAAAGTATGCCGTAGCAGTAAGAAAGGTGACACATTGTAGAGTGAAATGGTAATATAAGGTTACAATGTGATACACATCCTCAAAAGAGCTTCATTTTTTAATTAGGCATTGCTGACAAAATTTTTTATCTGCTTTGAATATGCTCGTTTTAGTTGTAGTGAAAGCTATTTTGGTTTTGGGTTATGAGACAAAAAGAACAGATGCTGTCAGTCTATTTTTGGTGTCATTTCACATGATTTATTGTGTCCCCTTTCCATCTTTATCATGCATCCTTTCTAATGTTACATTATGATAAGAGAGTCATTGCTTACTCCTAATTCATGTTATTGATTAGTTCTTTCCCTTCTCCACCAACTTGGCCCATATATCAAAAAGAGATGCTGAGAGCAAATCAGACATCATACCTTGCAATACACACAGGGGAAGAGCCACTGCTTTTCTAATAGCAGCCTTTTGCATATTTGATATGAAACAAACTTCAAAACATGGCAGTTCGAGTAACACCAGTGTTGGCATGAGGGCTGCTCTCTCTGGTTCCAAGCAATGGGAAGAGGACAGTGGTGTGGGTTAGATTTTATGTTAGTGCTTTCAAGTCCAGCTTTAAAGTGTTTCCTACATGCTTGACTTAGTGTATGACTCAGTCTGTGTACTAGGCAGTCCATGCTCTTCCCAGCTAAGTATGGAAAAAGCTTAATCAGGCAGTATAGGATTCAGAGTTGGAAGACAAAGCTGACTATGGAAATTGCTAATTGACTCTGGAAACTGCATATCTCAAAAGCAATCAGAACTGTAGCTGTGAACCTCAGTCCAGGCAGAGCGGATAAATGACAATGACAACAGGGTATTGTGGTCTACAGTTACTTGCTCATTTCACATTTTCTGCAGCTCTGAAAGTTCACATCTCTGAGGTGGGAACTATTTGCCTTATGATTTTGTACAGCTTAAACTTTTTATTCTAGTATACTGTTGTTTTTTTTAAAGGCAATAACATGCATATTTGAAAAATTTCTTGGAAATTAAACTAAAATTTCATTTTGAAACACAAAATGCTTTTTGACCTCCAGAATTTCCACAGATATGCAATTTTAAGCTTCCTCACCAATTTTCTCAATATAGCCTTTGCATTTCTCATTTTGTTAATTCTTTAACACTGAAATCACAGTGAAATCTCATCAGGAAAGATCACCACAAAGAATACCAAAATTCAATCTGAGAAAAGGTCAGAGTAAACAGTGTAAAGAGAAGGTCTTATGTTTTTTTTTTGTTTCATTAACTGGATTCCAATTATAGATATTATACCTAGTTTGATGCTGCCTTCAATTATAGCATTGAAGTGTTATCCACACAAAGAATGTATTCTAGCTTATTTGTTAACAAAGAGCCATCATATAATCAAAATCTACAGATGGTATTTAAGTATCTGCGTTATTAACTATTTCATTACAGATAGTGAGTGAAAATGACCAGAAGAAAGCTTAGGCCAGAAATCAAAGCTGCATTTAGTACTTGACTACACAGTGAAATTTCTTGCTTTCCTGTCCTTGTTCCTCCATAATAACACATTACCTCATTTAAACCTCTGATTTGCCAAATGAGACTGCAGTGGAAACCAGAAGGTCTTGCCTCAACAGCCAGTTCAGAGAAACACAACAAGAATTTACTTTAAATACTTGAAAATTAGGATTTATCACAACATCTAAATACTGATCCTTGACAGCTTGCCTTGGCCTTTTTTGGGCAAATGCACAGGACTATTTGGCAACTGGTTGTTTCTGTGGCCAGAAACACTCATAAAGGCCTGAGAGCAAGATATCAGTGCCTACTGACACAGGAATTAGCTTGCACACCAATAGCTTTCATAGAATTAAATTGCAAAGTTTAATTTTTGTAGGACTAAGAAATCCTGATCTTTAGGCATTGGAGCGCTGCTCGTGCAGTAAACCTTTGCTAACTAGTATTAGCTGAATCTCTATTGCTGCATAAAGCAGCAAATTATGAAAGAAACATGCAAATCACAGACAAAACTTTCCTACATTTTTATCCACAAGATAGACAGGCAGAGACAACTTCAGAACAAGGACATATTAGGGGGTTTTGTCTTTGTCTTATACCTAGGCTACTTGAAAAGCTGTTAATCATCATGTAAATGTGTTTCATCACTAACATGCATGTGCTAAAGCACTTACTCCCAGCTGTTGTCAGACTTTGGAGTCTGTACCCTTTTGAGATTATTTCTTAGAGCATTCTTTGCTGATTTTCATTCAAATCAATGCAAGTGGATCTCTGAAAATAGCTTGCAAATTTCCTCCTTTCAAAACTCATTTATGTCAATCTGCTTTACTCCTTCCTCTCTGGAAAAAAATGCCAGATAATCTCATTAGTATTTTGCATGTTTATGGCAAAATACGAAGCAGCCTACTCTTTTTATACTTTCAAAAGGACATGAAACTCAGTAGTCTATAAATCCTATTGTCATGGCAGTTAAGTTAAAATAATGTTGCAATTCTGTCTACTTGCTTAAAAAGTGTAAAGAAAGAAAGAAAGAAAGAACCTAAAGTCCATGCCATTTTAAATAATGACAATAAAAGAAAGGAAAATCTGTTCCATTTTTCCATTTTAAGTGCCCAGTGTTATTTTTGCTTAATAAAATATACCAGGAATCAATTTAACACCAAAGCCTATTCAACTGAAAGAACAACTCTTCCTAGAAGAACTATTTCTAGGGTCATGGACAAGATAACCATATTATGTGAGAGAGTGGTAACAGCCTTGAAGTACAAAACCAGGTATCTATAAATCAACATGTGAGCCTTCTCTGTGGATTAACGGAGGAGCTCAGTAACTGGTGTGAAAGCTTATGTATAATGTCAATCCTGAGCCAGTCCATGCTGGGTCGCTGTTCAGAGCATCCTTTGCAGAACATCCCTACCCTTTCTATAAGGTACACTGATTGTTTGTTGCAACAAAAATGTGAGCACCTAATGCACAGAAGCATATTTAGTGTTTTACCCACAGCGTTTTAAAGAAAAGTTTTGTAGTTTTTGAGATAAAGCAGAGTTTGAGTACTGTTTGTGGATGACCACAAAATTGTAATAAAACCTCGTTCCTCCTTATCCTGCAACTTGCAAATCCCTTCTTGTGTCAGGATTAGAAATTGGATCTAGGACCTGCTCCCAAATGCCTAAAAAGTTAATTAAAAACTACTCACTTCTGCTGCAGCCACAAGCAGAATTAGTGTCTGATTTGTGTGATGTTTGTAGATCAGGAGCTGGGTGTGGGTGGCTTCCCCCTCTTGTGCTCATGGTTATTTAAAAGCGGAAAAGAAGAAGGAATGCATGGTTCACAGATCACTCTTCTTCCTAGCTGATGGGTAGGCAAGGCTACCACGCAGATCTATTTACATTCATTTTTTATTGTCTTTTGACCTCATTTGTAAAAAAAGCAGATCCTGCAGTAGCAGAATTACCAGTAGCATCATTGTCTCTGCAGAACTCGACATATGCAAAACATAATTATTAGCCAGACAAATACATTGTGTGTGGCTGCTTGAATTTCAAACATAATCTCTTTAACATTTAAATGTGCTAGAGCATTTGTCCCTGCTTCATGGGAATTAATCGAATTGTTTCCCTTTTAAATAAAATTTTATTCTGAATCCCTTTTCACCTTGGGATAATTTTTCGGTAAATAAAAATAAATTATAAAGGATTTTATTTCCACTTTCTGAGGAATATCTGAAGAAAGATGCCAACTTTTTTTTTGAAATGATGGAGAAACAAGTCTGCACATTTAATCTCGATTATTACCTGGAAAGTAGATAATGTTGGTGGGGGAGGGGGGAGGCTGTTGTCCCATGGATCCCACAGGCACTAAAAGATCAGATTTAACTAAATTATCATGACTATAAAGAACATGCTGAGGTTGAGTTACTGCAAGAGAAATTACCGACCTGAAGTTCTACATGTAAAACCAAATTAAGGAGTTAATTTCCAATTATATGCATATATTATAAAAGTGCATTTCTCCTTCTCAGAAGGTTTAAGAACCACTTTGAGGGGCTGCCAAAATTACTTCCTACCCCATCATAGAATGCAAACTGATATTCTATAGCTCACAACACTTTTGCTAATAAAGCACTTTTCTTATTAAATATATTAAATCACAGGAAGTTTGAACTGAACAGTAAATTAGAGGGGCTCCTAATGAACTGATTGGCTAATGCAGTGAGTCTTTTACCTCAAAAGATGTATTATTCTGGAAAAGCTCACAGTTCCAAAACATCCTTCTCTACTGCATTTTTGCACTATCCTCTTCTCTTTTCGAATGCAGTACACCAAAGTTGCATTGTAACATTTCCCTGTGTACATATATATATAAATGCCACAAAAAGTCCCCAACATGATCAAGTCTAAAAAAGGGATAACAGAATGAGAATAGAAAATTATATTACAGGGGATTGTTCTGTCAAAACACCTTTAATAGGAATTGTACTTAATAGGGATTATTGTAATATGAGCATCTCAGACCACAGGTCAGGTCCAAGACGACACCCTAGGTAATGCAGTTGTGTACATGTCTCTCTCCTGTCATAATAAACAATAATTTCCAGAGAAATGCATTCTTGTCTTACAGAGGTCACAAATGACCCTGAAGTGCCAGAATGGGTTAGAGATAGCTGGGGCAAAAGTGTCCAAACTGAATGGCAAAAGTCTCCAAACTGTTTCCTTCTCTTGACATAGTGTTAAAAGAACACAAAGGTGGAATCAACTCCTGTGTCAACTTCAGCCCTCATCCTTTCCAAATTTGATATAGAAAATAGAACTGCCGAATAAATGGCAAGTAAAAATACAGGAGGCATGACTGAGAAAGTTCAGTGGCTGCTAAACTCATGCTTTTTTCAAACAGAAAAAAATAACCGTTTGCCAGTCTCACATCGAACTTTGTTGTGATATTTGTAGCACTTATTCAGGTGCTACCACTAATCAGTCACAAAGAGCCTGTGCCTCAATACTTCAAAAAAAAGCAAAACTTAACTGAGTATTATTTGTGTTTAACTGGTGCTACATGTATTATGCAAGAAATGGGGCTTTATTTCCTCCTCAAAAAAAAAAAAATTCCACTTTTCAAACTTCTAAAGAACTGAAATTTCATAAGACTCTAGCTTGATTCAGCTTTCTAGGTGTCCATAATGGAGTCTGATCTTCACGATCCTGAATAATTGTGAGATCTACATAAAGTTACCAATGGGGAAAAAAAGAGATTTCCACAGGATATAATATATCTGATTAGATTCGACTAACATATCTCAAAAATTAATTATTAACCAGGGATATCCTCATAACCTAGTTTAGATTGTAACCTATTCCCCTCTTGTACTTCACCCTTTGTTTGCATCTTGTTTTTTAGAAACTGGCACAACCTATATAAGAGGTAATGCTTTGTTTCACATGGGCATCATTAAATAGCAATCACTCAGATGTATTTGCTTTCAGAAAGCATTCTGTTAGCATGGCACATACTCTAGTATATAGCATTTCACCATTCTGGTATAGCAAAGAATTTTTTTTTTAGATTGCTCTTTTATAACCATTGTATTTACATAGAATCCAGAAGCATTTAGGTCAGGAGAAAAATTGGGAGGTCATCCAGTCCAGTCTTCTGCCAAAAGCAAGAGCAACTCAGAATTCAGAGTAGGTTGCTTAGGACTTGTCCAATTGGATTCCAGGATGGAGCCTCTCTGGGCAACCCGTTCCAGTACCATCATATTGAAACTGGTTTTTCTTTATACCAATTTAAAGCATTGTCTATCATTCTTTTGCCATGCACCTCAGTTGAAGACCTGTCTCCATCTCCTGGTAATTTCCTCACACCTATTGAAAGACTTTTATTAAGTCACTTGGAGCTCTCTCTACTCTAGGCTCACAGCCAAGGCCAATTTCCTCAACCACTCCACAAAGAATATGTGCACCAAATCCACATCCATCTTGTTGGCCTCTGCTAGCCTCATTCAAGTTTATCAGAATTTCTCTTGTATTAGGGTTCCAAAGTTGGATTCACTATTCCAGGTGTGGTCAACTGAGCACTGAGTAAAGGGGAAGTATCACTTCCTCAATCTACTGGCAAAGCTTCTGATGATACAACCCAGTATGTTTTATCCTGCACACAGCTGGACTCAAATTTCTCAACAGATCATCATCTGAGTCCTTTTTCACAACCTCGAGATTCAAATCTTTCCCAGACTGAGGCAGTGAATGTTTAAAGTACCTCAACTTTATCTGCATCCACTGTCACTAAATCAGTCTCCCCACTCATTAGCAGACTCAAGTTGTATACTTGACTATACAGCTTGTATACTAGCTGTGTACAAGAATACAACTTGAGCTGTATACTTGTTCATTCTTTTACTGCTAACATACTAGCAACACAAACTCTTCTTGTTGCCCTTGATATCCCACGAATTTCAAATCTAGCTCAGCTTTTCCTTTTCCAAAATCATCCCAGCATGCCTGGGCAATGTTCTGGTATTTCTTTCTTGTAGCCTGTCTTTGCTCCCACCTCTTTTAAATACAGTTTTGGTTGGGGGTGTTTTGCTGTTGTTTTTGGTTTGGTTCTTTGTTTGGTTTTTTTTTTTTCCCACTGGAGCTCAGTCATGAGTTCTCTGTGCAACCAACTGGTATTTGAATACATTTATCATTTATTCATTTTTCTGAGTATTTGAATGCACTGACATAGTGCTTGAGAAAGCATTTGAGCAATACCCTCTGCAATGTTTGAAGAGCTAATGAGTTAGATACCATACTTTTATTTTTCCTCTCTATTCAGTAACCCATATGGGGGTATTTTACATATTTTTGATTATACTAAGTGGCACCTATGCTACTTTTATGTATTATTCTTATTCCTTCTTCAATGTTGCAGTATGATGTCAAGTTTTAGACCTTGTATTTTACATTATTTAGATACACTTATTCATGCATTAGGAAAACATTTTGTATTACACATACAAGAAGGTTGAAATTGCAGCCTAGATGTTTTTTGATGGAACACCTTTTCCAAATATCATTACTGATGTGCTACATGGTATAAATTCTCTGTTGGTACGCATTTTATTATGAAGAAATAAGTGTTTTCCTATAATAGAGGTCAATTCACCTGGCTTCTAGGCAGCTGCCTTTTTTTTTTCATATATTTTTCATACAAAAGTGTTTGAGTTTAGAAGAAAAAAAATCCTAATGCTTATTTTGCTGTGGATTACAGTCATCCAAACCCACTTAATGCTAAAGAAAGTTGCGATGGACTACTAAGTTTTAGAACAGCTAATCAATTGTTGTACACTAGAAGATAAATGCAACTGCACTGGCAACTAACCAGAGCATCCCTGGTACACATTTTTGAGCATTTCATTCTCATCACTAAAGATATGAAAAAATCAGATCTTCTAAGAGAGAAATATTTTTTACACTGTCAAATTCTTTCAGTGACTTTCAGTAGCGAGGTAACATTACTGAAAAACTGTCTCATCTCAAAAGAAAAAGTTTATTGCTAACATTTCCTTAGCCAGGTCATGCAAAAGACAACATTTTCCTCTCCATTTCTCCTCTGCCATTTTTAATTTCATATTTCCTTCTAAAAAATATAGATTTGTCCTATATGCTTTTTTCCAGGTTAGTGACTAGGAGAGATAGAAGTCTCTTTTCTTCAAGGGTTAATACCAGCTTTTTCCTTTAGGACAATATCAACTCCCCTTCCCCTACCTTGTGGAACACCACGATCAGTATGGAAGTGTGCTACCTCCCAACACCTGCCTGCTGGCATTGATGGCACTCAGCATCCTGCTGGAGCTGGCCCCTAACGCAGACCTCAGCAGCAGAGCATCGGTGATCCTGCACCTTGTGTGCCCCTGCAGTGATGTCAGAGCCATGGGTTTAAGCAGTACCTCTTCAAATACCCATCATTTAGGGATGTGATTCCATGTGAGGATATTAAAAAAGAAAGCTGAGGCATAATCCTGCTGATTTATGACACCCCAGCTGGGGACCTGACAGCCTATTCCAATTTGCAACCCATTTCATATTTTCTCTCAGTTCTTTACCTGTAGACAAGGACTGTTAAAGCACAATATGACAAAGCATATTTAATGAATATTATTAGTGATGAGTTCAACTGCTTCTTGATATGCTTAATCGAATATACTTCCACTGACTAAACCAGCACTGACAATATTTTAATTTTATTATTAAAATAATTTCTCTCCATATTGCATGCATATTTAACACTTCCAGATCTCTCTGTTTCATGCTGTATTTTATTTTTAATCATCCCAATGTGATGTCTGAAAGTTTGTAGACAAAACCTGCTTTATTGACTGCCTGAAAGGAATTGCTCTCTGCCCATGCGACAGGTAAAAGTATCTTGAGGGTGTACAGCAGCAGTTCCTGGCATTACATTAGAAATGCTGGTTGCTCCTACATCAGTTAATTTGATGATGCAGAAGAGAACACATTTAGCATATGCATTAAATATAGTATTATGCAAGGATTTTTCAATTTGTAACTTTTTATTTAATTGTATTTTTATTTCAGTTCAGATGCAAAGCCATTCCTATAACTAAGGTAGTCAGTGGGAGATTCACACACTGAGGTTTCAAATGCACCCATTTCTGCAAGCAACAGATACAGTACAGTGCTCAGGGTAGCAGCTTGTATGTGCTTTATTTCTGCATAGGATTAATTTAGTGTGCATAGTACTGAGACGTGTCTTATTTTTAATTTAAAGGAATGAGATTGTACAAATCATTTCTCATTCTTGGACTGGACCCAATATTCCCCATCAGATTGCCCATTACAAGCTGATTGCAAACGTTGACTTGTTTTTGTCAAGAACAGTTAAAGATAGTTGGCCCTACAAGGCTTGAGTAAAGTCAGAATGTGAGCAAGAGCCAAAAAGATGGCTTTTCTAGCCTTTTTCTGATACTGTGCTTTGCAGAGAAATACAGTTATCTTTACACACAGTTATTACAAAACAACTTTCCCTTGATTAACATAACTTTCAAAATTGTATTTACGTCCCATTTATTTATGATCTTTATGTAAAGCAAAAGAATTGTAAACCAAATGTCCCAAAGAAGTTAAGTTTCATTTCTAAGGTTTTTGAATAACTGAAAAGCTTTTACATTTTTATATGGATTTGAAATGCTTGAAATTATTCAATAGTTACATATTTGATAAAGGCTTTACAAGTATATGCATTTTTGTGACTCAGTTGAACACATCACCCTCTTAATGATCAGCAAGTCATTGTTTTTTAGATACACAATATATTATAATGTACAGTTTGCAAGCAATTATGAGAGCAGAATGACACGCGGGTATTTTAAAACTGAAGTATTTTCCTACTAACTTCAGCCCTAATCTTTAGAATTATGGCATATTTGTTCTTTGAAGTTACATTTTCTTATCCTGGTACCCAGCCAGGATAATCATACGAAATTTTACAGATCAGAGTAGTGAGTTGGACCACTCAGCCCAGGTCTATTTGCTGGGAAAAATGTGGTCTTATTTTAAAGTGTTAACGCTAAATAGAAACCTTTTTTGAGTATAGGATTGACAGTTCCATTAAGTCTACCTAACCAGCCTTTCTGAAGTGCAACAAAAAGGATAAGCAGAACCTCTGGCTAAGTAGGTACCTTGCATCACCTCAAAATGCTTTTTCCAAATCCTGCAATGGTAAATTCACATTTCCTTTCACTATTTTAGGGGGTATAGAGACCTTCAATGCATATCTTTGTTGGAGCTTGATATTGTTTTACATTTTATGGGAATAAAACACCAGAACTGTGGTGTTGAACTGAGATCAGCAATCAAAGTTAACATTTTACCTCTGAGATATTATCTGTAAAGGAAACTTTCCAAAACAGATTGAAGAATTGTAAAGTTCGTTATTACCTGCCATGGACATATCATCTATATATTGCAGAAGAAAAAAAAATGACTAAAGAAAAAAACAAACAAGCAGAAAAAAACCCCCCAAAAACAAAATGAAAGGTTTTTTGGTCTGTTTGTTCTGTGCTACCAATACTTTCAGCAAATTGATAATGTTATTATGTAACAGCAGTGTAGAAAGGAAAATTTTGCTAGGATTGAATCAAGTTAAAATCTGTTTTAGTCTTGCCAAGTGTATCAGCCTTCAACCAGTGATGGTCAAAACAAAACTGTTTTGATAAACTTTAGGGTCTCAGGGCTACAGTCCTAGAGTTATTGAGAAGTTTAAGCAAGGGAGAGAAAAGCATGCAAAAACCTGAAAAAGAATTTTCCAGTCAGTTCCATGCATAAAGCTCATTTCACCCTTAACATTACTATACCTTTCAGTAGGGAGAAGAAGGGAAATGTGAATTCTCAAAAGTACCTAGAATTACATTGTTTCTTCTATTCAAATTATCATTCAGCTCAAGTAAAGCATCTGGTATAATCACACACTGGACATGAATGGGATGAGCACACCTAGCAAGCAGCTGTTGCCTCAGTTCTGTGGTAATCTTTCCCACTTACCAAGAATCACACTGTCTTTCTTCACAAGGGTGCCCACAATTTTAACCCTGTAAATTTTTTCAAATTATTAGATATCTTCATCTTTCCTTCAGATTTTCAAGAAAATTTTACTGATTTAGCTCTTTGTGATGATTTTGATTATTTATTGGATATGAAAATAATGGCCTGCATTCTGTCCCTGTATAAGAAAAATGTAGTCTGAGCTACAAATTAAGGAAAGTGATAACTCGGATTTGTTGAATAGCTCACTGATGCTTTTCTTATTACATCATAGAGGATCTATCTTCTGCAATTGTAAAATATAGCAATAAAATACTGCATCCAGTAATATCTTCAAACAGTAACATAGAATAATAATATAATATATATATATGTAAATATAGAATAATAATATAAAAGTACTATTGGTATTTTTTTCATTGCTTCTACTTATGCTTATTTGCACCTATTTTTCATGTTACCTCTAAAGTAAATATCAGAGTACGGTGAAACACAGAAGGGACAAATTACAAACGCACCGCTTTTCCACAACTTTTTTCTTCAGAGCAGCTAGCAAAACCTAGCACTGAATATTCATTGGTTTTGGTAGCAATGTTGATTTTTAACTTTAATACAGTTTATGTGAAGTATAGTAAATAGCTTCAGATATATTTACTATGGTGGTTGTAATCACTCATAATTATATAATTGGATGCCTAACACTGTTTACCAAAGATATAGTCAATATTACACATGAAATTGGCTTGGCTCTGTATTAAAGTGAAAAAGTCAAACAGAAATCTTGATGTACCCATCGAATTGGAGCCCTGGTCAGACTTCAGGAGTGAGGATCCTCTGGAGAAGATGTTTATTACAGGCCACTCCAAAAGGAAAGAAAGCAAATTTAGGTTCTCTAAGAAATATATAAGCACAATAAGAAAACTTATGCATAAATAACTGTACAAGAGTGCATGAAATAATTTGGTTCTTGGCCAAACTGAGGAATAAACACAACAGAAATAATCTTTTTCAAGCTCCACCCTAATAACTTCTCAGGTCATGATTCAACTCAGTCATTTTTGCAACTGCTGAATTTCTCTGTGAAAGCTTGAGAGCTTAAGTGAGTATTATTGCACCACACAGAGAAGGTTGCAATATCTACTAAGCCCAAACACTTGGCTTCAAACTGCCAAAACAAAAATTAAATATTATTAAAATTTTAAAAATTTAGGATGAAAGCTTTTACTTAAACTTTGATCTTCTGGGCAGGAAAAAAACAATCAAACAAACAAGGGAGAAAGATGGACGTATGTATAATTAAAATATCACTTTAATTTCATTAACTATTAATGAAAAAAATGTGACTAGTCCCATTGCATAAGTGTCATTAATATCAACAATTAATAAGGCTTTATTAAATGTGCAAAGAGGAGTATAAATAACTCAAACACTAATCCTAAACATCCTATAATCAAAAAATCATGGGCATAGAGTTTCTTTAACAAAACATTCTTAAAAAGTCTCAAGTCTAAAACTTATAATAATTTTGAAATCGGAAATGTTGTTGAAAGTGAGCTGTCCTTACGATCTATGTTATATTCTCAAAATGTTCACTCTATAGCAATTGAAGCATTTTTGTGAGTGACAGATGAAAACTGGTAAAAAAGCTTTTGACCTAAAATGTTTAGCCTCAGATTCTCTGAAATTCAGTAAATTTTAATAGCTGATATACAATTAGAGATAAAATTTACATTTTTTATCTTTAGTTTTTACACATAATATCATCATATAATTTTAATATATCTTTAAAAATCCTTATAAAGTAGGTTTATTGTAAGATCCTATACTATCCTTTTTGTTACATAGAAATCAAGGAAAAAAACTCTATGGTGCTTTCATTTAATACATATATTATAAATGTGGCAAACACAAAATTATTATTTACATACCCATCATTATGTTATTAAATAATTCTAAAAAATTTATAACTACTTCTTGAAAATTTTAGAAATCTGAAATGTCTTCCTTATTTCACAAGACACCATGCTGGTTTTATAATTCCTCATTGTCTAGGCTATGCTTTAAATTTCTGTTTATCTAAGTGAAGGTACTGATACCTAATATTTCTAAAGGTATTTTTTTGCTGCAAACAGCGGATGAATTTCCAGCTATCTTTTCTAGTTCCCTCTCTCTGCTTAATGCCCTCCTCTCCAACCTGTCACTTAGTTGCATTTCATTTTAATCCAGCCAGAAAAACCAAGATTTTCCTAATTGTAGAGCCATACAGGCTAGCACAGGGTAAATAGATATTTTATAGTCTCATGGGAAACTGGATTACAATTCCCATTATAAAAATAGTTTTTATTCCTTAAAGCACTACTTCTGCCACTGCCCTGAACTCTATGCTCCCAGGCACAAAACACATTAGTCTACAAGCGAAACATCATCTCAGGACAAATCTCTGACCTTTTATTAAATACTGAAGACATCAATTGGTCATTGAAGAGCTTTATGAATGAGCACAAAACCAGAACAGGTCAAGACCAACAATTAAGCAGCAGTAGTACTTGTTTCAAGGTTATATACAGAAACCAAAGACTGAGCACATATGCCTACAGAGAAGCTTTTCATCAGAATTTACAAGAACAGTCATTTTTTAGAAAACATATAACAGCCAATATTTGTACATGTCCTTCCTAATACTAAATTTCAGAAAATTTCAGAAAATACATTTTTTCACTAACAACTACTACAAGGAAACCTGGTTTTCCAGATATAAATTTCCTTGGAAATTATCTAGCCATTACGCCTTAAATTATTTAATTGAATAAAAGCATTTCATGCCATACTTAGGCAAACAAGCAGGTGGTGGAAGTTGAGCAGACAGCAGCTTAAGAACAAGATCTGTATGAAGCATCCAGATACTTTAGGAACAAGGGCAAAATCTAACTAGGTACCCATATGTATGTTAATTGATTTTCCAGTCTTCCACTCATGTAAAATGAGTAGATGGAAAATTCAAGAATCTTTATCCTTTGTACCCTTATGCAAGAGTTGGTGGATGGTATTACAAGCTTTCCTATTTATCAACACAGTGCTACATGTTTTACCAATTTCAAATATGGCAGAACTTTTACTGCCATGCCCTAGATCGCCAGAACTCTTTGAACAGTCACTTCGGTGCACATTTTTTTCTTAAAACTTCTACAGCCCAAAGAGAGTGTTGGAAGTGAAAAACAAAAATGTGACCTGATACATTTATCCTCATCTCTGAGTACTTCCCAAAATAGGGACATACCTATCGGATGTGTAAAAGAACAACTACTGTGTGCTCACTAACAGCTTGTAGGACAATTTTTGAATACTGAGTAGGAGGAGAAATGACAGCTGACCAGGAAATAGGGTTATTATATGTTCTTTTTTAAAAGCATCATTTTGAACCATTTCCACAAAACCACTACTCAAGGTTAATGAAGCAAACACAAACTTATCATTTCATCCTAAAGACTGAACATCAAATGCAGTATTATCTCTAATACTGCATTGCAGTATCACTTCTGGGTTTCTGTCCAAGTCTTGATGTGGGGCTTGAACTCATGGTTTTCTGGTGAGGTTAAAAACCTACTGTGATCTCAACCATAAAGGCATTTGCCCTACTTTGAATTATGCAGCAAAATACTTACTGTTGTTGCACAAATAGTAGGAGTGTAATACTAATAATTGACATTTTATAGAAATAATCATAAAATATAAAAAAAACCAAGGCCTTAAATATTACAGAAAGTTTAAAGACTAACATATACTGCATTAAGTACTTTTATTTCTCTTAAGAATATTTGTTGTATTGCTACAGCAAGATAAATAGATACTAAATTACAGTGCACAGTGTTGTTACATCACTTGAGTAATTTCTTCCAGCCTATTGCAGAAATAGACCTAGACCTATTAATTTAATCATCTTACTGAAACTGCATTACTAATATTTAATGCTTCTTTTAAAATGTAGCAGCCCTCCTACAAGAGCTAAATATTCATGTGGATGGCACAATATGTTATCTTAGGACTTCACTTGTAGTGTGTGGCTAAACTGTGGCTCTCTATTTCTAGTAAGAGTGACTGGTTTGAATTCTACAGAGATCGTTATGACTGCTAGCAGCTACTTTAATCCAGAGGTACAATTTAGCTCTGCATCCCAGCATCCAAATGAAAGAAAGAGAAGACAACTGAGGAATGAAATTTTGACTAAGGATATAGATACCATAATGGCTTATTTCACCATAGTGTTTGAACATACAGGGAGCAGCCAAAATAAGTGCAGTTTCTATCAAAAGCTACCACTGGCAACTCTCATCATCATCCTTTTTTGAAAGCTGCCCCAGAAGCAGAAGCCACAGACAAAGGCTCACTGATAAATACAGCATTATTAGAGAGAAAAACCATAGCACCTCTGCATTCCAGTTAAGTGTTAATCACTCAGGTTGGGAATGAACCAGTGTGAGCCACTCATATTATGAACAAATGTGAGATTGATGAGAACCACAATTTGGTGGTTCTTTTATTTGTTGGTTCTTTTATTTGGTGAACTGAAAACTGGAGAGGAATAAAAAGCTGTTCCAAGTCAAACAAAAGAGCAGAGTTGGGTTGGGGAAAAGAGATAGTGAGTGATAAAGAAAGATAAAGTCAATGAGAAAAAAAAAAATCCAGTACTACAAGGTGGGAAAGTTGTCAAAAGGAATCTTGCTAGCCACAACATGCCTGATCAATGGTGCAATTTACAATTTCATAGCATGAAGCTGTCTCAAGAAAATGTACTAACCTTTTAAAATTTACATCCACTTTCTTTGACTGAAAATTTCCCCAAATAAATTCAAAATCATAAATAGTTTCTGGGTTCATTCTGCATTTACTATTTTTTTTGGTTGAAAATAATAAATGTCATAAATTTAATCTAAAAGCTTCTTATATTGAACTTCAGAAACATTTTTGGCTAAAGTGATATATATATAATCACTCTGTAATTTTATATATATGTAACAGTACCAAAACGAACAGCTTGATAGTATTCCTGCTTTTGAAGGCCCGTGTGCAACAAAGATGAATGCAGTAGCCCTCTTCTCCAATGTATTTGGCAAAAATAAAATTATAAAACCATTTATAGTGCTGTTATAATTGACAGAATCCCTTAGGACAACACAACTGGCTAGATTCTCTATAAGGACCTTGTGTTATGCATGTAGAAAGTGCTGGCCAAAAGGGGAGGTGTAAAGAGTTACAGTTTACAGCTGGATACCAGGTTTCTGGCAGCTCTGAGTGTCAAGCAGTCTCTAATATAGCCCTGATATAAGACTAAAGCTGTACTTCAAAGGTCTGTGGGTATAACGCATTTGTACACATGCACAAACACGTAGTTCAATTCCTGGCTTAAATGTCTTTGTTTTCTTGCTAATCCATATCAATACTTCTTAAGTAGGTCTTTGGATATGAGGATTGTAAATGCAAAGTGTTCAGGATGTTATGCCAGCAGGCAGTCAGGAAGATCAGAGGAATAACAGACAGCAAAACCCACATTGATAGAGAAGTTTGGTTCCTTACTAATTAACTACAACTGTGATTGAAATTACTTGTTTTGAAGAAATCTATTCAAATTTCTTCTTTCAAATTTCCTAGAAAAACTGTTTCATACCAGACTTCGTTAGGTGCGGAAACAGCGGCTGAGACCTAATGAAAGGATTAGTCTCATACAGCACAGATTGAAGTCACTTAGGCCTTTTACTGTGACAGGATAAACTGAGACTAAAACTTAATGCCTTTCAAGCTGTTAGGTAAGAGCTCAAAAGCACTTTCTAGCAGCTCCAAAGCCTGTAAAGTTCTGATCTCTTTATTGCAAATAGTATAAAGGATTTTAAAATATTATTCTGAAATCTAACCCCAAAACTAAAGATACCCAAATGTATTTTGTCCTTTTTCAGTCAGCAATTCTCTGATTTGAAGGTATCTTTGCAGCAACTCCACTTCAATAAAATTGTCCCAGATGTGTGCATCAGTTTAACTGAAATTAGAGCTGGGGTTAAAAACTGCATGCAAGAACATATTAAGGTAACTTGGAGTGGTATTTAAAAGTCAAAAAGACAGGCCAGGAGAGGGTTTATCAGAACCGAGCCTGGTGCATTTCTTCCTTGCTTGTAACTTTACAATTAGAAAAATGAAAGAGATACTTTGCTTTGGAAATTAGCCTCTTTGCTTTTGCTTATTAGTGAAGATCAAAATGTGCTTCACCCTCTTACAGTACCTATGCTGCTTTACTTTCCTGATGTTGTGGATGATCCTGAACTAGAGCAGTCATTACTTGTATCCTTGTGTAAGTTTCCAGTATAGTGCACTGTTGAAATATCTACCCCATATTCTGTTTTTTGAAAGAATTCTGCTTTACTTTGCAGTTGGGGATTTGTGGGACAAAGAAAATAAATTGCATTAGTAACCTTTTAGCCTCTGCAAATATGAAAGAAAATAAACATGTTGATGGAGATACTCAAATATTCAAGACAGTTTTAATTCAACAAAATTGTAGCAAGAAAGCCCTAATGCACCTTCCCTTTTAATGGCATAAATTCCTAGTTGTATCATCTGTAATAATTTATTTTGCCATTGTATAAAGCATAGCTGTAGATTTTCCTTTATGTTGCTCGGTGACAGATTTTTTCTTTTTTTTTTAAACTGCAGCATAATTGTGTTGCCTAATGAATAAATTATATAACACATTTAATCCTGATTGATATTTCAGTAAAGCTCAAATTATTCCTGCTACTAATTAATGAGCACTTCTGTATCTGCAAAAGATGATTTAACTAATCCAATGTATAGATTTTCTTGAGGCTAATTGTTAAGTTTAATGAACCAGCTATCTCCCACTGAAGCAAGTGTCGTGTGTCCTTACACCAAGCAGCTAAAAAAGTTGTAAATCCCCTTGCACAATAGCAGTAGTTATGGATCAAAGCCTGTTCTGAACTGTCTTCTGTTTGTGTAGTGTCCTTGACTTTAATAGGAATGTGCAAGTAAAATACAGTTTTCTACAATGTTATGACTTCAAATCTGATTCTGTTCTCCTAATTTGTGTTCTGTTTAACTTTAGATAATTCTAAGTATCAAAAGTAAAATAAATATAATGAGGAAACTCAGATATGAAATTGAGTCTATCTGAAAAAACAGACAGAGAGGAAGGCACTGGTGAGGATATGTTTCAGGGAATGCATAGATTACAGACCAGCAAGGAAAACCACAATAAAAGCCTTTTCAATACACAGTTTCTCTGGAACTTCCACATTTAAAGCCACAGACAAATTTAGCAGGAAAGAAATCCATTAGTATAACAAATGCAGCAAAGCAATTGAACACAACTGGAGTCCCAGACAGAGCTGCTATCAGCTGCCATTCCTGGCGTGCAGCACAGGATAAGTTAAAAGACAGCTGATGGTGAATTATAATGACATGGGGAAATGGGGTACAGCCACTCAGCCGTGAACAGCAGGACGCACACAAGACTAAAAGAGCAAGTATTTGCTTAGTCACTTTTTTGCTTCTCTTTGGTGACTGGAGTGCCAGATAATCCCCATACAGATGCTACTTATGACATTGACTTTTTTTAAAATTTAGTCAAAATATCAGGTACCTGGAATGGAAAAAGCCCCAACCAAATGAAAAACAACAAACCAACAAAACCCAACATCAAAAACAAAAACCAAAACAAATAAGCAGACTGATTTGAAATAAAACATCATGTCTGGAAAAGTGGCAAGTTAGAAATTTGATGTTACTGAATTAATGATGTATCACGACAGGCATGTTCTGAGGGTTCTCTGTCATGTCATAAGGATATTGCCACATAACTTCTCATCTGTGCTACCATCATCAGAAACAGCACCAGCAGGAAGGGAATATAATAAACAGGGTCTTTTTAAGTCTTTGACTAAAAATCATGTTAATATATGTGGATTCTATTTATATTTTTTAAATTATAACCTTGCTTTTGGATAATGTTTTTTAGTTTTTTAGTTTCAGTGGTCCTAAATTTTATTTTTTTAAATCCCAGGGTACATTAGAAAGACATTTCCATAGCTATGAAATTTACCTTGGGATAAAATCTTGCCATGCACTGCAGTATCAATCTTTCTATCAAAATCTGTCTCTCTAAAATTATATTAATTATTATAATTTTTTATTGTTTACCATAAAACCACTTGAAGTGAACTAAATAATGGGGGTGAACCTTCACTGTTAAATTTTAATGGCAATTTCTATTTCTCCCTGGAAGTCTTCATTAATCCATTTGGAAAGGACTGAAAACATTTGAGTGAGAGAATAAGGAGAATATTCTTTAAATAATTTATTTTAAAAAAATTATTCCTCTAACTCTCAAGCAGTATTTAATTCAGTCAAATTATAAACAAGACTTACTTTTAAGCATGTTTTTCCTCACTTGCCAGCTTAGCTACACCAGTTCATTTTCATTCTTTTTGAGGTCTAGGCTCTGAAACATTATTCTCACACACCTTAATCTTGGCCATATTCTGATCTTTTATATTTTCCCTTTCACATTATGCAACATCAAGCACAACAGACACCAAATACTCTGTTACAGCCAGAGGATTACTGTTTCTGTGCCACATAAAAAATCATATGAAAAGCAGATTACTACCTAACTGTATGTTTCATAATATGGCAATGTTACCAGTATTTCTGTGCCTGGGTATTTAAGAGGTATCTAAATGATTCTTACAAATCATTTATGTCTGTGTCAAGGAACATGGTTTCTGTAGCACAGGAATGCTTTTCTCAGCTTTTGCTTCAGGATATGGTTGGGCATAGCCAAGCACAAGGATTAGCTGAGAAGAAATTAGAAATAAAACATTTTTCTATTTTCCTGATATTATGGGAGGTTGGCTCTTAAAATCAAAGAACAATGCAGAAATTGTAGGACGAGATAACAGCAGTACATTGCTCAGCTCCTCTGTCCTCTATGTGATGGTGGAGTTGCACAGACAAAATTGTAAGGAAAAGTCTGACACCTTTTAGCACATTTGAACTCATGTGGAAAGGGCCTCAGGACAAACTTGTTAAAAGCATCCAGAAGCATAAAGAATATTAAATGTAGCACATGTATTAAACTGCTTGATACCTGCCATCCAAGAATCTCGGTTAATTTTTTCCATTACCCTGACTTTTTAATATTGCCTGAGTAGCCTTAACCAGATGGAAAAATATAGCCAAAGTATTCTTACTCTCAAAAAGTCTTCTCCCTTAACAAAGTATTAATGGTATTAACTGCCGTAACCAAGTATTAATGATATTCTCTGATTATCCAGCAGTAGCTTTGCAAGCATAAAACTTCTCTTTCTAGCAGTATGAAGTCAAGATTATTCCTTAAATCTGTGTGCTTTCAAAAATTTACTCTCTCTTTTTTCCTCTCTCTTCTCTTGATTATGGAGCTTTCAGAAATGATTGGAAAATGGGTGAATAATTCTACATTTAACAACTGGCATAACAGCCTGTGGTCTTTGCTAGAGTCACTGAGAACATTTTAATGAACAGGCATGATAATTTTCTTTTTCAACACCAGCATCAATAATAATCAGCTCAAGACAGAGACCCTGGATGGGAAGCCACAATTTGTGGCTGTATAAACACAATGAAACTCAGGAATGCAAAATATAACTTTATTTCCAAAAGTTCTTGCAGAGTAAGTTAACCAAATGCATTTTCTCAGTAACAGCTGATGAATTTGGGGAATCATAAACTGTGTCTGCAGCGTTTTCCCCTCTCATCTGTGTATTATTCCATGAGACAGTTTGCCTTTTCCCATAATAGTTTAACACTGATGAATTCAGCCCACGTACCGCCTTTATCCTGAGTAACAGCTGTCTTGTGTCACAGTCCAGCTTCCCAAGAACTTGGTCTATGACACAGTCAACTGAGATACCACAAGTGTTAATGAATTATTTGAGCTGTGCCAGCACCAATGGTTACTACAACTTCTTGGAACAATGTAGGGCCAGCCAGCTGGATTGTTCTCAGAGTTTGGACTATTTTCACTCAAATTCAGAGGGCTGCTCTGACCTGCCTTCTGTACCATTAACAGATTTTTAATGGGACCTGGCAATGTCAATTTCTCTAGCAAAATACACATTTCCCATGTCCTCTGTTGCATTCAAATAACCATATTGCAGTGGGTGAATTGCTTGTAAATAGCACTTCGGGGTGGGCGTGAGAAGATTGGTTCCAGGCTGTTGTGCCATACTGTTTCCTTGCAAACAGCTTTTTGGTATCTACGTGTATCAAACTTCACCTTTCAGATCCCAACTACTTCACAGCAAGTGACTTTCCATAAATGAAGTGGCAGAAGAGCTATCCCTCTGCCTGTCATTGCTTTCCTGTCGAAGGTGCACACATTGCACTTTGAAACTGTGTTGCTCTTCCTAAAATTTCCTCCATATGTTTGTTGCTCCAATATTACTGTTTCTTTTTCCCTATCACGCATTTTCCCCTAGCAGGATTATAGGTATTCATCCCATGGTCTCAATATTATCTTGCCTTATTTGCAAAACTTGAATTCTTGACTGATCATAGTAACAGTTAAACTACCTAGTAAGGGTCACTTTAGTGACATTTAGAAAATTTTTGAATACTTACTTATCCCCAGCTTCAGCATTATTGGATGTTATTTTTGGTCACAGAGGTTATTTTCACTTTTCCTCACCCATCTATTCTTCCCTGAACCTGCTGTAACACTGTCAGCCATCTCCCTGTTTTAGCTCAGTTTTTTACGTTTGTTTTGAGCCAAGTGGAAGTTAGGAGAGTAGGAGGAGTACTGTTTAAAATATGTAAGATATGATCTTTTCAACGCGCCACTAGTTTATTTTACAAATACAGCGGTGAAATATACTTCCGTGCGTAAAAATAAATTTAATTCAGGCAAATGCTGCAGCACTTGTAAATGTTTAATGAAACTCTTGAAAGTTCTTTCTCATGTATTTGAGTTTATGATTGATAAATTACAAAAAAAGAGTCCTTTCAGTGATCTTGTCACACTCTGCAACTAGGATCAGGTATAAACACCCAGCAAATTGTCATGTAAAAAATCCCAAACACAACTATGTTTGTTATATGTCAAGGGAAGAAAAACAATGTTACAATTTAATTTTCAATTGCTTTCTTCTCTACAACTTCAGCGCCTTAAAACATAGCGACACAAAGATAAAATCAGACTTGGTAACTCCCCCAGATTTTTTTCATGCATTTCCTTATTTACCCTGGGAACAGCTTTTCAGACAGAGGTTGCTCTGCAGGCAGAATCAGGAGGAAAAAAAAAGCATTTTGATAAATTATAGAAGGGTGATATACTTGGGTGATATATTTATCTCAAGTCTTCACTTCGTGGAAAGGCAATGTGGGCAGGTGGTTTTCCCGCATTTCTTCAAACACAGGTGAAACAAATTAAAATAGGTCAAAATACTTATACTGTTCACATCTACCTATACTAGAAACTTGTTTTTTTCCAAGCAAACACTTAATCTCCACCTCCTACTGTCCTTTTATAAGGATTGCTAGAACCACAGCCTAGATGCAGCCAGCTGTGTAAAACAAGCTCTTCTGCCTATGCTAAGTGTTATTTAAGATATTGTCCATTGTGGGTGGAGATAACACCCTTATCTTCTGGGAACTGTACAGCAAATTATGTACATCTGAAATTGCTTATGTTCCCAGCTCACTGTAACAAGTCCCAAATCAGCTGGTGATTGTGGTATGCACATACTTAAATCAAAATTGGGCAGAAATTTGAGAAATTACCAATGCAAGTTTTCTTTTCTCTATGGTGATATACTATCTGATTTTTCCATCCAGGCATTAATTAGCATTACCTTTGCACATACAGTAAGGAGATAAAGGCAAGAGAAATAACAAAGTCCTGATGTTCCTTCAGGATAAGAAATTCAACCTTTTAACCAATGAAATATGTATAAAACAGTCTTTGAACATTGTAACCTTTCCCTTGCGACATGATCACAATGGCATCTGATCAGTTGCTACTTTTTCCAGTCATCAAACCATTCAGAAAATTAGTCAGAGCTAACCTTGCTTAGAAGTGGGGATGCCAAGTGGATTTCTAGAAGGTCACAGCAGCCAGCACTGCCCCCTCCTCATCCTAAACTGGAATTACAAAGCTTGAAACCTCTTTACAACAGAGGCATTATCAACACTATTTAAAGCATGTGCGCATGGGCTGGTGCGCGCCAGGGAAATTGTGGGCTTTATATGTCTTCGTTATCTATTTTTGGGTATTTGTATGATTACTGCAAAGACCTCACTGTTTTTCCTTGTTAAATATTTGTTTATGCAACCTTCCCCCTGCAGGCAACTGTGTTCATGGGATCCTTACTTTATAAGGAATTTCAGTCCCATATGTTGCTCCTGGCGCTTTTTGCTGCTCTACTGGCACCTCTGCTGCTTGCCCTTTAACTGAAGTGACAATTAAATCACAGAAAAACAAATCTTAAGCTGTAACCAAAATCTCTCCAAGCCTGAGGCTAAAGCAACCAAGATCCCTTTTAGATTGTACTTAAAAGTTATGGACTGCATCTGGCCACATGACAGCAATGACATCAATCCATACATTCCATGAGAATTTCAAGACTGACTTTCTTCAGCTCAAGGAAAGCAAGTTTTGCCTGATGTACAGAACTGCTTTGATGTTAGCAGGAGTACAAAACATTCAAGATTAATTAGAGCTCAAAGCATAAATGCAACAAAGGGAATTCCCTTCCCTTCTGTTCTTTCCCAATGGAGAGAGGGAATTCCCTTCCCCTTCTGTCCCCTCTCTGAGCAGGGAGGGAATCCCTTTGCTATTCTTACTCATGATGACGATTCTTTTCTCTTCCTAAGAGCAGTGGTTTGAGGTTTTTTTCTTCTTTATTTCCTCTTTCCCCATTAAAGGGTTGAGATCTCCCTGTTTTCCTATCATTTCTCTCTCAGAGGTGAAGAGGGATTCAGACATTTGCTGTATCTCTTTTCTGCTTTAATATTTCAGTATGATAATTAATTTTATGTGTGGTGGGGTTTTTTTACTTTTTTTATGCCTCTGAGTTCAGCATTTTATCCTATAAAAATATTAAACCAGAAGACCACTTGAAATTTGGTTACTGGCAGCTGTGAGCTAAATATAACTGCATCCACTTCAGTATGGCTAATTAATAATTAATACAGGGAATGGGATTTAAAAACAAGGCTGAACACCAGAATTCATATTTCATTAAAGGGGCTTCTCCTCCAGTCTAAAGCACACGCCAACTACAGCTTCTAATGCAAGAATTTAGTTATTCTCACTGGAACTGACTAAAATAATCTGTCCCCCCACCCCCTCAGGAATTACAGAATACTATGAACTAACAAATTATTTCAAATTCAGTTTGATGTAGGATGATGGCCCAGAGAAACCACCACTAATGCAGAGATTAAGTTCCATTTCAGTTGTACACCACTGAAGCGAGCTTTGTGTTTCCCTTCACAGGGTAATGAGTTTCACCTGTGTGATTAAAACTAAAGAATAATGGATGATGATGTGAACTTTGTTCATTTACTATAGTACTTGTTGTTGGGTTTTAATAATTTAGAATATTGCAGATCATAGATGGAGTTGTTCTATGATACCTTTGCTAAAAAATCATGAGGGAATATTGATCTGGAACCTCGCTGTAATTTTAGTCCTGAGGCTGAACTTCTAATGAAGAATGTATTTTCTCTGGTTTTAAATGAAAGGCTCTTTTTTTTCCCCCTAACTGGTTTTCAACATCCAGGGCACAGTCAGTAAAATTTTAAATGTAAAACATGAAGCCAAGTATAGTAATAATTAAAATAAAAGAAGAAATATGGGGAAATTATTTAAACCCCATGGAATATCTGCAGGAAAAGACAGCCTTTATTCCTGAAACCACCCGTCTCCTGATTGACTGTTCACTGTTGCTTTCTTTAGGCATGGCTGTTATATTACTAAAAATATCATTAATATTTCACTCTAAATGTTTATAGGAAAAGATTGTCTCTTAGGAGCAAATTCTTGTACAAGTAAAATTACAAGCCTGTTGATTCTATCCACTTTCTGCTCAGATTAATTGACATGGGTTTCTATTCTCATAGATAAAGCACCACTATTGACACAAAACCCCTGCTATATAGTTTTTATACTTTAAGGACTTTTAACAGAAACAAAAATTTGGGACAATGTCACCTTTAGATATCTTAGGAAATCACTGTAGGAGGTATATCACAAATGTGGTAAGAGCAGGTTGATGAAGCCAGTGAAGTGAGTATAATCAGACAATTTTACTTCTTGTGAGGGTAAATAGATATAAATCTTGCCCTATTGAAGTCCAGCATCCTCTATGCAAAAAGAAAAAAAAAACAAAAACAAAAACAAAGTCAGATTCAGTGAAACCAGTAATCTCAAAGGCAGCAAGCACCATCAAAGAACGGAGAGTGGGACAGAAGCCAAATACATCTGAGTGGTAGCTTACTAGTTTTAACTTTCACAGTCTCAATTCCTCCCCTTGAGACAGAGTTCACTATGAGATCCTCAATACATTTTAAGCATCATTCTCAGCCAGTCTCAGCTGGCTAGAATTTAAGGCTCAAATGATCTCATCTGTGAGTAGACTAGGCATCTGAGTCAATGTGTTACTCATAAAAGTTGGGATTTTCAAGTGAAACGTCAGCTAAATTATCATCTTTTGCTGTGCTGTTACCTTCATATTTGTAAGATCTCAAGCATTTTTATCACTTTGGTAGAGAAGTACAATATCCTCTCCATACATAATTGTAATGAAATCATAATCAGGAACATTCAATGTAATTTTAACCTGGTTTAGGGTTTTTTTGAAAATTATCAGAATCCCAAGAGTTATCAGTTAGGTTTTTCATTTACTGCTGAATTACCATTGTTTTGAAAGCCTTTTATTTACAGAAACATTCATAATCTGTATTTCTCTTGGTGTCATATCCTCATAATTTCCTATTGCTGTCTCCAGCTCTTAAACCTGAAAAAAATCAACAAAATTTCTCCTTTTTTTGGTGCTTCATACAGTGAAGAAAAGGTAAAAATATGTGAAGGTCACATGGAGGTTATGTCTCTAGGGAAACTCTTGTTAAAGTTGTGCAAATTCTGTACATGCAAATGTTATGCAATTTTTGTACATGCAAATGCTGTGCATGCAAAAAGTCAACAAATTTTCAATCTGGTTATTCAATTACTATCAGCCCTCTGAGGGCTGCTGAACTAACCCTACTGGCTTTGACATACAACAATTGTTACATGAAAAAGACTGTGTTGTCTGAGAACTAATTTGTTGTGATTTTCTTTGCTCCATCTAATCTGTTTTTACCTAGTCACATTTTCTGAAGAGAATGTTCTGGCCACTGATACAGGTTTGCATGCTATGAAAAGGCACTCAGCTTTGTGATGACCATCTGCAAATCTGCTTTGAAGAACAGTTCTCAGTTCTGTCTGAGAACTGAAGGCCTACACTAATATAAATGTGATGAATATTCATCTTTCATGAACAAATATTAGTGGATTTTGCTTCCTATTTATCTGTTCTTAAATTATGTGAATGGTCGGTCAAAAAAAGACTGAATTAAGGACACTATCTTCAAAGAGGTTTATAGGATGAGGAAATTTCCTAATATGTTCTGCTGTTAGCCTGTAATACTACTGGTCCTCAAGCATAAGTTCTAGTTACATTCTTCTGCCTTGAAATCAGAGGGCCACTAACCCAAACCTTCTGGTTCACAAAGACCCAAACAAATTACTGATACAGAAGACAAATACACAGATAGCACAACAGCAGAGAGAGTGCTACTGTTTTTCAGATGGCAGCATTTTTCTTTCGGAAGGACTTGATGTCTCCAAGCACCATTCAGGTCCTTACGGTCGGATCTCCCATGCAGAGACCGGCGGCCGCAGCAGCCCCGGGCCG
>NW_005054298.1:15564002-15630397 GCF_000277835.1 Geospiza fortis | reverse complement strand
CGCTATGTACAAACAAAGCCCCGGTTGCTGTAGCAACCCGGCAGCCCTGAGCGAGCTCCCCGGCGCGGCACGGCCCAGCATCCTCCCCCGCGCCGCCCGCGGGGCTCCTCGCACGCTTCATCCCCTTTTGGACAACACGCTCCGGGATCTGCGCCGATCCAGCCCGCTAAGGTGAACGGCGCCGGACGCGCTTCAGCTCTGGCAGATGATAAATGCACACGGCTCTGCGGGCTTGTCACGGGCCCAGCTCTGCAAGGGCCCAGCTCTGCAATACCTACCAATAGGACGTGCTTAAATATGTATATTGTGTGTGTACGTTGGTAAGGTAAATGGTAATCTATTTGGTGAAACTGAATTTTAAAATATACACAGCCTTTGAAAAAAGACATGGACTGTATACAACAGCATGCTGTGAATTTTAATGCTTTCTTTCTAAAATTCAGCATCTATAAATTAGGTTCTGTCACCAAGCTTGTTTCATTCCTCAGTTTTCAAGACAGCATTCCTAGATCCACAATACCTAATATCTGTGTCAGCCTTTGCAAGAAACAAGAATCCAGAATAAAGAAATGCACCTTTTTTTGTTTTCACTTTGACAAATATATGGGACCTAAATAACAGACCAAATTTAAAAAAAAATCACTATACCTATTATAATGGCATTACATAGATTGTTATTATAATTAGCATTAGGTATTTCAAACATAAAATGTATGTTTGTGTGAATCATGCTAAAATGTCCCTCATTTTGATGAGCTTGGAACATGATGCTTTAAGGAAGATGATCAAGAGAGATTTCATGTGCTGAATTGGATACTCACAGCTGCATGGAAATATCACATTATAATTTTAGTTCATTGTGAACAGATAATCTTTTCATGTCCCTGAGAAGGAGTATTTTAATTCATGGTCTTCTTTCAGTTGATGGCTCCTATCAGTGACAAACTCATATAAAAAAGTTCAGAATCCATGGTCACCCTATGTTAGTTCATTATAATGGGAGGAATTGTAGCTTTTACTGATCCATTTTTTTTCACAACATATCAAGATAGAAACATTGCATTGACTAAAAAAAAAAAAAAATTAGTAACATTTTCACTGATATTGAAAGTTTGTCCAGCCTGTCATAAGACAGCTATTGGTAGGAAGAACGCTAATACCACATTAAAACTTGGCATACAGGAAAACTGATACTCTGGACAATGTACTAATTTTCATTATGCTTATTTGGACTGGTTCTGATAGCTGGCTCTTCTTATCAGGAAGGCCCAAAATAAAGATGGCTATTTTCAATTGAGTACTGGTGAGACCTTCGCTAGTGAAACCAACATTGTTCAAAAAGTTCTCATATATTCAGTCATGATTTTTTTAGACATTCATTGTCTCTGATATCTTGAGCTAGAAATTAGATGCCTAATCTCTAATGAAAGGCAACAGTAGATGGACTTTTAAGTACCAGCCTTTGCTGGGACTTATAAAATACCTCCTCAAATGTAATTAGTTCCAATTTATTTAAATAGTACTCAGTTCAACAGCAGATGCTTCCGCAGTTAAATTTTTAACATGAATTTCTCATCAAAAATTTCCATCAACCCTTTGACATTTCTTCTCAACAAACAGTAAGATAAAATTTAGATAATTGAGTATCCTTACCATCAGGATCAGTTTCAGCAATTTGAGCTCCTGTAACCAAAATGTTCTCAATTGTGTAACAAACAATATCCTAGCCTGTCTCTCTGCATCACTAGAAAGCATTCAGCTCTACTAATGCCTTACATCAAAGAGAAGAATTTGTTCTTAAAATCAAGATATATAACACACAGCCTTTCTGCCCCCCCAAAAAATATGAGACACCATAAAAGATTCATTATTATTTTTAGATTAGTATTAGTATGCACCAGTACATTTAATCTAAGGGGTCATTGACCTATTTCCTTTAAAAACATTTTACAGTGCTTATGGAAAATGACACTGAGTTCAAATCCATTCAGTGCATTTGAAGACCTGGATGAAACAGATCTTCAGGAACAAAGAAACCTCTAACTTAGATTATCAAATAATCACCAAATTATACAGAAAAAGTGCTATTACCATCCTGACCAGATGTAAACCAATGAACTAGAAGTGAATGCACCAATTTCTCATTATTACTCTTCTTCTGAGTTAAGTGACCACATTATTAATGTATAAAATTGCAGGGACCTGATGAAATTAATTTCATGCTCAGGCTTTCCATTAGTTGTTTTTCAGAGAAATCTTTGTAGGCTGAAAAACTCTTTCAAATTTCAGTTAGAATAGGATTCAATGGCAAAGTGGAATTAGATATAGTATTTGTATTCATGTCAAATACTATCAAACAGTAGTTTCACCTTGAAATAGTGATAAACATTGACTTTGCACCAAACTATAGATACATAGGTATGGCATATACCTATATAGAAGAAAACAAAATAGAGACCATTATTTTAATGACCCTGTTAACTACAGAGTATTACATTCTCTGTCACTGTCTTGAATTTAGAACAGAACTGAATCTGTTCTAAATTATGGAAATGTAATTTTAGAGAACACTAACGTTATGAAGCCTCCTGGACGACACACCTCAAAAACACTTCCCAGATTCAATGTGTGGCCTCAGCTTTGGGATCTGTGAATACACACCACCAGTCACCTCTTTTGAGCATGACATCAGCGGTGGCATCTCTTGCTTTTCAGTGAGATACATTTCTAACTTTAGACTCTATATCAGCAAGTTCTCTAAAAATATGACATATTTCAAATGCACAGAGTATGAATAAAGAAGTGTAAAGTGCATATAGAAAAGTAACATAATCATAAAGTAAAAATCTTAAGCCTTGCTGTAAACTTTACCAAATTTAGGTGTCTTATGGCCCCAAGACTGTACTTTCCCCCCAAAAGACCAATATGTCATTTATTCTTATTTATTATTCTAATACCTTCTTGTCCAAACTTACAAAATACACAACAGCTTCCTACAGCAAAACACAGTGTATAGGAGACTAGAGTCACCCTCCCGTTCACACCCTGTAACTGGCAAACCAAACAGGTCGCAGATGCTTTTACAGTGCTTTGGCTGGGTCAGGAAGTTTGACTGTGGCCAAGTATTCACTTGAAGTCAAGTGTGAAACAGATCCAAACCACTAAGGCATTTCTATCACTCTAAACTAAAGGTAGTAAGGAGTCATAGATGGATTAACTGAGCTTCTAAAGAGCTTCCTAACACTTGCCCTAACACACTATAGCAGTCTGCACTACCAAGGATACATTTATTTTTAAAATCAAGAGACCTAGTACTTTTTACAGTTTACTTTCACATATTTTACTTCCATAGTAAGTGCCATAAAGGATCAGTTCAGCTGAAAAGACGGGATGTCCCCTTGTTATACCAAGAGACAGAATGGCTTGTCTGTGTACCCAGTCCCTGGGTCCGTGGAAGCATTGCTCACAAGTATGCTTCATTACATTAAGGAGAATGTCTTGCATTTCTAGTCTTAAGACACTATTACTATGAAAAGACCAGGAGCCACATTCTGCTCTTATTTATACTCCTTTTTGGTGCTAGGTTTATATCAAAGTCATGGTGAGCTCCATCTCTCATGCTAAGGTAAATCAAACATTTTTAGTGAGTCTCATAATACCACATCCTAATCCCTCTATGAAAGCTTCTCTCTCTGGAGACATTTGAAATGTGTTTATTAGGAAGACCATATTTATATCTTCAGGGAAGCCTGTATACAAAATGGAAAAACCTTGTAGGGCAGATGTTGCAATTGGCTAAAAGATTGAAACCAAGCTTTGTTTTATGCAAACTAGAGCGTGAACATTTATCACGTAACTAGGATTTAAAAGAACAGAATGAGAGAATAAAAGGATAATATATGCATGCCTCTTTACACTCCTGTGCTACATTATGAAAGCATTAAGAATGTAGTAATTGACATTTTATTCTTGCTGGTCAATGACAGCTTTTAAAAGCTACTCCAAATGCTGGTTCAGCAAACTATATTTCAACTTATTATTCAATGGCACACACCAACATTCCACCTATGTTAAATGTCACGAATCTATACCTTTTTTCAATATAACTAGAATAATCAATCACATTCATTCAGCTAACATGGCCTGCAGGGCAGTGGGGACTCTGCTGTTGGAATTTAAGGTACACATGAATTAAATGCAAAATGCTAACATGTCACTAAAGTGCTCAGATAATCTAATGTTATATCTCATACTGCATGACAGGCTCTTGGAACCTTCACTCTTGAAGACAGCAATGACCCATTAGACTCCAAAGTCTGAAAAGAAAGTGAATTCCTTGTTAAAGTTTAATATAAATTGTAAATTTCTGAATTTCATCAATCAGTCATTTTCCAGATATTCTGGACACACCTATTGTTAATGGCTAGCATAAAAGCAAAACAAAACAACCCAACAACAAATGAACAAAAAGCCACACTACAAACCAACTAACCAAACAACCAACAAAACCCAGCTTTCCTGTATTTGTGATCAAGAGCACTCATATGGCCAATGGTCACAGCATGTTTATACCCAAATTCCAAGATTTTCTGTGATCTCATTGAGACTATTTTGGGGTAAGGGAAGAATGAAGAAAAAACAAAGTGAAAAGAAGTGTTTGCCACAAAACAAACCCCATGGATAACATCAGCAAGATTTTGCAGAGTTGTAGCCACACAGGTTTCACTTCAGTGACAGGAGAAGTGAAAATAACATGTAGGGTTCACTGACTCCAGAAGACCTGAGATAGAAAGACCCACACAGCCGCTACCAGCTCAGAGTGTCATGTTTACCCAATGGAGAAAAACTGTTAAACATTAACACCAATCAACATACTAGATTGATCACTGTAAACTATATAGAACCATGTAGCTCATATTTAGGTCAGAGCACCTGCTCTAAACTTCCTATCCCTGTTCCTGGACTTTTGAATGGCCTTTTCTTCATCGATGAGATAGAGGGAAAGGAGATTGTTTTTATTATTCTGTCATCATTCATCACACCGTAGCTGTATAGGCAGCTGATGCTTTATTTTTTAGTAATCTAAACAAAGACAAAAATCTGGTGTTTCTGTTTTTGATTTGCCCACAGGTGAAGTACAAAGGGCCAAACTGACACTTAACATTTAAGTCATAGTTATATTGCAAGAGTGTTTACAGTGGCAAGGACGGCAAGGACTGTCAGCACTCAAAGATCACAGAACTGATGATAACTGAGTAAACAGTTTTGAGAACACTGGGTCATCCAAAAGTCATTATTTGGGATATCAATACATCTCATTACCTCTCCTGTACTACTTCACTCGGCATGAGGACAACTTTAGAATACGTAGTTCTAATACATGAACAATGCAAACAGCTTGGATCATGGGTCCTCTATTCATTATTTAAGAAAGTCTCAGCTTCTCTACCAAAACATCTTACTGGCTTTTCAGAATGGAAGTCACTTGTGATATTGCTGTAGTGCATCATAAAACATGAGATTAATTTTCTCTCTTTTGATGTCAGTGCTGTGTAAGTAAATTAAGTTTGCATGCTTTAGCATAATGCTACCTGATGGTTTAGTTTCGTTGAGTGGCATATAGTTAAAATTTTTCACGGGATTATTTGTCCAGAAGCAGCACTGACAAAAGCTGAGACAATCGTGTTAAATTTGACAGGAAGATAAAAAAGAACATATATAACATAGAAAATACGTGTGGTCTATTTTACAATGCATGAAATAGAAAGAATAATGGCTAGAAATAGACATTCTCAGTATTTATATTCCAACAAAAGAGTCATATTAAAGTCATTTTTATTTCTAATAAAAAGTCATAAATATTACAGTAGCAACATAGATGACAGCAAAATGACTTTTATTGGCCCATGAAATTATTTTGATGGTGTATATTCAAGTCAGCAATTCACAGACCAGAACATCTTCACAGGAGATACCTTGTAGGACAATTATTGATGCTTTTCAGTTACATACCAAACAATGAAATGGCTACTGTGGATAAATACTGAAGGATAAGGACTAAGCTATAATGACACTGACATGTAAGTTTGTACTTCAGTTATTTCCACTGAAATTCCTCCACAGAGAGCAAAGGCTGCCAAGCTCATTAGTTCAGCTTGTAGTACTCAGAAGTAAATAAGAAAATAAAGTAAATAAGGTATAATCAGAGAACATATAGGAAACACGACAAGTTAAGCACTATGTGTGCCAAATTTCTTTGTTTTTTAAACTGTGAAACACATCAAAGAAACTTTCACTTCAGTCTGATTTCTGTGATGCTCACCTTTAACCTTATCATTATGAATATCTTGCAGAAAAATTGAGACTATCCAATAAGAATCACAGAAATTAAATTATTCTACCTGTGTACAATGGGTCTAAGAGCAGGCAAAACCATTGGTTTAAAAAGGGAAGATAAACTACTGAACATGAACTTATTTGACTTTTGAATATTTGGCATATTTTTATGCACTGAGTTGGACAGATGAGGGAGCTATATTCCATAATTTAAACCTGGACAGTGCATTTAACATACAGTTTATATATAGAAAAAGTGTGAAGCACCATTACTCTATGGGAAAAATACATGGCTGTATTAAAGAGAATAAATTATTCTTTCCAGTTTCATCAAGATACATTTCTCACACGACCCTTCAGTTCTATGAGCCTGCACAGGAATATGAAAGAGTAGACTTTAGCCAAATGGCCACCATTCCTCAACATGTTCCTGAAAGAATATGATGACATGACAGTATTATAAAATTCACAGAAGAGCAGGGAGAAGACATACTCATACCCTACAGGACACTAATTTAAATCTTAAAGCCAAACTCTAGTTATCTATGGAATAACTCCTATAAAGAGCATTATAAGCACATCCTTACTTGAGGTAGTGGATACCCTCTTCTTAGAGGTTTATATGGTTGCATTTTTGTCCTCCACTACAACTCAATATCTATCAATAGCTCAAGTTATTAATTTGTAGGATCTATCATAAAAAATAAAGCTGCCTCTAACTAAACAAAATCTTTCTGGCCAGTTCAAATACTAACATTACTTTGCCTTTGTAAACAACAAAATGAAGGTGGTTGCTAGATTGCCAGTGAAAAGTCCTTAAATACTTATTTAATACTGTCTCTGTGGAAAGGGGCCTTTGTTTCATTATAGGTTCACATCAACACACTCCATTTTTAGCAGATAATTAGGTACCATATCCTTCAATATCTGATGCTGTTTTCAGTCCAATATAGTATGCTTGTACTCTTCTTTTTTTCCAAAGGAGCAGAAGACAAACCATTCTGGCACTAAAAGAACAAGATTCTTTGCTTATATATTCTGTAGGGGTCTTTGCTACCCATGGCAGAAATATTTATCAAGCCATATTGCAGAGACTGACTTTATTCTTTTCTCTGAAACTTCCTCTCCAATCGTGCAGATCCTACACAACTTAAGAGTTAGTCTGTCTTTTACTTACACTCAGTGAACTCACCAGTTTAGGATTTTTGTTTTCTTTTAAGACATGGGAAGAGAAATAAGGCCTATCCTCTTGTTAAACTGCTAGTGGTTTTGCTGGATAATAATGCGCTTCTTTACTGTCTTTTTCCTGGTTTCAATTGTGTTTATTATCTGAGTACTCAGGTCATATTGTTGTTATTGTTACTTTGAGAAAAACTTCAAAGTAAAAGGAAAATCAGATTTATTCCTTTTTATGAGTCATGATCTACACAAGTTTTGAGCTCAAATAATTTCTTTTACATGACTGATCTTTTTTTTTCCATTGTATTGAAAAAGAGTATCATCTTTTAAAATGCTGTCTCAAGGGAATCGTAATGCTTGAGTGAGCCTAGCAAGAAACCCCTAAATATACCCAACTCAAGCTCTCAATGTAATAGCAGAGAATTTAAAAAATTAACGCAGAATATTTTATATAATACAAAAATCCTTATAGTATACAAGTCAAGTAGCAGCCAACGAACTCTCAGAAAATCTCTTTATGCTGACACTCAAACATGTGTAGGAATGATATTCTGTCTATTATTACCCAAGCATAGTCAAAGCATCCTAAGAATTTCCTTCAAAGATTGCATTCCTTGGCCATTGGCAGGTTTCTGTTTGCTCTGTTTCTCAATCCACAAGTATCACTGACTTTAATTTAAGTCTTACTGATTCCAGAAGATGCTTTCTGGACTGCCTTCCAGTTAATAGCCTTCATTCTAGGGTTCAGTTTTGTATGTACAGAGTATAGACAATCCTGAGAAGTTAGAGCACCCTCAGGCTGCTCTTCCAAGGAGGTGGCTGACTTTTCTCAGAATTATCTTATTTACTTTTCTTTGAATCATTTCTGTAGTCCAATATTTTGATTCCAAATAGATGTTAGTTTTCTACATTTATGTTTTATTTTCATTATCATCTCCACTTGCCTTTTAGGTGAACAAATACAGCAGAATGTGATTCAAATGAAAAATAGTGATTACATGTGTTCCCCTGTGCAGTTCTTCCATTATATAATTATCCTCATATTCAAAAGCTTTTCCTACCACAGCTAAGCTGAATCTTTCAAGCTGCAGATCTTGTCTTTTTGGACATAGGGATGGGTTTATTCATTTCCTTTGTTCCATCGAATGTCACATGCATTAGCAATTTGGTTTCCTTTTATTGGTCTAGATTAACAAACGCAGCTATATCTTCAGAAGTCATGCTTCTCTACCTCTAATTATCTTTAACCTGTCTCATCTCAACTATCTTCAGCTCATCCACATTCTGCAGCCCTTACCAGCCCGCTATCATCTGCAAATTGAAGTGGACTTTTCAAACCATTAATGAACTAAACTAGATAGATTATTCATATATTATTAATAATAAGGCATGTTAACTTCTCATCTGACTAGATAACAGGTCATTATGCATATAACCAAAATTTTCCTCTGTAATTAATTTGAAAATTTTTGTCATTTTCAATGACCTTGAGATTGTGCAAATTCTAATATTCTGTTCCAGTTTAAAAAGCTTCATGTGAAAAACATCTACCATAATGAGATCTTTTTCCCCCTTTTTCAGCTCTTGAATGACAATATAAATTTATGTTCAAATGACATCTTAGCTGAGTCTCAAATTTTGTAGGATTTGGTAATTTTCCTCTGTATTTAAACACATATATTCACTTTTGAGTTCCCATGTGATATATGTATATACTTGCCTCTCTGAGGCAATAATGTGTTATTAATCAAATGACAATTCTCCCAATGACAGCTAAAGAATCAGACACACTTAAAGTATTCTTCTATATGCATACTAGTTTCTGTAAACATTTATTGACTATTTGTGTATTTTAGTTAATTTTCCTTCTTTATTGGTTATTCAGTCTTGATGCAAGTAATTTCTCCCATGAGCCACATGACATCATCTTTGAAAAAAGGCAAGTAATGAATAACCAGTAGGGAATGCTAATGAATGAGGACCTGCTGAATTATTGCATAAATATGATGCATTTGAAACTAATATGGGAATTCCTAAGGGCTAGCTATTTTTGTAGTATTGCTACAAATATCTTTTGGTGACTAAATGAAAATAATACAAACCCAGAGGTAAAATATTATGACTGAGCCATCCAGCCAGTTGGATTTTGAATTTATACTTGCAAGTAGTAACCTTCAACCAGCTTTCCCTAGCTCTAAGACCTAACACCTGGGCTATGAATATTGAAAAACTTCAGGTTTTAAAGAGTATTGCAGCTGCTTTAGTAAGTGAACAAGTAGGTAATTAGAAATACATAGGTAAATAAACAATTTTTATTTTCTAAATAAAAGTTTAGAAAAATTCATCAAGAAAGTAACTGAAGCATACTACTCCCAGCCTCGAGTTTCTGATGAAAGTTCAAATACCAATCTAGCTATCACAATCAAAATCTGGTTCTTTAAGTTTGAACAACTCAAATATTGCCATGAATATTTACTAGCTAGCTATGCATATACTTTATTGGAAATAAGGAACCAGTATGAAAAAACCATAAAGGTAGTGTTCCAGCAAGAAGACCTAAATTCTAAGTATACTCTTCCCATTACTCATAGGAAATAAGGTTAAAATGAATATTCTAACGTTCCAGACAAGTATAATAATGGATTTCACTTTTTTTTTCTCCTACACCTTAGCTTGCATCTACTCACTTTAGTGAGGGTGACAAAATTCTTGTTAAGTTTTACAGGTACAGGTACAGGAACAAACCCACTTTTTTGCAAATGTCACTCAGACCAGCTAGAGGAAAGAGGAACAATACCACTACAAATTCCACAAAACTCACCACTCTTGGAATACTCTGAGGTATACATTAAATAAGTATCAGACACAGTGATTTTTGGCTGGGGATTAAGTTGTAATTTTTGTCTCATGATAAGCTTCTTTATTTCATACCCTGTACAATACAGGGAAGCTAAACATTTTTGTATTTTAATCTTTGCTGGCAGACAGACAATAAGTCACATCTAAGGACAGAAGTGTATTAAGCAAAACTTCAAAGCTATTTTGAAAAATAGTTAGGCTTACCTTCTAGTATTATAACCAGAAAGAAAAAAAATAAATATATATATATGTGTGTGTGTGTGTGTGTATACATATATAACAAAAAAGTTAAATCTTCCTCTCTTTTCTATAATCCTGCTCTAGGGGGTAAGTCAGTCATTCAAAATTAGCCAAATGAGGTCAGGGTTTAAAAAAAATGTTAAAAGTTGTCAGGTCCAGACCTTGTTGATACAGGTGCTGCTGCATACACACTGATTGTTTGCTTTGAATTGTTTTAGATTTCTCATGTAATGGGAATTCTGGATTGCCTAAAACTGTTATACTGTGGTCTAGAAGATGTCAATGAACACTTCTAGATTGATCCACTGCTGGAATAAAGTGATGGGAAAAGAACATCCCAGAGCATGAGAATTGAGAAAAGCAGATTTTAGTGAAAAAAGATAAGTGATAAAATATACTGGATGTTAGAAATAGAAACATATACCAGGACAAATAAAAAATAATGAAATATTCTCATAAACAAACAGTCTGCATAAACTTTAAAATCCCATAAGGGAGATCTTATGCATAGGAAACAAGAAAGCTGTTCTTATTTTATGAAATCTTTGTTGAAGACGAAATTCAATAGAGAATTCCAGGCATTCATGAATACCAAAGCATATAATTTTTTGCAACATTGACTGTCTATTTAGATACAGAATTTATAGCAAGCTCCAGGCAACACAGTCAGAGTGGGGTGAAAAAAGTAAACTCAGAGTTCCTCTAATTTCTCTTTGCTCCAAGTATGAAGCGTTGTCATTGTCCTTTCTGTTGTATAATTTCAGTCCTTTACAAATTCAGAAGAGATGATCCAATGCAAAGAAGAAAGTAATTGCTATTTGCCAGCAAATAGTACTTTGGGATTCCTTATCATGAGGCTGATTATCTGAGAAGTGAAGTCTTTAAAACTTTTGCTAAACAAAAAAGCTGTCTCCACAGTTGGGTACTTCATGATATTCAGTGCAAACTGATACAATTTTTTTAAATTTTAAGTTTTAGTAATGTGTGAAATAATGTTTTAAATACAAAACAGACTTCATGACTACATTTTCTCATCAAACACAGCAAGAATTCAGCTCTATGCCTGCACGTTATTTTTATGGTATGTTTATTCCATTGAAAACAGATCTAAAAATATAGTGTCTGTAAAAGGCAGCAGAACAAGATGCAACTATGTTAATTGGAACACAAAAAGAATGCATGGGTTTGGTTTAAGTAAAACACTTTCATGGATAATATATTTCTCAGTTAAGGAATACATTTTCAGGAATAATATATTTAATTATTGTAGTAATATATGCCAAAATAGTACTTTCACTGCGCAGTGTTTAGTTATTACAGAGCTATAAAGGCATCCTTAATCCATTTTAACAGGGCTCTGTTAGAGACCTGGATTTGTAAAAGAAAGCCAAGGTATTTAGATCAAGGTACATGGCATTCTGAATGGAATAATAACAAAACCCCCAACAAAACAAATAAAAAAAACCAAAAAAAACCCAAAAAACCAAAAAAACCCAAAAAAACCAAAAAAAAACCAAACTCCAAAAACTTAGAAGACAGCTGTGGCAGTGTAATTTTAGCTACTTTGGGAATGGACCAGAAATAAGTTTCAATTGGGATTATGAGAGTGTCATGGGGCAGCAGGAAGGTTGGCTTAAAGATCAGTCATTAGTTCAAATGGCTTTTAGTAGGTGGTGATGAAAAAGCTGTGCTTGTCTAACAGTCTGGATTATTCTGCTTGTTAATGTGACATAATTATCCAGTGGACTGCAATTGCCAAGAAAAAAAAATATTACTCTCTGTATTAAGAATTTGTAGCTTATCTCTGAACAAGGACAAAAGATCAATGAGGATTATGAACTTCCCCATGCCTTTAAAATGATATGACAAAATTAAAGAGGTGATTTGATACTCTCAGGTATGTAGCACTCCTGCATCACTTAATCTTTTTAACATAGAAAGACTATGTCTGTCCCTGAACAGGCCGAATACCAGATCTCCATCAGTCATTGGTGGAGGATCATTATTTTCCTCAGAGAAACAAAAGTGAAAATCTAGAATATCACATATTTTCTCCAACTATCAACACAAATTTAGCTTATTTTTAAAGGAAAATTCTATCCATATATTGAAACAAAGTGAATATTTTCATTTTCATGTTTTCACAGAATGAGCTACGATAGTTTATTATATCCTTAGCACAGTTCCCACTGATCTCAAAAGGAGCAAAATATTGTTAGTGAGACACAGAAAAGGCACTGAAAACTTCTGCTAGCTAAATAATGTACTGCAATTGCATGTACAAGTTTATAGCGCATGTTCAAACTCATACTTAACTAACTTCAGCACTGTAAAGGCCTGCATGAATATTTTCATTCAATAAAAGCATAGCATTTTGTGGTTTGTCAAACCCATGATACTATTTATCCACTTGGAGCATTTTTTAAAGTTAAAACTGAATAATAACATGAATGTGTGAAAAGTAACTATCTGTAAAACAGCCTAGAACAACGGAATGCTGTTCAGATGCTCGCATAATTGAGTACACAGCCACCCTGAAAGGTCAGGTGTAGTTAGAGGACAATCCACAAAGCATAGTTTGTTTCAGCAAGATTTGGTGTGTTTGACTCAAATATTTGACTGGATCATTAGCATTAGTGCAAATGCAAGGACAAGCCTTTGTGTTTAAATAACCAAGGAAAATGCACAGCCTAGTTCCTCATATATTTTCCTGATTTACACAATTACCCCAGACTTTCTGGTGCATTTTCTTAAGTAATAGGGTAACTTGTTCAGATCTCAAATCTAAGCACATACTCTAAGCAGCTGAGCACATAGTACTTTTCCTTACAGGATAATAAGGCAAAGATACTGTTCTAGTGAAACCACATATTCTAGAATCCTTGTATGCTTAAAGAATGAAGTGATTTCCCCCTGTATTCAACATATATTTTTTAAATTACAGTCCATATAGCAATATGATATAGCAAAATTTTAAAATCAAGCAGAGAATATTAAAAAAAACCAAAAAACAGAAAAGAAATTAAGGCAAATCTATTGAATACTATATTACAGAAGGCTGAAGTTTTCCACTGAGGGCTTCGAGTGCAAATACAAGTGACATAAATGCAGTTTTTTCATCTATTTTTGATAATCATCTTTTCCATCATAAAAAGGAATATTTTGATCATTCTTGCAGTAATGTATAATGTCTTCTGGAACATGGTCTGTCATGTGATACACTTCAGTTTGCCAAGCCAGGATAGATTCCTCTTAAGAGAATCACCTTGATGCTGCACACATTTGTCAAATTATGGTCCATTGTTTATTGTAAAAAACTTAAGGATGATGACTTCCAAGTCCCATCTTCACTTTTTAACTCCTGTAAAGATCAGGAGATGTATGGCATTGTTTAACCAAATTGAAAGTTATTTGTGGTAAACTTTGACTGAAATGCAAAAGAGTTTATCTTAAGTAAAGTATATTACAATTAAAACCAGAAAACTCATTCACGAAGAGTCTTATCTGGAAATTCTCAAATATTCTGCATGTAAAGTTACTAAAATGGAAACAGATGCAGTAGCCATTCATACCACCTAACTTCTTGGCCTATCTACAATCTCCGTAAAACTACAACATACTCTGACACTCCTTTTCTTCTTGGCTTGCATTATCCCACCAATTCCTCCAGGATGAATTCCAGGATGATTGACATGAGTAAAATAAACAAACTCACAAAAAATCATCAGAAATATCAATATGTTCACTGAAGTATTTGATAGTCATCTGACCAAGACCATTTTTGATCATTTAATGATCTAACAAGGGTAATTTACAAGTTTCCCACCCTCCCAGTTCCCTCTTTCTTCATTAGCAAAAATGCACACCTTATAGCTGGGTATAGAAGGTTCCTAATATCTACCATGCCTAGTCTAGAAGAAAATCTTAAATATGGTATTCTATGATACTGAATATCTTAACTACTGTTATTAGTTTTTCTGCAGTGGGTTTCCCTTGCTTCAAGCCTTTCCCCATATTTTCTTTCAGAAGCATCAACTGCGTTCAAGTTCCTACTCTATAGAAAAGTGCCTCCACAGGGGGCTTTTCAAAATGAGAACACTGCAGGACAAATACATTGCTTCCTTAGCTAACAGTTCTATGTTTTTTCCCAGGAATACTCTCATTTGGTTTTTGCTTTCCTCCTGATAATGCCTTCTTATATTGTGGCAGCATTTCTAAATCTAGATTTTTGTCAGACTGACCTTTCCAGCTTACTGGGTCCTACTGTTTCTGTAATAAATCACTTGGCTTTTCAACAGCTTCCTTACTTACAAGGCTTTTCACTGGCTTTATTAAAAGTTGCAGAAGGTCAGTCTGAACCATTGGTTCCTAATACTAAATCACAAAATGTAAAAAGACAGGTTTTTCAATCAGCATTTGTAAGAAAAGAAAGCTTACTAGATTTTTTTGTTCAAATTTCCACATAACACTTAAATATGTCAGCCTTTGAAAACATATAATTAAACTATAATGTTGCTCAAAACAGGGAAAACAAAAGAAGTTATAGCCATTAGTAATAGCATTGGTAGAAGTCAAATTTTGCCTACATGAATTACATAGAGCCTACAAGTCCTTTGGGTTCTGATCACCACATATATGCTGACATATCAGCAATAGACCTAGTGATAAATGAATTATCTCAGTCTGCAGCTCCTAGTCAGCAAGTCACTGTGGGTTCACTCAAGTGAACTCATTTTTTATGTACTCACTCTACTTACAGAGGTATTCAAGCTTTTGATATACCCGTTTGTGCAGCATATCTCTTCTACTCCAGGTACCATACTAGACAATCCTGCTACACAGTAGAAGATACCTACAACTGTAGCTTTATATCCTGAAGTGTAGATACCCTTTCTCCTGACAAAGACTGTTTCCCACAAAGTAGTTATAGCCAGTGTCACAAATAAACAAAAGTTAACACAGCAAAACTCTTTTGAGCCCTGTAGGTACAGTGATACAAGGTCTTCTTGTATCACTGCAATCAAAGAATTATGCAATCAAAAGCCTACCCTAAAATTCTCATAGTAAAAGAAATCGAACACAGTTTGAAATAAGAAAAACGTCAAGTTCCTGTTCTCAAGAACAGGAGGCAGAATGAATTAAATTTTCTACAAATTGGAAGATAAGATTCCAATAAACCAAGTCCCAAGATCTCAGTCAGGTACATTACAGTATATTCCTTCAAACATGCATGAGATGAATAAGCTGATCAGCACCAGCTTGGACTACTGAGCTGTGATCAGGATGGAGGAAAGCATGTAGGAGACCTAAGCTGTCATTCACTGCCTCCACCACCACCTTTGCCAGTTCTTGTCATGCAGAGGAGAAATGTGCAGATGATATTTATTTCTAGTTGAGTCCTTAGGTATTTACTTACTGAGGAAATTGTGCAACAAGCCAGACAGTACATATTTAACCCTTAGTCCTTCCATACAGGCTCAGAAACACAGGGCTAAGAATTGTCACTTGGCTGGGAACTTGATTTTGATGCTGGGTTAGCTAGGGCTGCTTTATCAGCTTCTCTTTGCTAGTCTATGAATGACAGTTTGAAAAATCTATATTGCCAACATAATATTAGCATCCACTAGTCTCAGATTTATTTCAAGTTATTTAGATTAACATTCACGTGTCCTACATGTAGAATTTTAGATTGGCAAGGTGGTCTAAACCATTTTTCTCGCTGCCTCCAAATGTAAAATGTAGACCCGTCAAGAAGTGAAGATAAAAATGCAGGTCAGTATTGGTATATTAAGAAATCTGAAAAAATGTAAAATTCATAAATTTGCCTAAGGGAATGGCAGAATTAGGAAATGCAGAAAAATTTATGTAAAGAGCCAACAAAAGTCATTGAGACTAAGATTAAATCTTAGATGTGCTGAAGTTATATTGAACACATCTAAGAATAAATCAGAGTTGATTCAAAAGAAAATCTTAAGACTTATGTTCACAGTGCTTACAAAATAATGTGTAAATAATAAAATCATAGTGGGAGTTGGAAAAAAGTGAAAATTCTTAAAATTCAAATGCTTGTTAGGTGTAGAAGGAAGAATTTCCAAGAGAAAAAATATAATGAATATGTGAAATTCAGAATAAGTGACTCATAAGAGAGCACTGTTGACCTAGGAAGAGCTTAATTAGAAAGTATGAGAAAATAGGCACAACAAGAAACTTCCCTCCCCCCATGTAAATATTAGAGAAAGCAGCTGTTTGTAACTGTAATGGTACCACTGTTCTCTGTGGGATTTTTCTTCTAACCTGTTCGAAAGGTACACTGGTGATTTTCTTCGACTCCAAACTTTCTTGTCCACAAACAAGAGAACAGAAACCCCAGGCAGTTACTGTCTTGAGATGATGCTTTATATACTAGAATGGAAGCCAACTATAAAATGAAAGGCAGTGCTATATCTCAGTTCATGGGTGTTGGAATTGATTTTGATGACTTGCAAAGCATGGCTCTCTGGAGGTCCTATCTGATTTTATTCCGTTGCCAGTGATACAGGCTACAGGTAATTAAAATGTTTGTTCACTTCTTTTCAAGCACTGAAAGCATTGAAACATGACCTGTAATATTCTGTAACTGTCAGAAATGTGGTAGGGTTAGATGGAAATTAGATTTATGCACAAAGGTTAACTAGTGTAATGTTTAAGATAATTGTGATATAACAGTGTCCAAATATTCATCAGTATTTCATTAACTTCCCAGTTAGAAATCTGTCTATAAATCTGGTCACAATACTTGCACAAAACATAAACTACATATAGTATTTGTGAATCACAAAATTCACCTTGAAGATAAGGCTTTAAGTTAATCATTCTTCCCATACCCATTTCAGGATTTCAGTTACAGAATCATAGAATTGTCCAGGTTGGAAGAGACCTTCAAAATCATGAAGTCCAACCATCAATCCCCAGCACCACTAGGGATTTCTACCACTTTGATAGAAAGCCCATACATATCACCACCAAAAAAGATTAAACAGAATATAGACTTAGAGGTAGACATGAAAAATCCACCACAAATATTAGAGTTTAACAGAAAAACAAGTAAGTGAACAGGCAGACAGTTCCAGAGGACAGCCACTGCAGATGGCTGACCAACTGCAGGTCTGGTTAATTCAGGGCATACAGATGTTTGATTATGTTTGTTATGTAGGAGACCGTCATGCAGCGAGGTGTTCACAGGGTCAGGTAATGAAGCATTGTTTGATTATGAAGTCATAAAGTGTTATTATCACAGTGCTAAGGCAACTTGCATTATTCTTTATTTCTACTTGTATGACTAATTTGAGGTCATTTTCCTTGAATTGCCACCATCACAATAATCAAAATTCTCTTTAAATATTCCAACACAAGCATAGTTCACACACTGAACCTAAAATATGTTCTTATTACATACATAGTGTTTGTCATCACTATGGAGAAGACGGAAAAGAGTGAGAGTTTAGTGACATTAAGCAAGAGCTTTTGCTTCTGTTAGCTCAGAATGGGAGGTCACCTTGGTGAGGGCTTTTCTGTAAGCTGCTTAATTCTTCAGGGACAAATATGTAATAGCATCACACTTCACATCTCAGACTTTCCATATGAAAATCAATTGATGAGTCAGGGAACTAAGGCACTCACAGTATTTATGGTTTGAGCTTTCCTTTTTTTTAACATTTAATCTTTCAATCTTGATTGAAAGAGACAAGTATGAGCCAAGAGCATTAAGAAAGACATTTCCTGGAGATTTACAAAAGCGTATGAAAAACTGCCACTCTAAGACTTCATTAGTGGACTACAGACACAACACAGAAATTAAATTCATATTTCAATTGATTTCTAGACAATAAAATGAACAACTGCAGTAAAGTATGGTTAACAATAAGTAGCTGTAGAAATTTAAATGCAGTAGACATAATGTTGCCCTATGAATAAGTATTGTGCAGCATTCAGATTTTTCTGCCCAACAAAACTGAGAAACAAATAAATATTATAGTGACTGTTGAGCCAACATATTTAATACAGACTTCCCTCCTCTTCTTGATTCCTTTTTCCCTTGAAATCTCCCATTATCTGTGAGGGCCTCTCCCTGAAAGCACTTGCCAATGGATACTCCAGTGCTACACATCCATAAGTGTGAAATACATGAAATCCAAAGAAATTTCTATTTACTCAATAATTTTTAACCTCTTGCCTGTATGACCTTCACTTTCATCTTGAATATTTCCCAAACTTGCTGATACTCTGCAAGAGCAACAAAGCTCACTCCCTTACATGCTGTCATCTCCAGGAAGGTCTCACTAAAACTTCTGCCTGCTCAAAAGTCAAATAGGACCCTTTTGTGGTCTTTTAAACAAAAGCCTAAGTCTTTTCTATGCCATCCCAATAACCAAATTACTGGCAGAGACCCAGGTGCACTTATCAAGACTTAATAAGTCTTTTGGTTCCTTGTACTCCCTAAATATGAGAGGCAGGAAAGGATTAGAAAAGGAATGAAGTAGTAAAGTAGTAAAAATTAGTGATCTCCTAGTGATCTCAACTATTCAGTTTGCACACAGCACATGGTGTAACTTTTTTTTTTTTAATTAGGCCATTATAGCATGACAATTATTTCATTTTCATAAAACATATGTTAATGTGTATTAATGTGTATACATATCAATGTGTACCTGACAGATGGAGTAAAGGTCATCAAGCACAGTAACCCAGAGAGGCTGTGGAGTTTTCTTCTCCTTTGGAGAACTGGCCAGTGTCCTGAGTATCCTACTCTTAGTGACTCTGCTCAAGCAGAGGAGTGGGACTAGATGATCTCATGTGCTCCCTTCCAGCCTTAATTGTTCTGTGATTCTGTGGCTTTGTCACTCTCTGATCATGTATGACCAAACACTGAGAGGCTGTGGAGTGTTTATAGCCCTTCCAAGCTTTTCTTCTAAATATAATCACTTTTCACTCAGTGACTAAGCATGTACACATTATCTAGTTCTTCACAGTGCTGGCACTGTTTCTGCTGCCATTTCAAGTCAAGCTACTGGATCATCCACTGGTACATCAGAGACTCTTGTGTGTGAGATAAGCTTGTGGACTGCTGTGATTACGGCAACAAGAAAAGCAGTGAGCTATTGGAAATTCATGTTAATGCATTTATTCCAATGTCTTCTCTTTTCTTGTCATACCTATGCACTTATGTGAAATTTAAGTAAAAACACTGTATCTAACCAAAACAACATTCATGTCCATAGGATAATATATTATAAATATAAGCATCTCATATGCAACTCAATATAGCTTCAAAAGCACCTGTTTTCCAAAGGATTCAAAGGCATTTTAGTAATCCATTTTGAACCAAACTTTTAACTGCCTTAGTCTGACTGGCAAAAAAGTCACTGATCCATAGGCAACTGAAATAATTTTCTTTCTATTTGAATCCAGCAAGTTTTTTTTCAAAAATAAGAAAGATCTTTCAAAAGCATACAAATGACTACCATACATGGCCAGAGAAAGTGTTAAGAGAATGAAAAATTCTTCAAACTCTCTGCAAAGCAGCCTTTGTAATCATTGCACTACTTCTATTTCAAGGGTTGCTCCGTGACATATATGACGTAATTATGAAAATAATAAAAGTGCTTTTAAATAAGTACATTGGTAGAGTAAGGTGCATGAGGTAGAAGAAAAAATGAAATACAACTATTAAAATGCAGTATCTTCTGTTGGCCTAAAACACTGTCATTTCTTATGACACCCAAATAGTTTAATCATACATTAACCTACTGATCTCATAACCTATTGATTTTCACTGCCTCTAGAATAATGAAGATGGGAGATAACAAGTAAAGAGAAGTTGCCAAAAAGAAAGACACAAAGCCTATAAATACAGTGCCTATAAATATTACTAGTTCTCTAATGTAAGAATTCTTTGTTTAGATACTAAATTTATTATGTAACCTAACTTAGTAACCTAAAACTCACTGCAACTGCCAATGCCTATTAAGTATTTGAGGTGGGATTAAGAGTCTCATAAAATGGGATATTGTGAGTGATGAGGTGTGTGAGAGATGGTGAGACAATGATGATCCTAGTGATTTCAATAAGAAAATGAACTAAAAAGACTTTGTTTCTTGACAGAACTGCTTTGCATTTTCCTGTCAGTGTATAGGCCAAAATAGAAGTGAAAATTAATTTACAGATACATAGAGCATTGAAGGGTTTGATGTTCAGATATTTTAAGAAATATGGGGGAAAAAGGTGGTTCCTGGGACACTGGAAGGGACACTTTATAATATTCTATTTTCCATGTCTTTAGTTCTATTTTGGTACTGGAACCGCAATTTTGCTATTAAGATCAGAAGGCATTTGCTTTCAGATCTAACTTTGCAGAACATAATCATGCTTGGTGAATGAGAATTAACTAGTTAACTGATTTGAAATCAGCTAGTTGAAGCCAGACATTTTATGTATCTAGGATGATCTGGAAGAGAGCTGCTTTCAAATGGTTTCCATAGATTCTCAATGTGGGATAAAGGCTTGTCAGAACATATCTGCTTTAAAATACTCATAAGAGAAACTTTTATCAGTATGTCAAGAGTAGTGAAATGCTAGTATGGTTTAAATGATCCAAAATTTTGATTAAATTACTTTTTTATTTCTTTCTAAGGTCTATCTTGGGTCTACTGGTCTACCAAAGTAAAATTGGCACAACTCTGCTGGGTTTTGTTTCATTCACAGTATATCATTCCAATACAGCAATTCTGTGCATTACAGAGAATTATCAGTTTTCAGCTCACCTTTCTAATGTAATTTTATGAACTACAACAAGAAAAAAATCTTACCCTTTCTTGCCAGTTTATGAGTTTGAAATTTAAGCTGCAGGTCTATTTCTTTATGTTCTATTTGCTGGTATACATCTGTTTCCTATTACAAAATCTGTACTAACAGCCCTCAAATCAAGGGAATCACCTGCACGCCATTCCTTTCAGATTATTTTCTTCCATGGAGACTAGGAAAACTTTCTTCTTGTACAGAAACTGTTAGACTGAACTGGGCTCCATGGGGAATCACTGGAGACACTATGGGCTATGTTGTTATATCCCTCCAAAAATGAGCAGCACATGCCTCTGGCAAGCTTGTGCTGCCAGTTGTGGGACTGGATAGATCTCATGGCCAAGAAAGTTGCTGAGTGTTAGGTTTTATTTTTGAACACTAAAGAGTGTCTCCCCTACAAGACAAAGGGAAATATTCTATATGGGCATAACTCTTGAGTAAGCAATAGCTTCAATTGCTCTAGCCTAGATATTATTTTAATTTGGAAATTGATATAAGCACAAATTTAGGCAGGATAATCTTTCAATTATTTGGTCCAGTGCCTATGATCATGCTCTTATTACTACCATTATTGATCCCCGTTCCTAAGAACAGTAGTACTGTTTCTAGAGTAGTTACCTGTTCATTGCTCTGTAGATTGGTATACTCTGGATATGTTTGGATAAGCACAGAAAAGATTTCACAGCTTATATATCAGTTTTTCTGAAAAGCCCAGGGGTTATGATTACTGTGAAAGTACTGTGAATAGTGAATTGCCATTCTTTTTTTTCCCATTCTTATGCAAGTAATTTAAACTACATGACAACCTTCCTGATAGTTGTCAAGAGCAGCAGTGAGACCCTGTCAATCAGTGCATGATTTGTGACTGTTTCCTAAGCAGCAACAGACAAAGCAAACCCTACAGTGACAGTATTCTCTGCTTACTTATCTTGGCAGTAGCCAAGAGCTCTTAGTATTTTAAACATGACTAAAAATATCCACCAATTCAGAGAGTGATATAAATGGCCCTGCAATAGACCACATAAGGCAACATTATTTATCACCAGCAGGTATAGAGGGGAAGCACTGAAAGCAAATTTAGGAAAGATGTATCTGCAAACTCAGATATCAATAAGCAAATGATTAAAAATAGCCAACTGCCTTAATGTTTTCTAATTAAGTAAAAAACCCACAGTTTCCTACGTAAAAATAAAACTTACAAACATTTGGTTAATAGCTGTCCTCTGGACAATTCTGCTTGTCTCTTTACAGTGTATGCTTAGCTATAATTGTCAGGAAAGATTTATTTTAAAAACTTTCACTGCAATTCTACATTCTCTTAATTAGGGAGAGTTTAGTCTTTTATATAAATCAGAAAGAAAGCATACTCATATTCACCTCATTTGAAGATTTTACAAGGAAACAAGAAAAGGTTCCCAGTATCCACAGTGAGTTTCATACCTTAGTTAACATTTTGCTTTCTGAAACTAGTCTTAGATTACAATATCTCATACACAAAGGGATCCCAGGAGTTTGCAATCAGGACAAGAAAGATACACATCTAATTTATATTCCTGAAGCTTGGGAAGACTAAAATAGCAATATTGCTGTATATAATGCAATCAAGAGCAAAACATGTAAAATACATCCCTGGTATTGGCATAGTACAAAATCTGAGAATGTGGGGGCAAAATGCAGTCAAAAACTCTTTCCGTTGCAGTCTCCCAGAAAAGACAAACAGTAAAGGGCAATTGACAATAAAAATTTCCTGTAAAATAAAGAATAAGGAGAAATTTGGAAAAAAATGTATATTTTCTTTGGTTTTCAATTTATTCTCCACATGGAATTTTAATATTTTTACCAGCATAACACTTAAGAATTACATTAAAGTCAAATCACTTCATCTTCACTCCTTTCATCCTCTATGCAGACACATTCAATATTGTGCCCATATGAAAGGTGGGGAAATAAGACTAAAGGGTGAATATGCGCATAGTTAAAGACCTCATATATTAAAAGGACTAGCGCTGCATTTCATCCCAAGCATTTTTTATGTTCCTTCACAAAAATCTATGTCTCTGGCTTTTGAACAGCTCTGAACATCTAGCTCTTGTCAGGTGATAAAATGAGCTAAGAGTTTTATAAGAAGCCTGGTTTTACTCTGGACACTGTTCAAGACACTGTGGGAGGTTTGATTTCAGCAATTGATCCAATCTCATGAAAGGAACCCACTGCAGTGATAAGAAGCTCCCATCACTAATTGCAGAAATTTAACCACAAGATTATCTGCCTAATTTTCTATAGTAACTTAGAGCCAGAGACAAAACTACTTTCTGCTGTCAATATGACTTATGCAATAAAATATTGGCCCTTCTCATCACCACCTAAAGAACCTGCCAGGAGGAAAACAGAGCGATATCACACAGATTTTTAATGCTATAAAATATTACTTTTACAAAGAAGAATGAAGTACAGTAAAAAACTTCAAGTTATTCATCATCATGCACATTCTTAGTATTATTGTAAGCAGGGCTAGTGTGCCCTGTTATCATCTGACCATGATAGTTCATGGTAAGAGAGAGCTCTAATCTACATAATTTTACAATAAGAATTCTATTTGTCAAGCTACTGTTTCAATTCAACTAGATCTTGCTTCTGGTTAAGCTGTTACATGACCAGTTATTGATGAAATGATGCATCTTACATCAAGAAAGATTAAAATTACAGGAGCAGTATAAGACAGAAATATCTTAATGATACTGTACCTAAACACAGGTTTACAGCCTAAGCTGTAACTTGACATTAAGGATCATTTTGTGCATTTGTTTTTTTAAGGTAATACTAGTATAAAGGTTGAGAGATGAAGGTTGGGAGCTTTCACTAATTGTTGCTTTGAAAATAGAAAACATAGGAGGAACACAGCATTTTTTAAACTGGTAACATTACTGCTTTTTTCAGTCAAGTCACTATCACTTCTGTTTTGAAGCAGCAGAAAATACTATTTTTATAGCATACTTATTTAATTATTTTCCACAAATACCTGAAGATTCTGTCACCTTTTTCTCTAGTAAGCATCTTCCGTATTCCCATTCAGTCAGTATAATTTTCAAAGATGCACACATTGTCACTGAATGAGGCACTTCTGTAATTAGGAGTAGGGTCACTGTTTTATTGTGGTTCTCTGCCCACATTTATTTACCTTGCTGAATGAGCAAATGAGTGCATACCCCTAATAAAATTACAGCTGGATATATGTTTACCCTAATTGCAATTTAATTTGTACCCTAATTTCCATATTTCAACAATTTTTTACTAGTTATTATATTTGCTATTTTCCTATTTATGCATAAATTTATTCTGTCAATATCTTTCAGATTCTGAAGGCATCAGTAGCTATTACTATTTTCAGAATCTTTTAAAAATTAATAACATTTTATTTCAAACTGAAAATTCAAAATTGTTGTTTTATTATAAAGCTTCAAGTCAGAATCTTCCAGTTATCTGCCAGTGTCTCACTCCTGTCCCAGCCCCAGACTGAAATCTTACCAGACGTCCTTAGATTTTTCATTAGAGTGTTTGTATAAACTCATTTTCACTTTGTATGCCCAGGAAATTAGGATAATGAGCTAGGTGTCTCTTGTGTATTATCATTTCATGCAGACTGTGTTTTTATAACAATATAAGTTTACACTCATCTTCCTTGCCAAGGCTAACTGAAAAACATGCAACTCATTAAACTATTACAAGCTAAGACTACCTTCAGTTTTTCTGGTACACTCAGTCTGCAAATAAAGAATGACAGCGCTGTCTGAATCTCTTTACATTGGTTTCCCACATCTAGAGTTCAATGTGATCTCCTACATTTAGAGTTTCTTGGGAGTATTTATCTCTTCCATTCTTTTTCTCAGGTTATTTTCTTCAGCTTGGATTCATTTCTGGTAATATGTGCTATTCAATTATAAGGTTGCACCAAAGAGAGCAAAAGGCTGAAGCAGCTCCAATTGCCTCATCTTTCTATGGTCTCTGCAGTGTTCTTTCTGAGTCTGCCTGAATGTTAAACCACCTACACCTGAATCACTCTCGCCATAACATTTGCCTATGTTCCTGTACTATCTACTTTTGTGCTGCCAAGATCACTAGAAAAGTTAAACTCATGGAGCTGCACTCCATAACTTGAACGAGACTCAGTCAGATGAGGTTCATGGGACACGTTGTCTGTCTTTCCTTTGTCAGTGTACTTGTAAAAAGAAGGGAAAGTTCTCAGCTGCAAGATAAAGCAAAGATCCTAAGTCAGTAAAAATGGACTTTGGCAATAGCTACAGCTAATATGAATTCTTAAAAGCATCCTACAAAATTTCCCATGAGGAGTCAGATCCTAAAGAGTTAGTGGGCTATTGGATACACTGGAGATTTTCAGGGTTAATTAGAAAAAGAGAAATAATAAGCAAATCCCAAACTCATTATATAAGATCTGAGAAACTGAACTGAGCACATCTTAAAGGTTGAGGAACAAAAAAAGGGACAAAAAACCTATTTTGCATTTGGACACTATCTATTCCAGGGCGTGAAGTGAATCACATACCCAACCTGTCTACCTATCACCAGCTAACAAATAAGGCATCACAGATTTGGGATTGTTCTGTATGTTCTTCCTGTTCTCAAATATAAGAAACTAAGTCAATAATTACTCTGCCTCTGTGTATTTTTTTTCTTTCACAGCAGACTGAATCCATGTAGCTGCAATGGTATCAGTCCTACCATTAAACCCTTAATCTCTCTCCACTCACGTTGTTTCATGCAATGCCAAAGAAATCAGCCCTGCAACCAGAGTGTAGGTACAGACTTCTTGTTAGGGCCCAGGCCTTGGCTCTTGCCTTTCCCTCTTTTTTCTGGCTGAGCTGTACTCATTTGGCAGCTATCAAAGTCCTCAGCAGTCTCAGCCAAGAAAAGCTGGATTGACACATTTCAAGATACTCATGGTATCTCTAAGGAATATTTTGCAGACTAGCAAGTAGGATTTGATTTTTTCCAGACACGACTGTCTTACAAGCGGTAGATACCATTGTCATCATAAAACCTCTTATTTTCCATTTCTAAAGGCAGCTGTGTAGTAAGGCAACACTGGTCTTCACTCAGCAGAAACCTGGACTCAGAGTGTGGGAGAAACTAAGGAAATTTACAAGGGGAGAACAGAGTGGCAAAAGAGTAACCCTCCTTCCCTTTCATCTAGTTTTTTAAAAGTTTGACCATGTGCCAAAGTCAACAGACAAGCCACGATGCTTGGATAATATTTTATCTGATCTGTGGGAAGGTTGTATTGAAAGATATTTTGTCTTTGTCAATATTCTGTAAATGTTAGAAAAGTTTTGGTCAAAATATCTGTCCAGTTCTACCAGGAATATGTGATCTGTTCCTCCCCTTGTACTCAAAACAGTGAGCATGCTATGAAGAATTTTGGGATGACTAATCCCAGGCACCAGTACATGCTGGGGTCTGACCAGCTCGAAAGCGGCCCCGTGGAGAAGGACTCTGGGGAAGAACAAGTTGAACATGAGTCAGTAATGCATCCTCACAGCAAAAAAGTCCAACTGCCTTAGGAAAAACATTTGCTGACAGGTCAAGGTGGGTAATCCTTTCCCTCCACTCAGTGTTGGTGAGACATATTTGGAATGCTGTCTCTAAGGTCTGGGCTCCCCAGTGAAAGGAAGATAGCGGCTTACTGGAGCCAGTCCAGCAATGTCTCAGAGCTAATTAAGGGACTGCAGTAACTAATGTACAAGGAGGGGCTGAGAAAGTTGACTGCTTAGCCTGCAAGAGAGAAGGCTTGGGTGGTAAAGTTAGAGAGGTGGTAAAGTTACCCAAGACACTCAGATCCCTGGAGATACTGAAAAGGTACCTGGACACAGTCACTGGAAACCTGCTTTAACTGACCCAGCTGGAGCAGAGAACTTGGATTAAATGCCCTCATGAGTTCCCTTCCAACCTCAACAATTATGTGGCTCAGTAAAGCACATTAGGGTCTCTTCCAAGGCACCTGTCACTGGGTACTTCTACTTGGACCAGAATCCAAAAGGCAGTGTGAGCTTCAGGGAGCTGTCATAAGGAAGCTTTGTTCCTCTGCTGTTCTGCCTAACGCCAGCTTAATTCCAGGCTTGATAAGCAGGCTAAGCATCATCCATAGGTGATGGATGAAGACCTCTTGAGACATGTAATTGTCATCTGTTGCTTTGGCAAGTGTTTGACTCATCACCAAGACTTTACCTAAAATACTGCTATCTAATTTATGGGTCCAGTTGCTAGATTAGAAACACCTACTTTACTAAAGTGTCAATGAAAATATTATTTTTATCTCTTCTTAGTATTTTAAATTTAGGAATTTTAGTTTTATATAAATGCTGTGCTAGAGAAAAACAAATATAATTTCTTCAAAAACTGAAAGGTGAACTCTACTAGAACATGGAAATGGTTTTCTTTTCCTCTCTATGTAGCTGTTGAAATTTTCCCATTAGTCATTCCATTTTCTAATAGAGATTTAAAGAAATAATACTTATATCCTAGCAGATAACATGCATTCTGAAGTAGATAAAAATGCAATTAAAGAAATGTTTTGGAAAGTAGAGGCATAGATTAAGAACAAATTAAGAGGACAAATAAGAAATCAGAACTGATTATTATTTGCAGTGTCTACACCAGAGTATTTTAACTGATTACAACAGTGTTAATTTTTTTATTTTCACTTTTAGAAGTCAAGAATCAACACAGTGGCCTGAAGAATAAGATACCATAGTTGAAAATATCTTTTCTCTATAAGCCACAATAAATGGAAATACACTGTCATCAGTTCTAGTCAGACAAAGTGATCTCTTTTATCTAGTCCTGGGCAAATGATATGCAAATAATTCATTATTCCAGCAATCCCTGTCCAAAACCATTATTTGGTGTTTTGAAAGATTCTAAGAAAAACTTCAGCATCTTCTTTTGGTCTAAAGATTTCTTACCAATGACATTTGTCTTTACTCAGGACCACAGACCCATACATAGATGTATCAGTCTGTCTTTCCACAGCTTGTCATTTGTATGACTGCTGGGGGAAAAAAAAATCATCATTTTAATACAACTTGGAGTTTTATTTTAAAATTGCAGAATAGATCACACAGTATCTATTGTGATGATCTATTGACCCCACAGTAAATGCTTGTAACTGTCACAGGAAACACAGCATTCCTAGGAAACACCACAATACAATCGCAAGATTCAGAGCTATTTAAGCCTCAAAACTCTGCACACATGTTACCAATGTTTCAGTGGTGAAACTTCAGTGAATGTAAAAATGAAATCTGCAGGAAAAACAAACACAGAAATTAAACCATTAAATTATACTAGCTTGACACCCTCCATGAGAAAGAGAAGGAGGGCTGATTCTTCTCCCTGACTCAAAATCTATTATCACACTCTTCAAATACGTAAAAGGCTGTTACAAAGAGAAATACACAAATAGTCTAATGTGTAATAGTAGAAGATACAATAGTAGTACGGAAGAATTAAGTCACACGTTAAAAAAAAAAAAAAAAAAAAAAACAAAAAAACCCCAACCAACCAGAAAAAAATACCCAAACCTCTAACAATGCAGTTAGTGATAGATTACTCTGTGAAAGAAACTCCTTGTGAGACTGTAAATCCCTCATCACTGGTTCATCACAAAAACAGGTATACAAACAACTGTCAGGAATTATTTGATGCATGTGATTCTGCCCTCATCAGGTAGCTTGACCAGACAAGTTCTTACATACTCTTAGACCGTACTTTTCTGAATAACATATGAAAACAGGGACAAACAAAAATATTTACTTAATGTCTGCTGGTTTCATGTATAGGCCCACATACAAATAAGGCAAGTTTTTAAAAATAATTTTTCTCCTACTAGAAACAGGTGGAATTTGGTAGAATATGGGATGAGCAATGAACCTTCTGAAAATCTGAAGCCAATTTATTGGACTTGAGACCTCAAAAATATGATTACTAGAGACTAAGCCCATTTCAATGGAGGGTGATTCAATTTCCAGCATTAATCCTTACCAACATGAAGCTTAAACCTAACAGGATCTTAGCACTGCTTATAAGGGTAGCATAAGCGATTTTAATTTCATAGGGTATGATTCCCAGCAATGTGTCTTAAATAATTACAGGGGAAATCTCTCGGCTTTCATGGTTTGAAGCAAGTCACTGTCATGTCAGTGGAGGAACAAATCAGAAATTATCAGCTACCAAAACCAAATTGAATTAATTAGAAAAATGACACTGAATTCCAAATTAAGCTAAATTCCTACTCAGTAATTAGCAGACATGGACACATCAGGGGTGGGGGGGAGGAAGGGGGAGAGTATGTAAGTTCACTTTAAAATTAAAAGAATGAGGTTATTTCTCATAGTAGGCCAGTAATCTAGGGTACTGAAGATTTAGTGTCACAGGGGGGCCTTAAGTGCTTATCTGAGCCTACAAATATTTGAAGTTCTTCTGTCATGGGCTTTTGCCATAATGACTTGCTCAATAATAGATAAAGCTTCTAATTAAGACTGAAGACCCATTCATTAGAGTGTTTCTAAAAATTGTAACTAACTAGTGCAACACTAAGAATGAAATCCAGTCTCCTTTATACTTCTAGAGTATAGCAGTGTCAAAACTCTCAACGATTTCAGCATGACTGACATTGGAATGTTGCTCCCTAAATCCTTCTTCTTGATTCTACTCTTCATTTGATATCAGTGTTTCTCATAACAAGAAAACTGTTCCAGTCAACAGACATGGCAGGCAGTGAGAAGGAACTTGCTGGTGGTATACTATGGTCTGCACCCCTCCTGGAGCCCATCTTTGACTATGTCTTGGTAAAAAATAGGAGAGAGACACATCCAGTTTACTGCCTGGAAGTCAAAGATGCTTGACTTGGAAAATATTCTTGACATTCATTCTTGAATGATCAGCTTAGCTAAGTGAGACAAGCCTGACCAAGCATATTCTGAAAGAACAGGTTTTATTAATCTGGTCTAGGTTTCCCTGGTGTATCGCAGTTTCTTACACATGTAAAGAAAGTCAGCACATTATTTTAAAATAGAAATTAGAAACAAATATTGGAAAAATAAAGTGCTGTCACATGAAGTGTATGAGTTTGATAACCAGCATTTCACATGGTTTTCATATGGGTATATATGGTTTTAGTTGCCAACTATCTTCAAGGTTTTTCTTCCAGTACAAGCTTTTTAGATAAATTCAAGTGTAATTTTGAACATTTTATTCTTTACAAAGAGAGGAATTTTGAGCCTCAATATTACCATATGCACTCGCTAGTAAATTGAGTATTTTTATAGATGTCTTTAATATATTTATGAAATAGAGGGGGTTTCTGCTGAGTAAACAGAAATCCCAAATCCTGTTAAAAATAACTTCATGGCATTTAAAAGCAAATTTTATATTAAAGCTACTGCAGTGGATTATTATTACAGAAATGCACTGAGTGATTTGTACTCCAAAAATTAACTTTGTTCAAACTCTGAATATACATGAGTGATGATCAGAGATGCAAATATTTTGAAGAGATTTTCTTTCAGTGGCTTTGTCCAGTGAAAGTAGTTATAATGCCTCAGTACACAAATGATAGGGTTCATGTATCTTAGAAAAAAAAATGTACGAATAGACAATCACACAAAGTTCTAAATCTCTTAAGCAGTTTTCTCAGTGAGCTTAAAGAGAGCAACAGATCTTTGAGCATTTTGACAAGGAAACCCACCATCCTGAAAGAGAGGAACAGATTTGTTTGAATTTATACAACCCATAAAAGACAAAACCTGCTTAGACGAGCAGAAGTTTAATTTTATTTTCTTCCCCTAAGTCTTTGACAGAATTAAAAAAGAAGCAGACTTTCAAATGTTAGGAAAAAATTGAAAGCAACTGTTATCTTTTTTTATGCTTAAATATTTCAGATACAACCAGGAAACAGATTTCTCTAGCTTAAAAAGAGAAGCTGGAAAGATTTGCTTACTCTGTCACTCAGATGCACAAAGACACACCAACATTTAAAAGAGCCAGAACTTGTTTAATGTTTTACATTCTCTAGCCATTTTTTTTTATTTCTTAATTCTGCCACAAGTAAATACCTCCTAAATCTCTGAAGCAGAAAGTGATGCTGAATCTGACTGGACTGATGGAGGTACAAGAGCATAATCTATTTCATACATGCTCTTTTTAACCTCTCAGTACCCACAACTGCAGTCACAAAACCCAGAACAGCTACTGTAGTATAAGAGCCCCATTGTGTCTCAACCATACAGCCCTGACTGAAGATGCTCAGCAACTTCTTCAATTCACCAGTGAAGTGATTCTGTGCCTTTCTTGCCACTGTGTGAAGGCAATTCCAGAAGCTTCAGAGAGGAGCTAGGCTAGGGGTCTGCTTGCTTTAACAGTCATTTTAGAAAGCACCCAACTCAACCCAAGGGACAAAGGAAACTTCAGTCCTCTCTGGCCAATGGGGTTTACTGGCTGGGAGTTTATTCTTATTCATATAATTTTCTGGTGCACTTACACAAGAGCCAGGCATTTTAGGAACTTAAGGTAGGTTACCCTGATTTCACTGTTGGCAAAGCACTCAGACACAGTAGGTTTGAAAGCACAACCCACTCAAACATGCTATTATTAGAACCAGGTGGGAAATAATTTTCCCAATCTGGGAACACTTTTGAAATTAAGAAAAGAAAAATTCTTTCTACTGTTAATTGGGACTAAAAGCCAAATGTCCACAAAATCTGCACATTGGAAATCAGTGGAAATCAAAAGATAAATGATTTGGCTAATTACAAACCATTAAGAGTTTGGGATGAAAAGTAATCAAATTTGGAAAAAGTATTCAGAAGATACACATATGGTAGAAAACACACTAGGAGAAAGTAATTGTTGAAAACATTGCCCTTAAAATTATACTCATTAATAATTACCATGAAGGATAAATATATTAGTGAAGACCATCTACATTTCTTGAGAGCATCAAACTCAGAATTCTCATTTCCTCTTCCCTTTAATTTTATATGCTTGCTCATAGAAATCAGTCATGAAATTATAGGCTCCCAACATGGTGCAGATTTGAGTTCAAAAATAGCAATAGCAGAATCTTCAGTATTTTGAACTCCAATTCCTTGATAAAGCCCCTGAACTAAAAGGTTGAAACTGTATATGTTTGTATGCCTGCTTTTCAGCTTCAAAGAGAGGTACAATATACCACAATTCCTATGAGAGACTGGAAAGAAATGTCACCTTCAAAATATGTTTGTAAATTCAGGAATGTGAAGAATTTCACTTCACAGAATCAGATATCATGTTAATCCCATAGTATAGGTGAATATTTCCCCATAAGCATCACTTTCTGTCTTAGGCAGCTTTGAAAATTTGAGTAAAAAAACCATACAAATAAAACAACTTCCATTCAAAAAAAACCAAAACCAAGTTCTGAAAGCTGTCTGACAAAAACTCAGCATGGCTGTCTAGATGCATTTCATGATTATTTGTTTGACTATGCAATGTCACACACTGAATGCAAGGTCAGATTCACCTCTGACATTTTAGCAAAAACTTAACTGAGATCAATATATTATGGTCACCTATAGTAGTGGTAAAACTAAACTCTCACTTCATGCACTTCCACATAATAGAAAAAAAACAGATGTTCTAAAACTCAGGGTTTGTAGTTTCTGCAGTTTTTGTGTTGTTCTTCCAGTACCCCACAGATATGTATGAGAGGTATATTCAACAACAGTGTATTTAGCCAGGCAACAGAGTTCCATTGTCAAGACAGGATGGCCTTATGGCAGAAATTGTAACATGCTTTCAAGCCTGGTGATGTTTTCAAATTCTATGATGAATCTTGTTTACATTTCTCTAGTTCTTTGTAATGCCACTGCAAGAACAGCACAGCAGGATACCCTAACTCAGCTTTCAGTGGTACTAGGATTGACAAGGTGTGTTCCAGTTTTAACTTGATTTTTTGCCCTGAGAATGTGGTTATGATGCCAAGAATAGTTAGAGCAAACAAGTTGAAATCAAGAGTAAAATTACCCCCATAAATTCAAAGGTTGGTATTACCTAAACCAGCTAAAATAAAACATGCTACCTAATTTTTGGTACTATTTCTCTTCTTTTGTGTTCAGGAAAAGAAAACAGATAGGTTTAGTACAGTATCAGGGTAAGAAAGCTTCTTTTTAAAAATCATTTTCTGAACATTTTGCCATTAGACATTTCGACGATGACAGTTTCACAACAGCACATGATAAGTAACAGATATTCTTCAGCATAATTCATTTAAAAACTGATGGCTATAAATATATCTGAGAAAAGACAAGTGAATCCAATGTACCACAAGAAATTTCTTTCCTTACATCTTAAAATATTTTCTAGGCAGCTATCTCCTTGCCTTGAAAAGTATACACTGTTTTAAGCAAAATATTCTGGCTTTATATGTAGCAACTCTAACATGGTTCTTTACTGTATTTTGCTAACATCCTGGGTTTTATATTCTGCAATAATCAATCATTCCCTGCTAGAGAGAAACGTGCTATTTCTAACGTTTTATTTTTAACAGCATGTTTCATAATAGATCACATTCAATTCCATTTGTGAGCTCTCCAAAGCCCAAAATAGCAGTGAAAGATGGACAGTTTCTGGGTAAGAAAAATATTTTGGCTGAGGATATTTACAACTTGGAAATATTTAATCCTTAATAAAATAAAGGTTAGCTGCTGTGAAGCTGATAATTAGAGCTCAAAACCACTGAGGCTGCCTAGTGAATTCTGGTATGTAGGTATGGAAGTTCCCTCTATGTTTTGATAAATCTTGTTCTGTTCTCCAAATGCTGACTTGAACCAAGAGGCTAGGGCTGAGAGCATGAAAAGCTATTTTTAGCCCTCATTCCCTGTGTGAGGATCTAAATGTGCTACACAGACCCCAACAAATGGTGCTTATAAAACATTTGCATAGGGACAATCATGAAAAAAGTCAGATGTATCTAACACATAAGTACACATATGGTTCTTAAATTGGCCTAAGTAGCTTAGATGGCCACGGCAATGACCTAAATTACACCAAATGTTTTGTGAGAATAAGCAAAGAGGACATTATACTGAGATTGCTGAAAGTTCAGCAACAGGAGAGGCCATATTTACAGTTTCTATGTGTTTAACAATACCAGAGAGATGATTCAATGTACCTTGGCTGTCTAAGATTCAATGACCCTTTGATCTGTGTGGTCATGCTGTATTTTATTATATTTCATCACAAAATAAAGAATCAAACACTTACTGCTCAAACTTTATAGTCAGTTTCAAATCTTCATACTTGGGCACATAAATCTGGTTCAGGTTTTCAAAAAGGCTCACTCTGTCTGGGAGCTGAATATTTTTGAAAGCCGATCAGTTAATCTGGCAATAAAAGTGAGTTGAACAGAGTTTTATTGATAAATTAAGACCTACTTATTACTGATTGAATCAGAAAAGGAAAAATGAGAGCATATATGGAAAATTATATCTAAAGAAATGGTAGTCTAGAGGTATATAATGTTCAAAATAATGTGTCCTTCCACCAGAATACTATAGTAGAAAAGGTGGCTAATTACATAGAAATGCTGAAATTAGTCTATTGCTCCAGAATAGTAGTAACTTGGAAAAATAAAGAGGATGAAAACATTAATCCTCTCTTAGAACTGAAGAACAATTACACCCTGTACAAACTTTCCAAAAAACAAAATAAGCATGTGTCGGCTGGAAGCAGGTAAAATTTTAAGAATCTGTAGTTCAGCCCCACCAGATAACAAAACAATTTACACTGTGTCTAGATTTAAAGAGAAAAAATGGTCATTCTAAATATAGTTATAATGCATAATTAGATACTCTTTTTTTTAACTTTCTCTGATGCCTTCTTAAGGATGCTTGACAAGATTTGAGCCTATTTTCATTGGCTAGCCTACAGCAATTCTTTGGGGACTTGTGAAACAGAGCCTAGGAAAAATATTTGAAAATCTCATCTCCCAAAGTTATAGTCAAGGAGATTCATTTTCTGTTACTCTTATTTGCAGCTCCTTTAAATGTCTATTTGGGCATGTATTTTCCTACTGCTTAACACCTCTGAAATGCTTTGTTTGCTTGGCAGGCTGATCAGATATTTCATGCAAGTACTTTAGCAGAGTAAAGCAAACTGTTTTCCCTACAGCTGTCTGATAGATTTGCCAATGGCAAAGTGTCATGTTATTAGCAATTATTTCCATGTTATCATAACATCTCTAAAGCATTTAGCAAGCCACTGTCTTCATTTAAATTTTTAAATGAAGCATCTAACAGGATTTTAGATGCATGAGTGTTTGATAAAGGTTTTGGGCATTAGTGCAGTCTTAAAAGTGCTTCTATGTTTTTTATGAGACTGTATGGATCTAGAAAATTATTTTGTGAAAGTCAACATTTGAGCACTTTAATGAAACAGAAAAGCTAGACTTTGTATTTCCCTCTGACAAAGTTAAAAAAGGATGTCCATGCCTCCCTGTTTTATACATGATGACATAAACTGTACATATCAAACCAGGAAAGACTGTCAAAGCAAAAAGTGGGCCTATTTATGCTGTATGTGAGTTGTGGCATATGAAGATCAGCCAAAAGCTCAGTGGACTCTAAAAACTAGAATATTTCAATTGAAGGGTATTTAAATGAGCCAGTACAGACTCTCTCATCCTTTCTGCAGTGATGACAATGGAATTTAAGGCTTTTCTAGAAAGGACTTAGAACATACCTGCTCCTTTTTACTCCTCTGAACATTATGGCAGACAGATTAGAAGAAATCATCACCTGGATCATTTTTTCAGTGATACAAGTGAAATTACACAGTAAGTTTACCATCGGTTGGGAAGGCTCTACATTGTGTTTCTCTGGTTTCAAATACATTGCACCACTGCAGGAACACACAACAGGTTCATTTGAAAGTCAAGTTTATGTAGATTTGATTGAGTATGAATGTGTGTTTATGGCAATATCTCCTTCCAGGAAAACACATTGGCCTCACCTGACTCACAGCCTCTAATTCCAGTATTTTGATAATAGTGTCTATACAGAATATGTGGCCTTTTCATACCAAATGTATAATTTTTTCTTACATTTCCATGACTCCATGTCTGTTTCAGGATTTCTTTTAGGCTTGTTTCAGACAATGTAATGAACTTTATTTTGATTTTTTGCTGATATTTTCTTTCCAATGATCATAGTTAACTGTCTTCTAACTTCATACCATGATATAAAAGATAAAGAAACATCTCCATAATTAAAAAACTCCAGTTTTTCTTGACATGAGCATACTACAAATCTATAAATAATATGAATATAATATAAATTTAGCACATGAAATTTCATAGATTACATAAGTATTCTATTCATATGATATAGCATTGCTGGAGAGAGGACATCAAATATAATTAGTTTATCTGTTTCATTTTTAATTTATAACCATGGTCATAGGAAATGAATTTAATAGAGCTTCTTCTGGAATGAATCCAGGACTCCACATAATGCCAGGATTGCAGACCTCTATTCCAGTGAGTTCTCTCTAGCTTCCTGGTGTTATCCTGTGTGGAATGTGTTAACATATCAATAGTTTAAAGATCTAAAAAAATCTTTGTACTGACTTCTCCATTCTGGACCATCTGTTGTCCTCAAATCACATATGCAGTTTACTTTTCCCTCCAGCTCTACCTTTTTTTCTACAGTCAGCTTGAGCAACAAATTCAGAAGCAAGGTATGGGGTGCATATACCTAAATATAATTAATTCAACAAAAATAAGATATGGTTGCATTTTGCCAATGATGCAAAGACAATTCTCAGTCAGAATGAAAATCATACTTTAATTCCTTTGTCCAGTGCATCAACTTAGTTTCAGATACAAAGTGTTGACTGTGCTGTATTTGAAACTAAATTGATGCACTGAGTCACAATATGACTCCTCCTTTTTTCCTCTTTTTTCTTTATGCTGTATAATGCTATTGACATAGACCTAAAAAAATGCTTTTAAGCTCTTTAAAGATTTATTACAAATCCATGCATCAGATTTGTTCTTATCCTCCCACAACCATGCAATATACACAATGGCAGTGCATAGGTAAAAGCACGGTCATTATACACTTTGTAACCTTTTCTCAGTTTAGAAAACACAGATTAATAAGTAAAGAAAAGAGGAAAAGAGCAGGCACAGCAGTTTGCTCTTTCGTTCATTTGCTGCCATTACTATGTCAGATTCTTTATTTTTCAAGACTGCTGTTTTCCAGCAAAGTGAAATGCTAAATTGCTCAAACCATGACAAATAATCAGAAAGAACTACATTCATCTTAGAGCACTAAGTCAATTTGCAGTAGAAAGTGACAAAAAGGGGCAATCTGTTCCTTCTCTAATGTAAATAATGTGTCTTTTATCTGTATATTGCTAAGAGAAAGGCTAAGTTCTGCAGAGACTTGCACATCATCAGTTATGTGTCACTTTCCTGGGATCAAGAAGACAAAAATGCAAACATATTTTATTCTTGTATTATTTGAAGAGTAAAGTTGTCTTCATGGTTTGATATGTAGCAATAATCCCAAATGGAAGTATATCTTTAGTTTCTGTGAGAGAAATGTATTAATGTTCTTTTATATGGCAAGCACTTCTATATATCTGGTGGTACAATGTTACTAGTAAGAAGCTTGGTTATTTCTAAGGCTCCACTTTGAAAATGACAAAAGAGAAGTTCAGCAACCCACTTGACAATCAAGCAATGTTTTTTTTCCAGTTTAGCTCACCCAAACTGTGAAAATAAATTTGCCAGGGAAAAAAGGGGTTGTATGGGGAACTTAGAATATGATTATCTTCAAAGTGAAGAGAAAAAAAATTGCATCAATTTAAGAAGAAATTCTGATTCAAAATGTAAACAACAAGAGACCACAGATGTCACATACCATCTACAGCATGTGAAACTAGTTGTAACTAAGATTGTCTGATAAAAGCATTTTCTATTGGTTGACCTATCTCCCAAAAAAAAAAAAAAAATTACCCATCTAAACAGCTCAGGTCCCCAGTTTTTAATTTGACTGCTGTAGGAGGAAAACCGCACTGATTTAAAAGGACGCAAAAAGAGAAATTCTCTGAGAAAACTGTATCAAAGCAGAAAACTACAAAGCCACCTCCCATCCCTTCTCAAATTTCTTCTGGCAACAACCTTGCTTTTTTGCTGCTAGGGTGCTTTTTGAAGGCAAGGAACTTTCCCTTTGTTTTTTTGGGTTGTTTTTGTTTTTGATGGATTTGCCTATCATAGGCAAATCAGTTTCTGGACTCCAGCTCTGCCTGTATCTCACAACTCAAGACTTTCCAGCAGGGAAACTGAGCTTCTGCAAAGTAGAAATTGAACATAAATCTATGAAGTGGCAGGGCAAAACACTCAAAACTAAAGACAACACTCAAAATTAAAGCCTTCTTTTCCCCCACTCTAGCAAATTTGCATTTGTTTACAACCTAGTATAAATCAATCTGATTAAATAAGAACATAGCAATGACTCAGATGAGCATAACCTACATAACCTTGTCTGGAACGCTAACATTGTTATTCTTGCAGCTGAAGAATCAACTGCAAAAATTTGACAAATTAAAACCTTAGCTAAAGCTATATGCCTGTGTTGATGAGAACTTTACCATTCTTATTTCTTCTTACTAAAGTGCCTCTACTATCTCATGAGTATACATCAATTAACTATAAGGATGTAATTCAGAATAAAATCTTCTTGACAGTGAGTGCAATGCTGCCTTAATATCAATTCTCCTCTTGGTTGAAGTTATTTCCTGTCCTGGACTTGCCACTGTGCAAACAATCCTAATCAATACCAAAAGAAATCTTAGCCAGAGAGGTCAACCTGCCACAGAAATACACCACAGCACTAATTACTGCTAAGAATGATGTTCATTTAAATGTTTTATTTCCAGACAACCTTGAAAATAATCTGATCCAGAATTAATCTAGAAAAACAGTTGCTTACATCACAAAAACATTATTTATTTGTAAATTCTATCATCAGAAAAAAATTATAAACTGAAAATCCTTTAATGTTGATGGAAGTGGGATATCCTTGCCTTTGGATCAAGATAAATGTCAAGAAGATCTGCAAGTGAAATACTGTATCACTGCACAGTGGTTCTCCTTAACTCCTAATAGTCAAACTGCTGATGTCACCATACATCATAAAACGTATATTCTTTAAATATTCATTCTTAACAAGAAAACTTCAAAGCATTTTAGACAGTAGTCATGGCCTAGTATTTGTACTCTGCAGGTAGGACCTCACACTGATATTACTCCTGATGGTTTGAAAATGAGATGTTTTGGTTTCTTTGTTCACAGTTTCAAGGTACAGCTTGGATGCTGAACACAGCTTATCTTTAAGGCCACCCAAATTACAAATGAACTCTGCAGTTTCAACTGGTACATCTACAGTGAAAGAAGGGTGGGTGAACCAGAAGTGTTTCTTTCAATCTGCCTAACCATAAGAATTATTCCCACATATAGTGCCATTATCCCTCTTGATTTCATTCCTTTAAGTAAAATTAATATGGAGAGTAAGAGCTCTTGTTCACTTACTTAGTTTCAGTGTCCATAATTACTATTTGAAGAAAGTTTTGCCCAGCCTCTGGAAAGCATACTGTCATTACATATAACTGCTGGCTATGTCTTCCTTACTTCTTACAGTGGATTATGTTGATGCCACTCTCCTCCAAGCAGCCCTATTCACTTGGTTTCCTCAGGTAGCCTTTTTTCTCTCTAGCAGTAAAGGGACAGGAGAATATCAGCTTCAAGATATTGCAGATCATCTGCTTAACATATTCAATGTGCACTAGTGTAGCTGGTGAAAATAGGGAGCAAGTAGGTACCTCCCTGAGTAAACAAATTCAGTAATGGTGTCCTGTTTGGTGTTAGATCCAACGGATTGACACAAACGAGCAGAAGAACTTTTTTTTAAAAAATATAATAATATAACCATTAGTTTCACTAAGGAACAATCAATTCTTGAATTGCCCATAAATCTCCAGATAATAATATGCAAGTTTTTCAGTATTTCACAGCTGTATTCTGCCCTCAGAGTATGTGGGCAGCTCTATTCAATTACAAAGGATGCAGATGAAGGGTATGATATGTCCTGAAGTGATGACAATTTGATGATTATTGGGTTTGATTTGAAACTCTACCCTTACCATTGAACTTACATTTTTTTATAAGGCCTATTTTAATATGGTTACAGAAACCTTTGTCTCATTTCACCCAAGGCACAAAACAGCATGTAAGCCTAAAAGCAGTATTTTCCTTTTTTCCACCAAAATTAGAGAAAGAACATAAGAAAAAAAACAGACATGTCTACTCTGTCCTCCATTTTCTATTAAGGCCTTGGTTTCTGAGATATTGAGCCTTCAGTTTAATAAATCAGGAAATAAATAGCCTGATGTGATCCTTTTCAGCCTTAAAAGATGTTTCATGAAGGTAGCTAATTTTTCACAAAAAATATTTTTTCAGTAGTATATTTTGAGTTCAGCTATGAAGGATTCACAAATCAGTTTGCAGAAACTCTCTTCATTTGAGAAAGGAGAGAAACATCCTTCCATGTTCCTCCAAATCTGAAAGTCTCAGTTTCATCTTTGAAGCCAAAAGTTTGGTTCCTCCAGTTAGCAACAGCATTTCATTTCAAATTTCACATTGTTTTAACTTTACCACATGAAATAACCCCAAAATATTTTCTTAGATTCAATAACAATTTATGTTCCATCATTAAGACAATCTTTTTCTTTTTGACTCTTCAATATTTGTTGTGATTGAATTCCCCTTTTTCTCAAAATTTCTACAAGGAGTCAGGATTTATCCATAAAATCCTAAAATGGGAATGTTCTAAAAAGATATTTGGCTTGCTGTTTGCAAACCTACCTTTTCGGGGTTTATTTTTTAAAAAAACATCTACATCGGTAACCACATTAAATACTTCCTAACCTTAAATACTCTCTTCTGGGTTGAAAAATAAATTTTCATTTGCCCAAGCTTTTAGTTGTTGTCACCATACATCCAGCAAGAGAACCCCATATCAAAAAAAACCCAAGATATACCATGTCAGTGAAATATGACTGTCTCTGGTCAGTGGCCCTGACTTTCAATTTAATATGTATTTTCTAGCCATAAAGAGAGAGCTTAATTGTTCTCACCATGCATGAGAACAATTTACATAACATTTACTGCCTATCCTGTCTAACCAGTGGTTTAAAGGAGGACATGTTCATGTCTGCTATATGAGGCAATAATTCCTGTCTGAATAATTTAATAGGATATAGAAAAATTGAGACATCATGCAAAACAATAAATTGACAATTCCCATCAAAATAAAATGTAATTGAAACTAAATCAGAAGCTATAGCTGATTTCCTGGCATGAATAGAGTGGTCTTCTTTAAAAATAAAACAAAACACAGCAACATAACTGTAATTTTCAATCTTATCAGCACACAGTTATCTAATTAATTTATTTCTTTAAATTATAAGGTAAATTCTGTATAATTGGACTTTGGTAGTTTTGTAAAGAAAAAGTTTCCACTAAAAATAGAAAAGCTAGATATTAAAGAGGGAAATATTGATATATTGCATTTCATTGGGAAACAAAAAATATATATGACTGAGAAGTAGCATTAGGCTGCATACAAAAATAGTTCTGGACCTGTTTTTAATTTCTTTCTAAAAACCTTACTTCTTGCTTTACAGTAAATTTCTGATTTAATTACAAATTCTGTGTCTTTTTCTTTTTATGTATGACATTTAGTTATGTTGCATCCAACAGACATGAGATTTTTGGATGTATACAAACAAAAAAAATAGAGCAGACAGTGCAATTCAAGCATTGCTTGCTAAACCTCATTATAAGCTGGTTTTGTTTACTCAGCAAAATTGCACATAGTATTGAAGCCTAAAAACTTCCATCTTCCCTTTGGGAAAGAAGTAACATTCATAGGTAATCAGTATTTTTTTATGAAAATTCACCATTCAATGAGGGGTTTACCAGGAAAATTACATAAAATAGTAAACCTCTATGGGCTTATGTAGGAAGTGTTGAAAGGAGAACCCTCTTCTTCACATATTTACAAACTCAAGGCCAAGAACTTGCCAGTTTAGAATGTTTTCTAAACGAACTAGCAGCTTGGGATCTTCCATTTTTTCGATGTCCAATTTTAGAAACTTATGGGCTCATTGAATCCCACAGTAGTAAGTACTTATCTCAGGAAAATCCTTTGCTGAGGTACTCATAATTGCATGTCCTTATAAGAATTAGTTGTTTATAAATGTTAAATGATAAATTATAAAACATTCCCCAGTAAAAATCAGATGTTTGTGTATGAACACTCATTCTTTTCTTCTCAAATCACAGGTTTTTTTGTATGCATATACAAATCACTATCCAGTGGTTATTAAGTATCATTAAGAATACAGAGAATCAGGAATTCTAAATCTTGAATAACACAGCAAAGTATTGGGATGACTGAGGATTTTTTTTAATTTAGCTTGGCTTTAGCAGCTGAAGTACTCTCAGATTTTTTTTCAGGTCTTTCCTCCTGCATATGTTTGCATAATTATAGGAAAATTGTCAGTTGGTTCATTGACAATTTTCTGTTAACTGCAGAACAGAAAATTGCTTGGGTTTCTTTAACTTTATTTGCTTGAGCATTGATTTGACATTATTTTCTGGTCCCTAGCATCTGTTTTGATTTTCTTTAATGCACAAAATATTTCTGTTTCCACATGTCTTCCTTTGTTCAGTGGGTTCTCTGACAGATACGTATCATAATGTTCTTTTCATTTTCTTCAAATTTATATTCTGGAAATTGGTCTTTTAATAGCCTTCAAGATTTGCCAAGCTGTGCCAATAATTTACTTCTTAACAGTGGAAGTGCAGCAACTGATCTTTTATCGTTCTCCTCTAAAGGAATGACTTTTGATAGTCAAATCTGCCTTTAAGTTATCAGCAACTAAAATTGTGATATGCATTCAGAGACATGGGAATAAAGAATTGCAGAATAAACGAGTGTTAAATTCCAGCTTGATGAGTCATTTAGAAACAATACATCATTCCCAAATAATCAGCAATCGTCCCTGTCAAAACAGAACTTCGCCAGACTTTTCATCTGGCATGCTGTTAGAGAGACAGAAATCTTACAGTCTAATTTTCTAGTTCTTTTGAAAACTTCTCATTTTACAAAGAGAAAATAATTCATTCACAATAAGTGCTTGGAGAAGTAAAAATGAAAGTAGAAACTGAGTATGTTGCTTTATTACAGCAAACACCAAGTACTTCAGGAAGCTGCTAAGTAGACACTCTCCTGTTTTCCCTTGATGCATACATTGTTTGATGTAACAGAGCAGACCATTCCTGCAGTCACCTTCTTTATAAACTGAAGCCAATCGCATTAAAAGTACACTTAACATTATTTTGGTTTGTATCACCTTTTTTTTCTTGAATAGGTAACTCAGCCTATTAAACTCAGAATTCAGCTTTTCCATAAGCAGTTAAGGTTAACTAAGAGGCTGAAAATAACCAAATTTTTTAAGCAAAAATACTAATTTCCACAAAGAGTACACAGGCTAGCTCAATTATAAGTCATGTTCCTTGAGCAGTTACTATGTTTTCCTGAACATGAGTGCTCTGTTTACTCAACAGTGATAGTATCTTTCTCCTAGTGTGGCTTGAGTATACAGTTCTCCCCACTTTCCTTCAGTAGAAGTACTGAAAAGAGCCAACACATTTCTTCTAAGATAGACTCAGAGAAGCATGGATCGGGGCTAAATCCAGAGTAGAACACATTTGATGAATGACTACCTTGCTTTGCTAAGTCACATCAACATACTAACAATGCATAACATACAATGATGAAATGGGAGAAGAAGCAGGATAATTCACATCCAGCCAAATCACCTAAAATTTCCCCATTGACTTCAGATGTGACTATGGTCATGAAATGTCTGATGCTTACCATTTTCCAGACAATAGAAGAGATGTGAGATAAAGACAACCTTCTAGCACCCCAAAATAATCTTACAATGAGTAGTGTTATTGAGAAAATTGAATAGTGGATGTACATTTATGAATGTTAGGTGGGATTGTATTACTAAATATAAGTCTTTACCTGCTTGGCAAATAGGGATTTGATTTTTGCAGTTAAAGATATAAGACCAGAGATCTCTGCCACATTTATTAATCACAACTTCAAGTTTATCTTATCAATTCATTATAGCACTCATATCAGAAAACTTCAACATGTTCCCAGCTCGTTTCATGATAAAATTGAAAACTATCTAAAGATTACACTGGAGTTCTTCAAAAAGACAAAGTGTCATGGTTTAACCCCAGCTGACAACTATGCACCGTACAGCTGCTCTCTCTCTCTCCTCAGCAGCAGGATAGGGGGAAGAGAACTGGAAGGGTAAAAGGGAGAAAATTATTGGGATAAGATATGAATAGATAAATAACTGAAATAAAATAATAGTAAAAACAATAATAAATGGAAATGAGAAGGAAAGTAACAAAGAAAAAGAAATAAAACCCAAGAAAGGCAAGTCATGCAAATGAAAATTTCTCACCACCATCCAATTGATGCCCAGCCTGTCCCTGAGCAGTTGCCCCCTGGAAAAACTGCCCCCTTTATTGCTGAGCCTGCTGCCACATGGTGTCAAACACCCCTGTGATCAGTTGTAGCAGATATGTCTCCTGCCAGCTCCTTGGGCACCCCCAGCCTCCTCACTGGTAGGGCCACCTGAGGCACAGAAAAGGCCTGGATGCTCTGTAAATCCTGCTCAGGAATAACAAAAATATCCCTGCACTGTTAGCACAGTTTCCAGCACAAATCCAAAACATAGCACTGCACTAGCTACTATGGAGAAAAGCAGAGACAGTTCCAACTGAACTATTTGATTAATGCTACAATAGAGGGCAATCCTAAAATGGAAGTCCTATCCCTGTTACTTCCAGCTGAAAAGATCCTCAATGTGACTGGTGAGGTTCTGCAAATGTAGCTCTCCATCTGTCACCACTCACATTTTTTAGCAACTGCACAGATAACTCAAAAAGTTTTTGCAGTTACAGGATTTCCCGCTCTTTTATATGAACATTTAACCCCTTAGCCCACAAAGTCCAAAAAAAATAGAATCCTGCAGGACAAGAGCAAATGCATGAGCAGAATTTTCACAGCATAGGTCTCAGTTGAGACAGCCACCATACAGAGTATCATCAAACAATTTCAGAAAGTTTCAACTCAAACAGAGCAACACCACACGCCATCAGAAGGCTTCAGGCACCTGTCCTTCTTGTTCTTTAGCCCAGCCTTTTATACCCCCCATGTTCATGCACTGTACTTGTGTGTCCTCTCTACCATTTTGTGATTGGTCAGCACAACTTGGCAATCCATGGCTCATTACCTTCCATACTGGTGACCCGCTTTTCACAGCTGTAGCCTATTAGGGATGAGGCTTGGCTGCAGCCCAACTGTGTACCTGCGCAGAACTGTTCAGTTCCTCATCCCAAATCAATCTATGCCTAGTTCTAGTTGACGTAGCTGGTTCCACTGGTTTCTACTAGTTTCAGTCAATCATTTTTTTAAGGAGAGAGGGAGAGGAAAGAAAGGTCACCAAGGAAATTTATCTATTGACATAAGCATATGATCAGTTTGTCAGAGAAGGAACAGCAAACTGAACATTTCTTTTCCCATCTATGGCTTTTTTTCTAGATTGCCTGTTAAAACTCTATTCCCAAATAGCAACAGTCTCAGTAGTATTAGTGACCTTTGGCAACAGCCTTTCTGTCTTTTGGGACTACACTGATTTTTTTCCCCCCTCTGGCTTCCATATAGCAATTTGGCATCTTATTGACCCAGATCTACAAAGTGGCCAGTATCACTAGCAGCAAGGGAGTTTGAGAGGTTTTTTTAGTACAACAAATTAGAACATGAGCTGGCACAGGCTGCAGTGAAAAAAGCATTGATAGTACTCTAGAGTCAGACTGCTCTAGTGGACTGACAGTCATGTTTGGCAGATGTGGCATTGTCTGGTTTTTTTCAATATTAATTTCTTAGCCGCACAGAGTACTTGGTAGCCACAGACAGTACTTAGCTTGCTGGTCTTCCAGAGTGTGTCTAGGCCCCAAAGGCTTCAGTTTCAGTTTCCAAAATTCCAAGTGGGTAAAGGTTTATGTGCTTGTAGAGTGTATTAACATATTAACACATTAAGAAAACAGAAATTATGTGAACCCTCTCAACTTCTCTTGTTTTCTTGTAAATCCTAGGGATTTCTTGTATAGACAATGGGGCTGGTACATACTATATATTTTTCAGGGTTTTTTTAGTAAAGGTTAATGCATATTCCATTTCCCTGTAGAATACAATAATCTTTTCAGCAGTAAATATTTGGAATTCTTGTATGGATTTATTCTCATAGTGAAATTATACTGTATTCCTATTTAAACTCTGTGCAATGTATTGGCTTACTAAAGGATTGAAATGGATTGCTTTGAACTACATCCTGTGGAGGATAGTCTGCAGCTATCCAGCCTAGTTGATTTTAATCCTACTCAACCCTATTACTCAGTAATTACAAATTAGGTTGGTCTAAAACTGAATGGTTCTATTGCCTTCTAAAGACCCACACTGATGCTTCCCAAGAGAATACTCTTCCTAGAGTACTGTCTGAAAGTTCTCTTATTATTCTGTTAGGGGAAGTCAAAGCTGTTTTGTAGACTATTTATGAGAAAACTTTCTATGTTTTTAGCTTTATGGTGTTGTAAAGAAGAGCATGGTTCATGTGCAAATCACAGCCTTGAGATTAGGTTCTCACTGTAAGCAATGGGTTCAATCTTACAGCAACCCTTCTTTCTTTCATAGCTGTTTTCTTTATAGTTATATCAGCTATACAGTTATCTCTCTATATATTCAAACAAGTACTACAGCAAAAACCCACAGAAAGAACCAAAAACCTGAAAATTAAGAAACAGAAAGACAATCTTTGATGAGAAAATAACTTGGAACAATGTGAGCTCTCTTTCAAAGTAGTGAGTTATCCCAGATAAAAATGTGTAGGTTTATATACTTCAGTTGAGAATAGATTTTTTAGTCAGAACAAGGCTCAGACTGTGTATGGACCCAGATAAAGAAAAACAGAAAGTAAAGGACGTAGGTTCTGTGTATTACACAGAAAATATCTGAAACTTTTACGTTTGTGGTAATTCTCCTTTCAATTAGGCAGATAAATTGCTAGAACACCCACTACCAGAGACTGATATATTTTTAAAACCCCCAACTTTACACTCTTTACTCAGTTTCAATTTTTCCAGATGTCTGCCTGAGGGTTTAAGAATTTGCTACTCCTTGCTATCCATTTTGCAACTCTTTTTAATATGTTTAATACAGTTTTTTATTTCTTTGACATCAGTTCATTCCTGAAAAGCATAAGCATCTGACACAGAATTTTAGTGAGGTACTCTAGGAAATCCCCTTGGCACAAAAGGGATATAATACCTCTTATTTCCAAATCTGCTCATGCATAACCAGGGTTAGCATACACTTCCTCAGAGTATATTTATCTTCAGTAAGACAAGAAAGGAAAAGACTCCAGTGAATTTATTTAATAATTGATAGTGGAAATAGACTCTAATGAAATTTCCATCATCCAGAAACATGAACTCTACTTCATATATACTGTCATTCATTTGTTGGCTAATAGCTGACTTGGCAGCTTCCTTGAATTCCCTACTTGGATACAAACAGCCAACCCACTTCTCCTATGATAAAGCTCTTCAAATCTCAAGGGAACTGGTGAACTCTTAGGGCTGTATCTTTAGAGGCTGTGCACCCCCACAGAAGCACAAAGCTGCAAGCAAAGCCACATTATAGAGATGAACCTGAATGTTTCAAAGTTTATTTATCTATTTCTTTGTAAAGACTTTATGGGTTGGAGCTAACAGAGGACTCTCCAGACAAACACTGAACCCAGTCCTTTTTCCAGTCCAGATTTCAAGTCCTTTTAGCCCCTATTATTTACACATGGAAGATTTGTGGGCTGGAAAGTGGATATATTGAGAAACTCCTTACTTATGATGGCAAAACAATTTCTCCATAGTACCCATACTTTAGTCTTTTTGTATCAGATGCAAAGTCTGTAGCTGCTGTGACTTCTTAAGACACCAACAAGCACTGTGTAGGTATTAAGTGCTGTATTTTCATATAGCTTTAATATTTATATAACTTCCAGTGAATAAAAGTGCACATATTATATATATGCCATGAGAAAGATGAAAAATATATGCTTCTGACTGTAAAGAGCCAAAATATTTGGAGACAATGATACTTAATGGCTGCCTACTGAAACATATTTTACAAATTAAATTTCCTATTTGACTATGTTTAAAATTCTAAGACTTCCATTCTTTCCACAATTAAAAGAGATGAAAATTGCACAAAAGACAATATTTTGCTAAAACAATAATAAAAAAAATTATTACTGCTAGTTTTTCTTTTAATCAAATATTTCTTATCTCAGCATTTCATGACTGTCCTATCTTATTGTAAATAGTTTAACAAAAATGTACAAAGTAGAAAAACAAATCTATTGTTTTCTTATAAAGTATTTTTCATCTAATTTCAGGCCTCAAACATGTCATCTTCTTACTACTTATACAGATTTCCTCTTTGGTTTCAGTAGAACTAAACTTCTGTAGGTGTCTCCAGAACCAGGTCTTACAAAGCAGTCACATTAAATACCTGCAAAAGACTGTCTAACAATAAATTTGTATCAGCTTTGTCATACAATAAGTAATTTTATGAGGCTTAAAACATGCATCTGTGACTACAAATACCCAATTTATGGTGAATATTTCATTCTCTGCCAGCAGGTGTTCAATCCAAGCTTTATACATCTCCTTAGTCATAGAGGTTTCAGGGCTTAGTTTAATTTTCCATGACAGCAAAGCTCTTCATGGCCGACTGCACAAGGTTGCTATTAAAATACTTCTTCACCTATTACACTCAGTAATCAATAGTCTACTCTAATATTTATACTGTCAAATACCTCAGCCCGTTACTGTAACTTTTATATGTCTAGTTGACATATAAAAGTTACAGTATATCAGCAAATTGTACATGTGCATGTACAAACTCATAAAATTATACTTTTGTTAATCTGTAATCATTCAGTCTATTTAAATAATGCTTTGGAAGCACTTTTAAGAGCTCCTAAGTTCAGAGGGTTCTGGGGAATATAAAAAATTCTTAAACTATAATTAGGAACCCTAGAGGAGCATTCCATGCAAAAAATACACTTTGCATACACTGCAATATATCAGATTGATAGCAAGCACCTTGAGCTCAGAAGCAAAGTGGGCAAACTGAAAATTTGAGTATTATGAACACCAAAGAAAAGTAAAAAACTTAGTAATGCATTAAAGAAATAGAACTAAAGTCAAAACAAAAATAATTTCATAATCTCTATATATTTTTAAAAAAAGTTGTTGATCTGATTGTCTTCCTTTAAAAACCTTTAAGGAATGTTTTAATTATTAAAAAATGTTACAGACTGAAGACAGAAATATCTCATTTTTTCCTTGTACATACCAATTTCGAATAATTTCAAATAAGATGTGATAAGAACAATTATTCTGATCTACAAGGAATAAAATTATGAAACCTATTAGCACTGATTTCACAGAGTAAAAGTGGGAGAGGACATGAAAAAGTGAGCACTCCTCTAAGGGTATTATGCTTTTTCTCTAAAGCGAAGAGAAACTTAGCTGTATAGAAATTTTTGTCTACTTCTCTTCAACGTTGTAGTATCCTAGATATCAAGATAATTACAAACTTTTGTCATATATGCAACAGCTCTGATACACTTTATTACTCTTTGAAAGTTGTATAATTTAGATACAATACTGAAAGTTAAAGATGTGTAAAGATGTGCTTTGTTTGCTTTGCACACAAAGCAAACATGGATGAGCTAGACATTATGAAGGTGCAATGCAAGGCTCATCAAAGCATGGTATCATGAAGATCAGGAAAAATAACTGAAGGTTGAGCAAACAGAGTGTTTGATTGACAGAGGAGACAGCAGCCTTCAATGTACAAGTGGATTTGCAAGTGACAGACACCTAGCAGCAGATGCAACAGATATCCTACAAGCTGAGAGTATGAGCCAGATGAAATTTTCCACACTTAAATGGAGCATTTAATTCAGGCAATCCTCTCAGCAAAACAGAAGAAGAAAATCAGAAGGGAACTAAAATACAGGAAACTTAAGCACAAATAGAAGTGTTAACGAACTTATTTTCAGTGAATATTTTAGAATTATACTGTAGCCAATGGCAAATGAGGTTCAGAATGCGCAGCATAAACATTTTATTTTCACACTAGGCAAATACATTTTGGAGTCACTGAATCTTCACTAAGTACAAGATAAGAGGACTTCAGGCATAGAAAAGTTCTGTCCCTTATTGTCACTACTAATTGGAAATCTTTATTTAATCAGGAGTTCTGCCAGTATAAGCCAGATAACCTCCACTGATAATAATGGCATTATAATGATTTAATTATCAAGAGACTGATGCTTTGAATATTTGAAAATACTAGAAAAATAATCTGTTTCCTTGGAAATAAGCATGACTGAGTGGTTCCAGGACTTCCAGATCCCACATGTGAAACTATCTGTATGTCTGCAGATGCTCTGAGATTCTCTGTGCAATGTAACAGGAGTGAGGAATTAAAGAGTGAAGAACACAGAAGTAGTAGTTACATACCTCTGGTTGGTGCATATCCATTTTCAGGACTATATTTATTCCTCTTTTCAAATCATAACCAAATCAGCTGACAAGCCAGCTATCTGTCAAGAATACATACAGAGAGTGGTGAACACTGTGACATGCTTTTATGGAAATAGGATTAAGTTTCTGAACAGTCTGTAAGGCACACTCATTGTGGATTTTGCCAGCCAGGGCTCTCCACTTGGCATTGACTGCCTCTGTGTAGCTGGATTTTGTCTCGTAGCATGACAGCCAAGCTCTGAGTGTTACTGAGCATAAGGGAACCATTGCAAATACCTTCAATTTGTTGGTAAAGTCACAGAAGTCTGTACACTTCTGAAATAGTTAGGCACAGGACAGGATCTGCAGCCTCAGAAACAAGGCAGAACTGCAATACAACAGGAGTGGACCAAATGTTCATAAGCTGATAAAACCAGACAGCCTTTTGGCCAAATGTATAGGCAAGCAGAATATGTTTGTCAATATCTAGTAGCAGCTAAAAGGCCAGACAGGATGAATAGGAAACAATTCCCTCCCCAAAAGGAAGGAAAAGAAAGTAGATACATTTTTCTCAAATAAAAACAAGCAGAACAAACCTAGGCTTAACTCACAGCACCCACTGATGATATCATGATAAAGAAAAAGGCAGAGCCAGGAACCTATTCAGGAGCTATATGGTTGCATTTCACTAGATCAGGAAAGGTGATGCTAAAAATAAAGTATCAGCTCAATATAGATGTATCTTAATATCCAAGAAAGTGTGAATCACATTCAGATGCTTGAATGAACTGGTAGGAATTGGAGTTAACAGTTGCCAAACTGATTGAGGTTAAATGAAGGTCTAAAAATGGCAATAGAATCTACAGAGATTTGAAGTTATCCAGGGAAGAAATTTCAGCTCAGAATTCTAGTTAAAACAGCATGAAGATTAAGCAGTTTATGCTTGTATGAAACTTAAAAGAAATAATAAACAATCTACTGTTTTATGTGATTCTTATAGAAGGTGTAACAATGGATATACAATCTTACTATAACATCATTTAAATCAAATTTTCAAAACCACATTTTTTTATATTTAGCCAAAAATTATAAAAAATTTACATAGATAAAAACCTACTAATAGTTTAAATTATATGCATTTATTTTTACTTTATAGCACTCAGATCAATCATACATTCCTAATCTTAATCCTCTGTTTATATCCTGAGCAAGGATAATTTCCTGGTCTCAGATTATGTGAATAAACACTAATTTCACCACCAAAACCATTAGTTTCCTAGCACTTCTTAGAGAGAACTGTACTAGAAAAAAATATGGGTAGCCCTTTATAAACACTGTTTTAACATCTGATTTGTTAGCAATGGCACTCTAAATATAGGTTTGCACCTTAATATAGGTATTTTGTTAGTTTAGCCCCTAAAATTCAAGGTATGGAGAAGAAATCAGAAAACATAGTGGAAAACTCAAAATTCCTCACTGAAAACAACTCTATGAGAAATATTTTTATTATTTCCCTTACCAAGTTCTGTGAAATTTCAAAATAATATCTTTTATATGGAAGTTAAATAAAAAGGAGTTATAAATGTTTAAAGTGCAAAATTCCAGTCTTGTATTTAAAAGGAATTTTAACGGTATATTTGAAGTTCACAGAATGTGAAGTACGGCAGAATAAAATCAAAACTGACATTTTTTGCAATTTGAAAGTTATTTTTAAAGTAATTTGTCACTTTATTCTCCTTATCCATTTAAATAGTATGGCAGAGGGAATATATTTATGATACTATGTGGTTCAGAAAAGATTGCTATTTGTACAGAAGTACAAATATCTGGCTGAGTAGCTAAACATCTGAAACACTGCTGTGTTTATTATTTATTTATTTATTATAATCCTTTAAGGATGATCATAATCATTCTTCAAAGGGAGTGATTAAGCAGAAGTACCATTCAAATATACAGGGAGTCTTAAGAGTAGGTTTTTTATTTCCTAGTAATAAGCAAAGTTGCTTTATTCTCAACTAACATTTGGAAAATTTATGTTTTCTACAAATAATTGCACTTATATAAGCCAGTACTGATATTTGGTTTCAGATAAGAACACAATATTATTCATTGTCCATTAATCTTTATTTGCTCTTTGAAATTCATTATTCTCTAAAGCTGATTATTTTCATTTAAGCGGGAAGGGAAAATGTAATACTATACAACATCATTCACTCGTGAGAAATAAGAATTATTCAATAGGTTAAACAAGCAGTTCATCATCTATTAATTTAGAGATAATTTACCTGTCAATAATAAACAGTTAAACATGCATCTTCCAAAAAATAAAACTGAAATAAAAGTAAAATCAGAAGTTCATGCACTAAAAAAAAGGGGAATTGATTCTTCTTCCTAGATCTGCTGTGATACCAACTGAGATGACAAACTGAGAAAGAGGTTTCTCTTCAAATTCCAAAATCTAGATAGCAGAAAAATAAACAGGAAGTGTTTAAAAAAAGGTAAACTTTTGAGGCAGAAATAAATGTAAGAAGTTCAACAATTTTTTGAATTTGTTTTGAATAAAGATTCCACATGGGTTAAAAAAAAGTTAGAGAAAAAAAGGCAGGTTATTTAATTTGATGGTTTCATTTTCGGATGTTGATCAAGACCTAGCATTTAAGTGTTTTAAATAACTATATTTTTAAGTTCTTTTCCCATTCAACAATCCTTTTATAGTTTATGCATACATTTGTCTATACCAAGTCCTTTTCAGCAAACCAAACTGGAAGCCAGAAGAAACAAACACAAAAAATAAATTGTCTACTCAGAACTTCTCTGAGCCCTGCTACTCCCTCCACTCCTACTAAATATTTTTACCTTACCTTCCCTGGTATTCAGAAGTTACTCAGCCAGTGTTGTCTGGCCTCCATGGATCTTTTTGCCTATGAATTAATAGCAAAGAGACTCCCTATGTGGAGACATGACTGACTCTACATAAGAATTCCATAAGCAGCTATAAATTAGACAATGACATTGGTTTGCTTTTCTCCATGCTCCATCTGTTTGGGTCAGTTTATTTAGCCGAAAGCAAAAAGCAATTTCCACCAGCTAAAGTGCTGTAACTTTGACAAACAAATCGGAAGCCTGCAGTGAAAGCAGAGCATTCAACTGGCTCTGCAGGCCACTTGCCCAGTCTCCATATTCATCAGCTCTGAAGCTTCTGCTATACAAACACAATCTCTCATTGTTGAATTTATTAAGGGGTTTTTTGTGAGCTCTAGATCCTTAGCAAAAACACTTTTCTTCAATGTTTCAACAAGACTGGTGAGAGTTTTACACTGCAGCACATCTTTTCTTTCATGTATTTCCCCACTGGAGCAAGGGTCTTCCTGACTTCTAATGAGAACTACATTTCAGAGTTAATCCATTTTATTTAGGATAACTCTGGACAACAAAAAGACTTCTTGTGGTTCCCATGACAACAACCTTTCAGTTACTAATTCTGAACATATGGCTGGAGTAAAAGAATATTTCAGGGAGCTGCACCACTACTTACAGGAAATCAAGTTAACCTTAGGGATGGCTTACAAAGCCCCTTCAATCAGTGGAATGACCCTTAGTCTGAGGGAAATTCAAGCAATTAGTGCAAAAACTTCTCCCATTTTGTCTAGTTGAGAGTTTTCAAAACTATTTTCTACATGCAAGAAATTTATGTTGGTTCAGTTGACTCCCTTAAGGAATAGAGCAGAAAGTAAAGTGCTAGGAATTTTTGCAAAAAGGTTGGGCAAAAATGTTTCATGAACAACTAATACAATTTCTGTCCCAGAAACTTCACCTAAAGATACAAGCAAATAATGCTTTGCAAAGAAAGGATATCCCATGTGTTAGAATAACTACTGTAGCTGGAGAAAAAAAAAAAAAAAAGAGAAAAGAAAATACTTTTGTGCACAAAATCTTTTAGAAGATGTAACTGATTCTGTTCTAAGTATGCAACAGGTCCTGGCCTTGTGATTCACTGGTTCATGAACTATGACTGCAGTCCTTATGCCTAAAGAAAATATTTCCTAAAGTTACTCCTTTCTCATTATCAATATTCCAGCTGCACATGGACTGCAAGGCTGAACTAGGCCCTTAAAATACAACTTGTTAAGCTTGAAATAAAATATCTTGGGTTTTAGCCAAGAATTTTAGCAGACCAGTAACCTCAGTGATTCAGGCAACTAACAGTGATCATCCAGTGTTGATACACTTACATAAGCTTATCTTTATCTAGAGGATTTGATGATTTAATGTGTGGGTGAAAGGTGACCTGAAGCTGAATTTTCAAAAAAACCCAGTAATCTTAAGAAAACATTTTTTGAAATTTTAAATGTGTATCAAGGGAATATAAAAACAATTATAGATTAATTTCTAATTAATGATAAGCACTTTTAATTCACAGTGATATTCCTGTCAATAAAAATGTTTAGCATCTCAGACTTGGCTCTGAAGCAGTGCAAGCTCTGAAATGTTATTGAATTAAATTATTCTCCTGAATTTCTCATGATCATCCAAACTTCCATTGTGATGAAATACCTGAATACACAGCACATTCCTGCAATCAACATTGAATTAAATCTTTCAAATAATGGACACAAAGGAACTGCATATAGAAAACTTTGACCAAGAATACAGTTAATTGGGCTAATTAATTTATGCTCCTTTTATTCTTTTTTTCCTAATTTAAGAGGGAGTAGGCATAGAGAATAATATCCTTAGTCTACTTTTTGTTGCAGAAATAAAACTTCAACCCATTTTATTAAATAGGTCTGGAACCCCATTTGCAAAGGTGAACATAAGCAATAAAAAGAATCATAGCACATGACTTCCTGCAGAGCCAGAAAGTAGCAATGGTGATGCAAGAGGCCCTTCCAAATCTGTCTTAAATGTGTTTATCTTGAATATCTTAATTGCAGAAAACTATCTTTATTTCATTCAAAATAGTTAATAATGTGTAGTTATCAATATTAGTGTATATACATATAAAACATTAAATACTTTCTCTTCCTGCTCTAATTTGCACATTGGTTAAAGAAAATGGAGGCTTCTTTTATTGTCTTTGAATGTGGTATATCCACCCTTCACATATAAAGGAGTGGTGCCAATGGTACAGAGTCAACAGGGGCCTAGTAAGTTGTATGTGCCTATTGCAGAATATTATCACATTGAATTTCTTTTATGCCTATGGATTAATCTATTCCAACATTTGTATTTAATCATCTCCAGCTCCAGACAGGATAGGTGCTATGGATTATCCTTATGATTTAAGTAAAACAGAACTAATGACAGAAGGTCTCTTAGTATTCAAGAGACAGCCAGCACATGCCTCACATGTCAGTATCAGTTGCTTTTGCCTAACTTTCAACACAAACCCACCTTTAGCTGAACTCTGACAAGCTATCTGATACAGCCCCTGTTGAATGGATCCCTCATTTACAAAGCATTCATAGGATTTAATAATTAGAAAATTCTTTTAGTTTTATATGAGCCCTTTAAAACTAATTTATCAATGAGAAAATTTTGAAAACTTTTTCCTATCCAATGTCAATTCCAAGGTTTGAAGAACAGAGATCTATACAATTGAGTAGAATTGAAAAGAATGGTTGATCCTCTGGACTGTAAATTATGTGGCTATATCTTCCTAAATCCAGAGAGTATAAAGTAACAGCCAAGAGAGTAAACTACTCGCAATTACTTCAGCAAGTACTGATGCAGAGGCCAGAGATAATTTAGATGTCATTAATCATCCAAGAACATATTGCAAAAAAGAGAAAATATTGCAGTGAACTACACAAAAGCTAAAGATCATCCTAGATGAAAACACAGAAAACACCAGATTTGTCAGCCTGAATATTGATTAATCATTTTCCAACATGTTAAGCTAATTCAAATGAGCTATGATTGAAAAATACATCCAGTGTTGACTATTAATATTAAAAAAATACAGATAAATCAATTTTGAGCATTAATTTTGAGCAGTTTTTTAATATAATCTAATTTATCACACATGTAGTAAAATGGCATAATGGGTTTGTTTTCCTGAAGGACAAAGCAGGTTGCCAGATTTGGGGCAGTAGAGCTGAACAGAAATGAACAAATGAAATCTGGTATTTATTACTGCAATTGCCTTTGGCAGAGTAGGGTTTTTTTCTGGAATAAAATTTTGAAGAATTTACATTATATTCAATTTGAACACAGTGCCAAAATGGCTTTGCATTCAATTACCATAAAGTGCATATAGAGACAAGATTTGTCAAAACATTTTGAAATCTGTGGTGATGTCTTTAATGCATGTCAAAGAGGTATTGAACTATGATAAGAAAAGTTAAAAAACGAGCTCTGTTTAATGTGCTAAAATGCTGCATACATATCTAAATAGATCTTAGTATTGAACTGATTCTCTGCGACTTTCACAATCAAATATAATGTAAATACCAATTATAAAAATGTCTTCAAAAATAACATCAGAGCACTGGGATTTAAAAGTATCTTCTCTTTTTCTTCAGTCACAAATTTCCCCATTTAAGAAGACTAAAGTGAATTGAAGTTTTAGTTTGCTGAGCTAACTTGGAAACTGAGGGCATCATCTTTGTAATTTAATGTCCCCCTGCTCATAGTGTTGTCTTTTTAAGGTGACAAGATGTAGTACCAGTGTCTGAATGCCTTGTCTTTTTCATCTAGTCTTGAGACACAATTATGGATAGTATCCTGTAACCATTTTTAGAATGTGCATTTGTCATTTTTGACTAATCCTTTTTATTCTCTTTTGTGGTCAGAGAGGTCACTACTGTGTAATGGTATCTTTTTTTACCATCTAGATAAAATACAGCTGGAAGACACATAGCTTTTTTGGGTTTTTTTCTGGGACTAAAAAAGCGCATCCAATTGCAAAGGTCTTTCTAAGATGAAGAATTTAGACTGTTTACTACATACAAACAGTGAACCAAGAATATCAATACATCACATGGCAGGAGAAAGGTTTATGTTTTATGTATTTGCAAAAAAAAAATTAAGTCTATAGAGGATTAGAGCCTTTGAGAATATCATTCTTTTTTTTCAATGGAAAAAGTAGAAAAAGAAAATTTTACTCAAGACTGACTCGCATATGAAGACTGATGATCAGAGTAGGAATGTATTTATAAAGAGACAGCAAAATAATCTTCAGCCAAAAACATACTGAGGTTACATTCCTAAAGAGACCCTCCAGGAGAAATTGTACCTCTGATATTTTCATGTCAGTCTCCAGAACCAAAGGGGTCTGCTTGCTTTGCCTCAATATGATAAAAGCATGATATAAACTACTATATTCCTGAAGACTATGACTCTTGATTAGCATAAACCAGGATAGACTGAGCTGTGGACTGCTGTTTCATCACTATTTCAGAATATTTTCATCATGCTCTCTATTTCTGCATTTCTCTTGTATCCATCTTGGTGTAGTATTAAATCATGAGTTCTTGGGGGCAGTCCTCAGCCACAAAATGAATTTTTGGGCTCTTGTCACTGGCAGAAAATGAATCAGATTAGCAAGGAAGCTATAGCTTTCCTCTTGGACAAGGAATTTTTGAGTATCATAAAAGCCAGGTGAGTACTCAGCCTACTTGAATTCAGAATAAAACAGATTAATACACCATTCCAAGAGCAAATATTACTGATTGCACATTCGACTTTGAACACTCAGCTGGTTTTCCACAGAATGCAGATGATAAATGCTGTTTTGAAGTTTTAAGAAGAAATTTAGTTCTGAATGTATCTTTTGTGCTGGGATGTTGTTTGAATTTCTGTAGTAATTCTGAATTTCTGACTTGTAGTTCATTTTGGATCAGTCACTTCACTGGAGCCAGATTTCACAGATAATAGACACAAGACTTTCTTTTAAATTCAGATACTTCTTAATAATTGTTAGCATGAAAATTTTAATTGAAGAAAACCTTAATTCAAAATTTCATTTCATTATACTTTTCATTTAATTTTACTGACATTTCGTTATATTTTACTTTACTAAACCACCAGATATTTGTTTCTTACACACTCATCAATTTTTCAAAGACTACCAGAAGGCATTTAGTTCTGGATCTTTTTTAATTCTGCCACTTTAGCCAAAAATAAGATAATGACATCAGAAACCAGGATGAATTCTTTCAAAAATCAAATATTTAAAAAAGCCTAGCAGTATTGTAAAGAGAAGTCTGATAGAAGCATCAAAATTTCTCCTTACCCAAATGAAACCAGAATTTTGTGTTTTCTATCCTGTATACTCTATTTTTTACCTCATTGGTCAAATACGTATAAAGCATAACTGGTTCTCTATTAATGTCTTTTCAAGATATAAATGGGAATGCAACAGATAATTGTGTATCCAAAAAACTTAAACACCTGATTTCTTAATGAACAATATTTACTCAACCTTTCTAGGATAAATATTTCCTTCACAATTTGTATTGATTTCACATAAAGTTAGTCGGAATCATGAAAAATTTGGGCAGAATTATTTGCTCAAGCTTGTCTACAGCATCTGGATAATCTGTAACTAAAACAAAGTATCCTGTTTAGTCCTTGATGTATCCTTCAGGAATCTTGGGAAAACTTACATGCAAATCTCATTTTAAAAATAAGATTCTTTAGGGAAGTGTGTAACTGATTATTACTATCAATTAGAAGAGTAGTCAGACTTATCTCTACTGATCTTCAGGAAACAGACATTTTTGATTAAGATATCACTGTCTCCTGGAGAAGCTGGGGTCTGGATCCTGCCACAAAGCATGCTTTATGTTAGTTCAATTGTTTAAATAGTGCTTTCACACATATTAATATTAATTTGCCATGGAACTTTCAAGATGATTAGACAGAAATTTCTTTCCAAATCTGCATGTGGTTAGATCATGAAAATATTTAATCATCTCTAAGTGTTTTAATTTCAAACTGTGCTAGAATCTGGCTATAATTGTTACATGATTCTCCTTAAGGTATAATTGGAACTCTGTACTGAGGCTGACTGAAACTATTTGAGAACTACTGTAAATTATTAACAAAGGAAGGAGCTGCCAAAGAACACACAAACCAGGTTGGCCATAGAGGCAAATCCTCAGGCTTTGAAGATGGCCATGCTTGTCAGCTGAGTCCCACGAGTCATATATTTTTAACGGAAATGCAAAATTCTTTTATGTACAGGGTCAGGACAGTGTAGTGTCTGCCTATCTTATATTCAAGTAAAATCTTTTCCAATGAAAGATGCTTTGACTAGAGAAGCATTTTCAGAAGACAGAGCAAATCTTTTTTGTAGTCAAGCTTGTATTTTCATTTTCTGTTTCCTTATCTTTTTCACAGGTAAATATATGTGAGCCACTCTGTGTATTGCAAAAATGGTTTTATTCTTATAAAATATCCAATCACAACAAAATTCAGATTTTTAATCTGGTTTTGAGCCTGTGAAAGACATCAAGAGTTTATTCCTAATTTGTAATTAGTTAAATAATCTTATAATTTATTTTTTCTAAATTTATAACTCTGAATCCAGAACCTGGCTCGGGACTATCTTCAACTTATTTTCTATCAAATTACAGTCAAAATTCTGCATGAAACGGCTATGATTTAAGATAGGTGATTTTACCCAGAAAATTTTGCAATCATTTTAAAGCAAGTACATTCTGTACTGACTCACTGTTAAAAGTTTTAAAGATTGTCACAAAATTATAACCATGTGATGAAGCTACTGATAGGAAAGTGATAATTTGTATTCAACTCTTCCCATAGATTTTTTTTCTCTTCCTTCTAAAGTTTTAAACAGTTATGGAAATATGACACATATACAGTGAGCAAGCTTGGCACATAGGTCAAGTCAGCCCTAGAGGCAAGTATATGTTGCTGCTTATAATGTACTAAATCTAAGCAAATATGTTTGGAGCCTTTTTGATGATTAATGCTTCTTGCCTTTCTCAATTAGAACAATGCTGCATAGCTGAAGGAGAGTGATATTCATTTACTGTAGAGAATATGCAAAAAATTATACACCCAAGCAGGCAAATACCATTTGGGGAGAAGCAGCAAAATAGGTGCTTACGTGAAAATGCCCTCTTCTTAAATCCAAGAAGTGTATGGAATCTGAGATGAGGAGCATATTCCTTTTAGAAAGACATTTACCACATATACTTGATAGCAAAGTAACCTTTTCCATAGTTGCAACCTTTTTGTTTAATGAGCAGAATAGAGAGACCAAGGACCTGAAGGTCTTTTATGAAGGCATGTCCAGTAAAACACTATATATAGGTCTGATTATTGAGGAGTAAAGGTCAGGCTTTGAACTACCTTCTGGCTTTCCTCCCAAAGCTAAAAATACAACCAACCCCAAGTGACAGAATAGATTTTCAATCATGATACTCATTTATGTCTTGTGAACCTTTGATTTTTCCTCCGAATCAATAAATCTTTATTTAGTATCCTAACATTAGAGAAAAAAATGTGTGTATACTGGAAAATAGTTGTGTTCAAATGCTTACCTAAAAGTGTCAATCAGATACATTCAAATTAGCATCAAGTTAACACACATACAGGTGTATGAGTCTATTTCTCTGCAGAATGACCTTCTTAGATTCACTTAACATTACTGGTAATTTAGGATATGTCAGAATTACTCCAATGACACATAGGTACTGTTACAGTTCTTGACAAGTTTTCAGTAGAGGACACAGCTAATGGTTGATGACTCTATCTCTTGCCCACTAGCAACTTCTTCTAGGCAATATTCTTAATGTATAACGCAAAATTCTACAGAAACTTTTTTTTTTTTAATTTGACAGTACTATTTGTGAATGATTTGTTAATAATTTTGACTGCAGAAGTTCTCAAGTACTCAATTATCCACTTTTTCAAAGTGGATTATTTTATGCAATTATTCCATATTCCATAGGTATGATTATGTGACCAAGAAACCATTTTTTAACTTAAAAAGGCATTTCAAATTTGTAAAGATGTGACTAGAAATTCAATATTATCTATTCTGCAGAAAAATAGATCTAAAACCATTAAATAATTTTACATATTTCAAAATTTCTAATCAATATCTAATCATTCTGTGATCCCACTAATCAGGACCCTCATACCATATTATCTTACAGTTCCACAGGTGAAGACAGGACCAGCTTACATCTCTTTATTCTCTTCTAAATGGTTCCATGGTTTTAGCTACTCTTATGCCTTTATTTATATAAAGGGAATTTGTGGACTTAGAGAGGCTGCTCTTCTAATAATGTATAACCTGAAGCTTCTAAATAACAGCAGATTTTTCCACCATATTCCCAAAGATGGTACACATGGAAAGAACTTACTTCTCAATTTTTCAATTATTTTCATTTTTAGTCAAATTGTTGCAGCAGGAAAGAATACTCCAGTCTGAGCAGTAATGACAGATATAATGTAATGCAGATATATTAATTATTATTGAGACATTGATGAGGCGGTAGAAGGAAATAACCATTGACTTGGTATTAATACTATTGAAAAGGATAAAAGCAATCCTGTTACTTTATAAAAAGTGTTTGAAGGGATGGGAAAGCTAACTCAAAAGCAGATTTTAGAAGGCATTTCAGTTGCAACAGGAATGTTAAGGCTGAAAGAACTTTATAGCACCAGTGGCAGGACTCAAGGAATGGAGGAAGCTGTCAGAGTAGGTTTAGGTTGGGTATCAGGAAAAGATTTCTCACCAGAGGGTGGCTGGGCACTGGAATAGTCTCCCCAGGGAAGTGGTCACAGTGCCTAGCCTGACAGAGTTCAAGAAGCCTTTGGACAATGTTCTTGGGGCACATGGTGTGAGTCTTGGTGCAGCCTGCACAGGGCCAGGAGTTGAACTCCATGATCCTGATGGCCCCCTTCCAACTTCCTTCCTTATTCTGTGATTCTATGATTCTATGAAGTCCAACCTGCTTCTATTGCGGAGAATCACACTAAATAAGGTGTTTACTAAACTTTCATAATTTCAGTTTAAACAAAATTAGGGGTTTTGAATCAACTGCTTGAAAGGCTGTTTCAGAATTTGATTGTTGCTATGATTAAGTACATTTATTTAATTTTCAGATGAGGTGTGTACTATCCCTTTTGCTGTTGATGATGACTTTGACTCAAATATTTCTTATCGCATGACCATTGTGCTTCCATATAGGACCAATGTAGGCTAAGGCTACATAACACCTTTTCTTAACAAGATAAGCCTCTCATTCTCTTGCCTACCTTTCACTGCATCTGTACTGATTTCTGTTTCATTTTCCTGAACTAGAATGTCCAGAATGGTATTTAGCATTTCATAGTAAGTGTCAGGAGTGCTTTTTAAGTGAAACACATTTTAGGATCTCATTTGTCTATTATACAGCTTGTTTCCTAGTTAGCTGCTAGATTTGCATATCACCATCTTTAGTTATGTTGGAGGATATTACACATACTGGACAACTTGAGCAAAACTACTTTATGGAACTAGAAGCTGTTCCAAGGTTACAAAATCATTTCCGAACACCACTTATTCCACAAAATAGTATTGCACCAGTATGCATTTGTGAATAGTTCTCCAGTGCCATTTAGATATCTACTTGACTGAGGTTTTAGCAATCATAGTACTCCTCTTTACTGTCATATCTACTTCATTGATCAATGCAGGAAGCTTCATAAATGTAGATAACATATTTTCCAGACATTTTGTAATTAGCATTGCAAGATGAGCTATCATAATTGCTTCCTTGACAGTAGTTTCTCATAACTTATGATGTCTTGATATATAATGCATATCCTGTAATGCATTTCAACTAATCTGTAACTATTACAGTCAATCATCTTGAAACCGTGTCACAGTGTGAGCTGCTTTTAAGTCTAAAATAAGTGTTCTGTTTGAAAATTGTGTTGTATTACAGTAGGCAGTATTGTTTTACAACCAGGCCTGCATAAACCCTGTGGGTATCAATGAAAGCAATCAGACTAATTCAAAATTTACGCTTTTCTGCTGTTAGTGGAATATGACTGATGTCAACAACTGTGTTACAAAATGAAAGTTTCACATATGCCTAGAAAGCAGTTGAGTTCTGACACGTGTTAATATTATCATTTAAGGAATAATCCACACTGCCTTCACAAACAAAAATATAGGAACAACAGATACACAGCTGAGGCAAAACTTAAGCTGGAGTTTCTGATATTGTCAAAGAAATGCTCAGTTCTGGCAAAAGAAATTGACCCTGTATAATCTATTTAATAAGGTAATTAGGACTAGCTGTTTCTGAAAATGTATCTTTAACCATAAATAGCTTTTCAGCCATACTGAGACAAAGAGCCTTGTACTCAGTCTGCTTCAAGTGCTTATTCTTGACCCCAGGTTTCCCACTTACACAGTGGGATGCACATCTCTCTAAGGATCTGGAATAGGGAGGAGATCTGAGCAAATACTAGCCAGGCAAAAACCAGTTTAATTTTAGTTCACTATGGTTTCACAGTCACACAATCATCTGTATTTGCATAAAGAAAGGAGCTGAATGAAGTGAAAATGAGCAGCCCAAGACTGGCCAGGACTGCTTCTGTTCGCAGAAACACTGGCTTACATTGATATTAAACTTATGCAAAATTTAGCCTTTAGCTGCACTGCCCAAAACTTCTGTTCACGTAGATGGTGACTAATCCTTGAAATTGCTAACTCTGTAAACATATGCCAAAAAATATTTATGGAAAATCCATAATAAAGAAGATACTTCTAAAGATGAGCAATGATTACATACCAGTAATTTGTAAACACATACTCATGTATAATGATTGTATACATTTGTGAGTAAATTTGACCCCTGGGTATTCCTATGCTTTGTCGGTATAAAAGAATAATAGCTTGTGGATAGAAGCCACCTGAAGCTTCTGTCATCCTTCTTTCACTGTCACCAGTCTGCCTACTCTTGAATGACTGCAATTTATACTGGCTGATGCTGGGTACTGGTTTCATTCATCTGTATTTAGAATCCTTCCTCCACTATCAAATGTAGTAGAGACAAACAGAATATCTGAGTGGCCCTGATGTCTTGTAGTTCAAAACCGAGATGAAAGAATATTTTAAAGAAAGCACATTTTAAAGAAAGCACAAAGTACACTGGATTGAAAAAAATGCACATCTAGGCTAAGATGTGGAGGCAACAGCATGAAATAAAAATGTTAACTAGGGAACAAAATCTTGATTAAAAAAAAATGCTTACAATCTCCTTTTGTGTATGTCCACACATCTGTCTTACAGACACCTCTCTCCCTCTTAGTCCTGCAGCATCAGCTTCATCAGTGGCTTCCTCAATCATAATTTTTTCTCTGAAAATTCCCACCAACCTAGCAACTTATCAGCTTTAGCTGGTGTTGCAATTGTAGCCATGAGGTTTCTCAATTTGCTATATAGAGTAGTTCTGAGCACTGAGATAAATCACAGTGATAAGATGCAGGCTACTGCTGTTCTGTAGTGTCTCATTGATGGAGATGCTCCAGCACTAGAGCAAAGGTTAAATAGTTAGAAAAAATGTTAAAGAAATATCTTTCTCCCAACTATGTGATTTGGCTTATTTTTAGGTTTGGGAAGAAAAATAATTCGTTTCAATTCCAGATAGAATATTACATAACTTCATATTAGAATCACAACAACAACGTTACAACTACTTTCAATGACTTTATTCTTTCTTGCACAATATCTGCTGTGTTTATTTTGAAATAAAAATTAATATATTTGAATTGGGTAGTTATTTTTTGTTATCCTTCATTTGATGAGAAAATAATTGCTCTTACCATGTTTTTGTACAACACTGAAATAAAAAAAAGCCCATTTACATTAATTTTCTTGTGGCAAGAATTTAATTTTTTTGTTCAGTGTTGTGCTGAATTTTGTAAACCTCCTTCCCCCAAGCATCTCTCTAATTGCTTTCTGTTGAAAATATGTTTAGTTTTATTTGAAGATGTTCTCACCAATAGTCTGTATATAGAATTAAGTAATCTTTTGATTAATAATACCATATTACAATAGCTCATTAACACTAGTATATATTAAAAGAAGTCTGGCATTTAATTTGTTAGC
>NW_005054298.1:15563567-15563957 GCF_000277835.1 Geospiza fortis | reverse complement strand
TATAGTAGTTTGGTATCTAATTTTTTCAGCTTCTGTAGCAAAATAATTGAAGTTCAGACATCTAATTTCCATTTTTGAAATTTAGTTCCTCCTTCAATATGCTTTTGGAGTTGGATATTTAGGTATCAGGTTAGGTGTGAAGGTGTGACAGTGACAGGTAGATGCAAAATGAGATTTTCTTCCATCATGCAGATCCAAAGGTTTCTGAGTAGATATATGGATAGCCTAAAAGGATTATAAATGCCTTTTAATGTACTAACACTACTAGAATGGGTTTTTAAAATCTTGTAGTGTTGTTATCTTTCTTTACAGGCTTTTAAAGAAATAAACTATGTAAACTGAGTCAGATATAGTCCATAAAAGTGCAAAGTGTTATTTCGAAGCAGCAGC
>NW_005054298.1:15556971-15563529 GCF_000277835.1 Geospiza fortis | reverse complement strand
AGCTAGACTTCATCCATGATCTGTGCTTTAGGGACTAAAGGCAATTGCTTTGGTAAAAACTACTTGTATATTTTAACAATATTACAAAACAAGTATTTAGCAAGTGCTTATTACTTTCTCAAATATTGTAACCAAAACAAGGTAATGCAGAGATATATTTACAGGAAAACATACATTGGGAGGCAATTCCAATATGTACAAAACTGAACTGAAAAGATTGCTACATATGCCATACAAAGTCTTTGTGCAATGCAACTCTTCCAGAGTTACTGCAAGTCTGAGGTGTTGCAGGTGTAGACAGAACTAACAGTGGAAATTTTTTCACAAAAAACTACACTTTTATTTTATTCTTACTACATCAGTAGCTATTTAGATTTAGGCTCTAATTGAGGCAGTCAGTCAGGGCACTACCAGTCATGGGTCAAAAGTAGCATGGTCTCCTTCTTGATCTGTGGAAGTCAAAGTGTTGATACAGAGGTAAAACATGATACTGTATAGCTGTGTCTCATCCCAAAATACAGGAAAAAGTTTCAGTCAAGTTAAGTATCTGCCTAGAAAGTCAGCAGTAATAGCAAATAAATTTTAGAAATGTTTTTAAGCCAAGTTCTGCTGTGGGTTAAACATGTAGAGTTCAAAAAGAGGAGTCAAACTGCACATTCCAGTTTACACTGTAGTTACAGAGATTCTAAGCTGTCGTGAGCCTGTACCACATCCCACATTCCATGGGAATGCTGCTTTTGGCACGCCAGCCACTGAAGCAACACAAGGCTACCAGGCAACTCCTTTTGGCCATGCCAGTGTCTTTTGGATATATACTCAGATTTCTGTTGCTAAGCACGCAGCATAGCTCATATACAAGTCATGACTGTGTGATTCTGACATTTTAAATAGTCACCTGAGACATGAAGCTATGTCAAAACCATCCAACATAAGTATTTTGATAAGAAGAATGTAGAGCACTTCTATATTTCTATGTAAAATGACTATGCATTAAAAAAATGCTAGTCTATCAACAACCAGAGCAGTAGGCTTTTCTGTTATTGCATAAAACAGAAAGAGAAAATAATAACAAAGTAAAGTGGGGCAGAATCCTAAAATTTAATGAAATTATTGTTGATAGTAGTGTCTGGAAACACTGTCTTGCAAGCTATGTGTTGTGGCTTTTACCATACTGTGCTTTCCCATCTGGGTGATGTTAAACACAGTCACAATGTAAGCACGTGGAATTAAAACAGACTTTCATATCTACTGAACAGTTCAACAAAGTATTCTTAGGTAGCACAATAATAAAGAAAAACCCCTCAACCACTAGTGTAAGCAGGAAAAATATTAATGTTTTCACAGTCTGAATTCCTTCCCATTTCAAAACAAGACTGTTAAACGGCAAAGGCGAAGAGCTGCTGAAGGGTTAAACAGAGCTAAAGGCTGGAAACATGCAGTCACACATGTTTATGTGTATTCAGCTCCAACCATCTGTTGTTCATATGTGGAAGTTAGTCAATATGATATTGCATCATAGCAGAAGTTCTTGGGGGCAGGATAATGACTGTTCAAGATCAACCTGTTAGAAGAGGACCACACTGTATAGCAGATAAAGAAGAAATAATCCACAGTAAATTTAGGAATCTGAGACAACAGAAAGATACAAGAGCAGACGGGTGAATTTCCCAGTTAACTTCCATTCACTGAACTGTCATTTAATTGTAATGAGATATTCAGGCAGACTCTTAGCATCATTTGTGAAAATATCACTTCAAAAGCGCATCTGAGTTTTAGGCACTGTATTCTGAGTCCTTTACTCTGAGGAACTAATTTTTAACTTTTAAAACTATCTATAAAGGTAACAGGGAAGTAATTTTAAAGTTTTAGCTAGTACCTTATACTTCGTACCAGCATACATTGGTTATGAGAGGATAAATGTTGTTATTAATATGAATATTTTATTTCCTAACATGGCCCCAACTTTTCTAGGAGAAGAACCAATATATGCTTTTGTTTTAAGATTCTTCTTCCAGCCAAAGTTTAGGACATAGTCTGGCACCTAGAAAATTATCAAGGAAATTATTTCTTACTCCATCTTATCAAACAGATGAGAAACTTTATTAGTGAAAGCTGATTTGCAAGATAATTTTCATTTCTTTTTTTCAGCGGAAGGAAAAACGTTGGTGGACAAGGTACATTGCAGGTGCCACCACCATTGCTTTTCAGTGGCACGACCAGTTTTCTCACATTGGCAGAAAGCACAGATGTTATGCTGCCCCTTAGGGAATATTCTGTCTGTGGCAGAGGCAAAATTTCAATATATCTTGACTGTGTAGAAGATTCTCCTTGTGTTTCCTGAGGGTGTGAATAAAGCTGAATATTTCTGGCAGATGAAGTTGCAAAGGGAAAATTATAAATAATGATGTATTAAATAGTGCTGGACAACTTAAAACAACCCTGTGTGAGTCAGAAAAATAATGTAGACAGTTATTCACATTTTGTATCTTAGTGCATGACAATTGCAGATGTTCAATATTGTGCTCCAATGCAGGCACAACAGTATGAAGAGTTCAGGACTAGAAGGAATTAGACATAATTGAATGTTTATTATAAAATATAAATTTGTCCTTCTCTGCATTAAATACCATGTCAGCTTATAAAATTAGGAGCAAGCCATTTGAAGGGCACATTTTGACTTCCCACCCACAGCATTCTAAGAAACTAGGAAGAATTCTTCCTCTGCCATGTGAAAATAAATAGGTATTGGATGATACTAGTCCAGGGCATCCTAGCTGCAAACTGGAACAGAGCCCATACACTGGACTGGACTGGTGCTCTGACAGTAGCACTTTATTTACAGCGGATAAAACAGCGTTGTTAACTCTTCATGTGGATGGGAAATAGAGAAAACAGCAAAACAGAAAAAAAACTTATTAATTTTGCTTCAGGCAAAAGGATAGGATTAGTGAAATAGAAAGAATACAAACACCCTTTAGCGAAGTATTTTATTCCTACCTTAATTTCCCTGCCTTCTGAGTTTTGAGTCAAGATATAACCCACATGATATTTCTGTAGGAACAGGTCTGAAGATCAGTATAGTAAAAAATTAGTCCTCAACTGTACTAGTCCTAGTCTTTGCATTTCTGATGTAGCAAACCATTACATAAAGTTATCTCTATCATATTTCATAAGGTATTTATAAATATTCCCTTTATTTTAATTTTAATAGATCTTCAAAATTTCCACCAACAATATATGCACATATGTTACTTTAGACTACATATGTTAATTTAGGCTATTCAAGTAATCCAGCTTCTCATTTTCTAATGTATACACTTCTAGTGCTAGTCTTTGGCTTCTGACAACTTTTACACCAACTTAAAGATTTTATAGTACCCTTTCAACTGCAAACATATTCCAAAAGCTTAGTTCGTACAGACAACAAATGGAAATAAAGATCCATTCCACACATCCACATCATCTCCCTCATTAGTGTAACTTTAGTCTACACTTTGGGCAGCATTTACTGCTTTTGGTCTTCTGATGTACTTTGACTTTAAATGTTATATACCACTGTCATTAAAAGACATATTTATGTATTTTATGAATTTTTATATTAACAAATGAATATGAGTTTTCATGTTACCAAAAAGTCAGATAGAAGGTGAAAAGAATGAAGCTTTCTTGCATGCCAGTATCTATTTGAGGGCTTATGCTACTCAAGGAGTTGCATAGTTCTGCTACTTAAAGCCTCCTGTTTTAGGAAAGCATTACAGGCAAAATTCAATTGTAATTCCACATCTGTAGTATCACTGAAAGGAGCAGAACTTCAGTCTTTGTCAAAACTTGACACAGAATATCACTTCAGATATCATTTGTGGTGGTAACAAATTAAAACAAGGCTCATATTTTACATTGCAACAAAACTCATGCACTGAATTTTCTATACTATCACTGGTGTCATCCAATGACAGAAATTTTTAAGACTAAAATGTATATAACATAGTCTAAAATACTGCTGATTAAAACCTTGCCATGACAATTATTATTTTAAAATAAAATTTAGCAACAAGGGAATGCCAGCAAATGCCTAAATAGGATTTTTGCTGCATGCATTTTACTACCACTTAAAGGAAGCCTCATGGGCAAATAATATCACTTTTAGATTCTTTGGGGAGGAATTACCATAAAAGTGTTTCTATGGTCTGTTGCACCACCCCTCAAATATTTATTTAATGGGAATTTAAGCAAGGTAAAATAATAACCTACAAAGTTTTTTTGTTAAATTAATATCAATCTGTAATAGCGCATTCCAGCAAAGCATAAAAATTGAGTTGGGCTTGCTAGTGTGCTAACATGAGTAATGGATGGATTAGCAGAATATATTTTGAGTTGAATCTGAACTGACTTTTTACTTTGCAGACTTTAATTTTGATTAATGCTTACCTTGGTTTAGGCAATAGGCTTTGGCAAGGAAGAGAGAGGATTTTCTTTTCTTTTCCATTGACTTTTCCAGACAACTCAATCTGTAATGCTTGCTAGACTTCCCTTTGAGCCTGACAACTGCTGGCTTGCAGAACCTGCAGTGTTCCTACTCTTTTTTCTTATGTAAGATTGATTTCTACTTTCATCCATGTCTTTGGTTCCCTTACTAGTTATGATTTAGTGAAATTATTCTCTCTGCTCTTCTTGGGTGTCAAATGTTAGCACAGGGTTGAAAGAGAATTTTAGAAGTCCATTGCAGTAGCAGCACTAGATTAGCCAGACCACACAATAAACTTGAATATGGGAAGAGTAATGATGTACTACTCCAAAAGTACATAGACTTGCATTTTCTGATGTAAAATAATGGTTCTTCAAAAGAGTATGTATACTTATTCTAGAGTCATCCTGCACTTGAGCCTTCTTACTTCAGAGTTGCTCAAGAAAAGAAAACACCCTGAGTTTTGCAGTGAGAGAATTTTCACCCCAACTAGAACTTTTGCCCTGGTTGAGGGATGCAAATTTGGACATTATTTACAACTGTACAGCACAGGTACAATCTACTAAAATCAGTATTTTGCTGTTAGTCTCAGGTACACAAACATAATAAAACCAAAGGAAGCCCAAACATACACAAATAGATTTATATATACAAAATACATATATACTATATATATATCTATATCTATATCTATATATATATATATATATATAGCCTGTCTAAAAGAAGCTAATGTAAAATTTCTTGGAAAGGAGAAAATTAATGGAAAAAATTTAATGTTTAACAAAGACAGTCCAAATTTATACTTTCCCATTCAAAAGAAATGGAAACATTTATTTAGATCTGTATCAAAACAATGCATAAGAACTATTTAGTTTCCTCAGCCATAGTAAGTTTGGATGGTTTAGGTTTCTTTGAAACATTTGTACAGTACTTTGCCAAGTCACTGAATTACTGCATTATAAGGTATTATGAGAGATGAAGCACAAACAAAGAATCTAGCAAATACAAGGAAGGGATAAACAAAGTACAACTTATGCCTCGCCCTGTAGCAGTTTAGTAGTTCCCATTTAAAAGAGTCGTCCCCTCCCCCTGCAAAAAAATATTATTTGTTACTTTCATTTTGTTCTATTTCCAAGAAAAAGAAGTTCTCCTTAGATAATATAATGAAATTTCTACATTAATCAAAAATGAAGATGAATGAAATTTCATTTCTCTCAAATGAAAATATTTCTGTAGTAACTTTCAGCCAGTCTTTAGCTTGGTTTAGAATCTTGAGAGAGGCACAAAGCAATTGTGACATTGCTGTTGAAAATGCACAGCATGGGTATGAAGTCCTGTCTCACATTTGCACAGACCAAGAGCAACTCATTCAAGATCTGTCATAACAAAAAGAAAATCAAGCTCATCATTTGGATACTGAAATTGATTTCAAAAAACCTTGAACTGAATTAAATTTTCTGCTGCATGGACACCAGTAGACTTGATTTGATATCACTTTGCCTGGGGCACAAAGCATGACTTTCTTCTGAGTTAAGGGATTACTACAGTTTCCTCATACCCAGATTTATAGGGACATATGGAATGAGCTGTAAAGAGAAGCAAAGAGACTGGAGTAAGCACGGAGAGCTGTGTGCCGAAGCGCAGATATTCTGCTGATCAACATGGCACAGCAGCATTCGGGGAGGGCACGGCCACGATCCTGCCTCAGAGACTGAGCCCCACCGGGCTCTGGGGCTGCACTGAAAACAGGGAGAGCTTCACCCAAATCTCTCTGCCTTTCCTGAAGTCAACGCCTGATGAAAGTAAAAAATATGAGGAGCAAACTCCTAACTACAAGTTTTTCAACAGTAGAAAAAAGCCACGGCAGGAATACAAATTTGACTTCAAATTACATGTTTATATGGATGGATTTTTTTCCTAAATATTTTTTTAAAATCTTCATTAATTTCTCATATTCACAAGGGGTTTAGTAAATACTTCAGTTCTGCCACTGTAATTTCAGATATATGCACAAAGTTAAGATTTTAATTGTAATATTTAAATAATATAAAGATAAACAAAGTATTGCACAAAGTCCAAATTGCTGACAT
>NW_005054298.1:15500404-15556961 GCF_000277835.1 Geospiza fortis | reverse complement strand
AGCAGGACGCTTAAGTCAATGGGACTTCTCACAAGCTAAAAAATTGTCATCCGCTTAAGTCATCTGCTGAATTGTCATCCGCTTAAGTGTCCAGCTGAATCACAGCCAATGGGCTTCATTATACCCTCTATTGGTTTTATCATTTTGACCTTTACTGCACAGTAAATTTTGCCCTTCTTGTGGTATTTATAACATGTTCTATGGCATACTTGCAAAGGAGATTACCACAGATTTATCTACTGCAATTTGAAGAGGATGAGCTTACAATAGACTGTAAAGGTTTCACCCCACAGAAAAATGCATATTGTGTATATTAAAAAATTATTACCCTAAAATAAATAGACCATTTAAAAATTGTCAGAAATTTCATGAATAGAATGTAATTTACACATTTTAATTTCTTGTGGTAAAGGTGACTCAATCAGGACATAAAATCTGTGCAACTCATTAAATCTTAAAAAAAATAATGTAATCTCAGGTATTTAAGAAAATAAATCTGGAGTTAGTCTACCAAACTTTAATGTTATGATGAAGCTATAATGTGAAGTTTTGACTGTTATTTTCTGCACTCATGTTTCTTATTATTATCTTATTATTCTTTTCTTTTTAACTGCTCGGTCTTGCATATAATGAATAAATTATTCAGTAATTCATATAGGGTATTTAATTATTGCCTATTAGGACCAGTTTCCCTGCAATACATCCATAACCTGTAGAAGATAATTCAGAATACCTGAAGTTAAGTTTTGTTTCCAGTTCCTCATCATAAATGCCCTCTTTTCTTATTATGATTAATAACTTACTGATTCTACACAACACTCCCATAAAGGTAGAGCTTTGGAAGAAAAAAATCAATCTAAAAATTTGAGCTGAACAATGCAGCTGAAAACAGGACAGTTACACAATAAAAGGCATCAGATAATCTTGACCTTACAGTGCTTTGTTTATAGTATGTGTGCTGTGCATATACTTCAATATGTGTAAGTTCAAGGGCACTGTACTGGTAAAACACTGAAGTCCTTAAAATTGCCAGGCACCAATTTACATGAGTTAAGTAGTTCCATGTAAGTCACACATCCCTACTTTTTATGAAGTTCAACAGAAGCAACAAATTTAAAGTGGAGATGCTTGGAAAATACTAGTAAGCATTGCTCAGTTGCTAGGGGTCGTCATTTCAACAAGCTGAAAGATAACCAATGTCTAGAGTTATTAAACTTCCAAATCAACAAGGTTTAAATTCTATTATGAGATAAATATGCTTTGACTTATATTTGACATGTTTCTGCTAAAAGGCTATTATCAAGACTGGATACATGATGACTTAGCATCAACTTTTTTTATTCTTGATTATTAGCGAGGATTTCATTACAATTTAGCCCATTAAAAAAATAACAAAATTATAAGCAGAATTGATTCCTCATACAGATACCTAAACAAACTATTAAAGTTGTTTTAAGAACCAGCACATGGAACATGCAGTTTGACAAGTGTGGGCTGTGGTTGTGAACACTGCATTATTTAGGATTATGAATTCCACTTTGCACTGTACCTGAAGCATGTTATGTCTTAAGCAAGTTACTGTAAGTCATTTGAAACAGATGTCCAGGGAAAGCTGATGGACTGTTACAGGAAACTGAAAGTCAAGATGACAAACAAAAGACCTTAAACTCTGAGTCTTATTCATTCATTTTCCCACAGAAAGGTTTGTGAGTGGGGTGAATGTGCCATAGCCTCACACGAGAGTTTATGAGACAGAGCACAGTCTTTCTGTTAGCAGTAACCAAAGTTTCATCTTCCAGGAAACATTAGAAAATATATCTCAGGGAAAATTGTATTCATTTGCAAAAATATTCATTTGGGTTTTAAGTGATTTTGCCCCAGAAAATCCTCTACAGCATCTATATTTTTCCTTTCCTCTGTTGTCCCAGTGGTAAATCAGAAGTCACAACTGTGTGTGCTGTGTAGTAAATTTGACAAGAGATGCTAAGGGATCTGCAGCCTAATAGGATCTCTGAGGAGGCAGGCATGTGTGATAGAAAGGAAATACAGCAGGCAGAATACCTCCTGGAGGAGAGCCTGAGTCAATAGCTCTAGGGTTTGCAGAGACAGGACTTTGGAATTGCATATTTTCTTTATGTGGATTGAGCCTGGATGTGTGCTGTGAACTTGATGCCTCCCAGAAGCAGTTGATAAGAAAAGCACAATTTTTCAACATGTAAAACAAAGCTAGCAAAGTAAAACTGTGATAAGCAAGATGAAACACTATGTGAAAACTTTCAAAATTCTGGCCCTTTCAGGAAGGATACCTTTCTAAACCCACCTCCATTTAGTGTTTAGCACATGAAAACTTCATTCTTGTTTCTGTTAATGGTCTGTCTCAAAATTACTACTTACCACTGACATTTTTTTTCCCCTCTGTAGGATTTGCATTTCTTCCTAAGAAAAACTAATGCTTTGCTAGTAAACTGTTTAGCTTTACATACCCAGCCTGGAAAATCCAACTCACTCCATGGAATTGCTTACCATTTTTCTATCAAAAACATCCCTATCTAAAGTCCTTCTGGGTTACATTTAGACTGTTTTGCCTGAAGCAAATTAGGTAAATGCCTCCCATCCTGTCCATTAGAAGCATGAGGGTTACAGCGCACACACACACACGCACGCCCACGCAGACAGGAAGTCACATAAGTATTTAAGTAAGCATTGAGTCCTCAGCCGTGTCCTAGGGCCAAAGTCCAGCAACTTGTGGGAGGGCACCATGCCAGCCTAACAGATGGACATACATATGGGTAGTCAGGACATCATGTGAAGCCATCAAGTATGGATACTAAGGGCACGATTCCAACCTAAGAACATGAGCTTTCTGTGAAGGTTAGGGGATGTTAAGCTGGATTTACTTTCAAAAATAAAGAATAAATTCCACTGTCATGTCCAGGAACAGTTACGCTCACAGTTAATCAGGTGGAGTTGCTAGTAGATAAAAAGAGCTTTTATTGTAAAAGAATTATTGCAAAGGAAAGTTCTAACATTTCACAAGGAAGATTTCATTTTCACAGATAAATATGTATTATTTGTGGGGAGATGTATTTAATGATAATGATTTTGCACTGGCAGTGCTTTCACCCTGCATCACCATCTGTCCTGTGCCTTTTTCCTAAAGGAGACAGGAAACTGCTATTTGAGCAATGAATGCAGCCCAGACAGTCAAACACATTCTCCAGCAACCGTTATTGGGAGGGTCAGTGTTGGGAGCTGCTGCCCTTTGCTGATGAGGAGAAAATGAGAAAAACAGGCACAGCACCTCCACACACATTGCCCTGGAGAGGACTGACTTAGCACTGCTGATGTATCTGAGTGAAAAACAGGCATGTGCATCCACAGCCATCTGCTGCTATGTCCATCAGCAGGAGAAAGGAAGAGATTAGGAATCATGCTTTGTGAATTTAATCCACTGCTACACCACAATTACAAATGGATGTGCCAAAACATGCTCAAATGGGATCCCATGGAATCATTGAATCATAGAATGCTGCCTAGGAAGGGAGCTATCAGGACTGGTCAAACCTCCAGTTGAGGTTTGACCACACAAAATGTCTCCCTACAGTGCCAAGTGTATTCTCTGTATTCTTCCCATGTCTCTTGGCCTTGGTTCCACCGGGATTCCACATCTTACTTAGATCAGAACACCGAAATCTGACAAAATCATGAACAGCTTTTGAAATTTTACCAATTGAATAATGAGAGCATATGAAATTTTAATTCCAAGTACCGGAAGGACAGAAGCAGCATCTTGGTTTGTGGAGCACTGCGTATTCAGAGCAAAATTGAGACAGGAAGCATTAAATTCCTCCTTGATTGAAATGAGATATTGAGAAGAAACATTAGAATTTTATGAAGATGAATGAATGAAAATCACATAGGTGATTTTGTTAAATAAAAGGACTTTTCTGTTTCTTCCAGTCTTGATTTTAAAATACAAAGAGAGGGATAACCACTGCTTCCTCTGACCTTCTGTATCCAGAGGATACAGCTTGAACTATCTGCTTTAACTTCTAGACATTCAGGTTCTTTCTGCTAGACTCAACATCTCTTTAGCATTCAGCACTCCTTCCATGAAGCTACTGATTGTAATGCAAGTCACTTCTCAAACCACTTTTCACTAAAAAACCCAGATTGACATCTCAAAGATGTCAGTGGTACCATTCTGAAGAATGCTATTCCTCTGGTCATTTTTATGCCCCCTTCCATTTTTCAATGGACTTTTAGAATTCAGATGCCAGAAAATGTATGCAGCAATCCAGTTTTAGTCCCCTACGTGCCATATATATAGGGAAAGGTTGACTTCTTATTCTATTTCTTTATTCTGGCTCTGTTCACCATTCTTACATATTATCCTATTATTTCTTTTTGAGACAGTACATTCCAGGCTATAGCTATCTTTTTACGTTTCAGCCTACATGCCCTAGTTCTTTAACTGTCTGACTAAATCTACCATTTCATATTGCATTTTTTGCATTTTATGTGGCAATTACAGAATAATTTAAATGCTTCTATTTTGACTCATTAGCACATCATTAGCCACTTCACAACTGGTTTATGAAGCATCCATGCTTTTCATAGAAGGGCTTTATATTTTCTTCAGATCTTTACAAAGCAAATTAATGCTACTGTGGTCATTTCTGTGGACTTCCACTAGAAACTGGCACTGAGTTGTCATTCTCCATTAATGACAATTCAGAAGCTCTCAGACAATTTGTAAACCATGTAATGAGCTTTTTTACAATTATAGTTCTATTACTTTATTAGAATATTGTGTAAAAATCAGTAGACTACCTTACAAATGCATATGTCTGTAATGACTACTTGGTTGGAGAGTTTTTATACAAAGAATATAAATATGAGGTTTCTTGTCCATTAAGACTGTCTGCATTACCACACAGGGTGACATTAATTACATTCCTGTCAGGTATTCTTTCTTAAATTAATCTAACATCCCATGTTTCCTTCCTTATTTTGCTTACAACTGATGCCAGTCTCACTACCATGCAGTCATTTCATTGCCACAGTATCCCTTTTATGGATGTTGGCGCAATCATAGATCCATAGAAAGGCTTGGGTTGGAAAGGACCTTAGAGAGCTTCTCCTTCCAATCCCCCTGACATGGGCAGGGGCACCTTCCACTAGAACAGGTTACTCAGAGCCCCACCCAGCCTGGCCTTGAACACCTCAGGGATGGGGCATCCATGGCTTCTCTGGGCAACCTGTTAGAGAACCTCAGTACATTCACAGTAAAGAATTTCTTCCCATTACTGAAGCTATTTTTTTGCTTCTTGTATTCACTAATGAGAGTATCCACTTACTCTCATTAGTCTCCTTAGTTATCACATTCCTCTGTCCACTTGAGATATTCCATACCTCTCAGTTTCCACAGATGTGTCTTTACTTCCTCTATTCTCCATTCACTATATGGCTTTTAATCCCTATTTGTTACCCTTACTTTTGCACTCAGTGCAGATGGATCTTTTGCTAAGATCTTCAGCACTTTTGAACTGCTACTCTTTAGTTATTTAACATTCTCATTAAGAATTGCAGTTTTTCATTCATGTATTTGTCTGACTTCTCCCAATTATTTCTGCTTACATTTTTCTCAACCATAGAAAATTACCCATTTAGAAGGACCACTATTTTGCTGCTTGGGATTGTTCTTTGTTTGTCTAAACTGATTGCAATCAGGTCATGAAAACCACCCCTAGGGCAGCCGTGAATTTCTAGTCCAGTAAGTTATTCATATTTATCAGTTCTAATGAGAACTTGAATTAAAAATACATTATGTTTGGCTTGGAAATTTTGCACCAGGACACAAGTTCTTTTTCTCTTTACAAGAAGTTTAATATTTTGCTAGTGTGTTTCACAAATCTTCTGTACATAGACCTCCCACCACATTTATTAATATGCATTCAAAATCCCATGATTTTGTGTTGAAAAAACTCCCAAATACCACTACTTTTTTGTCCTGGGAGGTTATATCCATTTGTTTTATGATCCAAGTAGCTTGACTACTTCCACCAGATTTCCAGGTTGACTTTCCCACTGAAGAGAGTTTCTACATTGTCCCTGTTATCATGACCTTATAATAGCTACTGCATACAACAAGAATCCCACATTTTGTGTCTGGCCATTCTTCCCCTTTAGATACATTTTTCTGGATTACAGTAAAGCACTGTAAGGCACACAATGACTTTTAATCTAGCCCTGTATACAATGACTTTTTTTTTTTCTACAAGCTTGGGGTTGTGTATTTCAGGCTACTCATGATCAATTCACTTTGAAAATATCAGGAAAGATATGTTTCCATGAGTATGATTTTCCAGGGGTATGATTTCAATAAGTAAAGCGCCTATATTTAGGTACTCCTTCCACCTGGCCAATGCAACTGAATGTACATTGCACTTGTGAAAATTTGCAGAAATGACAGCATTTCCCTTTTGCCTCAGGGGACCTGCTGTTGATCTGTTTTTCTGTATCACCCTTCATATTGTATGGCCATTTAGTGACTTTTTCTTTTTGATATATTTTAATAACTGTATCACAAAAAAAAAACCCATACTCTCCCTGAAATGGCAGAGTGTCAGTGAGGACAGAATCTGGATCACTCTTTTACTTCATATTGTATTCTGGACCAATACCTTGAATAAATGAAACATATTACAAAAATGGAGTGGGGGGGGGGGGGGTTTGTGGGTTTCATTTTGTGGTTTGGTGTTGGTTTTTTTGGTTTTTTCTGTTCCATTCTGCTTTTCAACATCATTCAGTTAGTTCTTAAAATAGTTTATGTAGTTTAATTTGGGAAAATAAATGAGGTTACTTTAACAAAAAAAGTCTTATTCTGCACATTTTCTGCAAGATGGGCAATATTCAACAAACCTGAGATCCCTTTTCTCATGAACATAATAAGACATTTCTCAGTTGAATGCCCAGAGGTGCATAGCTTTTAATGAGGGTTTAGAAAAGAATATCTAGGAGGAAAAAAAAGAACTAGAGAGGTGGAAATATAGGAAGATTGAGGGGGAAAAGTAAAGAAAAAAGACATCTATAATTTTAGCACATGTAATTAAATATTTGCTAACTCTTGCCCAACTAACTAAAAATAAGATATTAGAGCTATTATTTCTCACCTCATCGTTTTTGCAAAGATTTATGTTTAAGGTATATTTCAATTTGAAATTTTCACAAAAGGTATTTAAACAGGTATTGGGATTCTGCAATTCTTTATTTTTCTGTTGAAAAATGTGAGAGAAAATGTGTCCTACCAATGTTTTTCACCTTGAAGTATACCTCTGGTATTTGTTCAGTGCAATGCTTTAAATAAGCTTACTGAAAATGTAAATGAAAAAAAAATCAAAGCATTTTCATAATGAAATCCAGTTGTTTTCAAACCTATTCTAATTGCACATAATTCTGCTGAATAATGAAATTCCTACTATGACCTTCCCTAAATAAAATTCTCTGTCTTGACAAAGACTGAAAAATTATTGAAAATTGCGTAAACTAATACAAATGCCTATTGGTACCATTAAAAACATAGTGCTGCATTATTATTATTTGAGCCAAGTTATTATGTTTTTTTCAACCTCTTCAATTTTAGAGATGAATCTGATCTTTCATCACTGACCCTTCTCACTTGGTACTGACCAAAGTCCAGGGACATTGGACTTTGGTAATTTTTTATTCCTGTCCTACATTGGGATGATTTATGTTTTAAGATATTACATTCTGAGTTATCTTTTGTTAATAGACAGAAAACACTAGTCAAGTATATCCACACTGTGGTATCTAAAAAAAAAATCTTCTTTTAAAAAGACCTCAGTTCAAGTGCATCGAGAAAATGGGATTTGCTATTCACTGTTAATCCTGAATATTACTTCTTAATATATTTTCAGTAAAAACACACATTTTAAAAAAAATTCTCTGACAGGAATCATGTGCGAGAAAAAAATCACTTTTTAATATAGTCTTTTAAAAAGAATAAATAATTAATTTTGAAAATTTCTCAGTGAAATACTTCAGTTTCTTTCTTTCTAAAATAGCACTGTTTGCAATGTTTCCCTGTTAAAATCTTCAGTTGTGAAATTCATTAAGTTGTCTGCAAAAGAAACGTTTATACTAAGCAAATAAGACATGAAGCCTTGGATTTGCTTCTTTCACATAGTCTGCAACATATACAACACAAAAAAATGAAAAATATTCCTCAGTTATTTGACAATTGATTGACAAAGGGTTTACAGGCTTAATAATTAAGTTCTTTTTATAGATGTACCCCTTTGTGCAATCTGCCCTGACCTTCCGTGTCTGACTCCTTAGTATCAGGTAATACAGTGTGCAATGCACTCAGAAACATTACACAGGTGCAAGGATCTGGGCCCAAAATGTTCAACTGCATATGCAGAGACAGAAATATCCCCATTAACAACTCAGAGACATTGCTTTTCAGAAGTAACATTATTTGCTACAGACTTTTGGAAGAAAACGACAATATGTAAGAGATTTTACATTAAGTTTAGGGCCTGGAAAATTCCAAGTAACACTCATGTTTTTGCATACCCTCTTTCCAAACTTCCAGTAATGAGAACTCATCCAGAAAACTATTTCAGATCCAGCTTTCCCCCCAGTATGTATGTACAAAAAGTGCACCTCTGAGAAAGAACAGCTTGAGTGTTGAAGACTGACTGTCAGAACAACCAGGCCTCCTGACTTCATTCTATGCTCCTGACAAAACCCCTCTGACAAAACTCAAATGTAGTTTTTAAGGTGAGCATAGTCAGAAAGAAGAAAGCCTATCTTGCAATTTCTGTCCCAGCTGTGATTTTAATAGAATTATTCTGCAGGCAGCCTGGAATCTCAACAAATCTTTACCCTCCATGTTCAGTTCTCAACATTTTTAACTCCATGCTTTTTTTGTTTGTCTTTTCTTTATGCATATGTCACTGCTTGTGTATTTTTCACTTAATTTCATTTTTTCTTTCCTTACCAAATATTTAACTGCTCTGTATTTTCTGTACATGTTTATGGATAAGCTTAAACAACAAAGCAGGAAATTTTCCTCCCATACAAAATGTTTTCAACACTTCAATTAATCATCATATCTTATTAGTGTAGGTGTAGATATTATAATTAGGATGTTAGCAACAATTTTAGCAAATTTCAGCCTAAGTAAGGCTGGAATGAGCATTTGTACAGTATTTATCTGTCAATTTAATTATATTACAAATGCGATTAAAAAGAAAGCAAATAAGATACTCATATTTGCCAGTCCAGTAATGAACATGTCCACAGTTTCCAGAGGTCAATTTTTTTCTTAGTTTGTTACTTTAACAATTCTTCCCTCACCTTTCAACAGTGTAAGTTAATACCTTACAAAACCTAAATGGTCCTATAAATCAAATCTTAGTATTGGCAACAATTTCAGTGACAGAATGAATATTTGCTAAGGAGGGTGGAGTGAAATGTCAAAGGAAGTAGGTCTCATTTAATCACTGTAAGGTCCCTAATAAATGTCAGCCAAATACATTCTTCTTGTCTCTACCCATCCCCCTTAAACATAGCTATTCAATTGAGAAGGGATATAATACATTTCAATCTAACATCTATTTTTAATTGTTCTCTGCACTGAGTCTTTCAGAATAGACAATCGCACAGATATAGGAAGCATGTGAATTTCCCATCCTTGCCACTCACAGTGGCTCATTTACAGTCAGATGGAATTGGAAAATGGTGACATACAGCTCAGAAGATACAGGTGGAACATAAAGAAAATTGTATAACCCATTGCCCAAAGTTCTGTATGGAAATTTATGAGACACAGTTTAATATTATGGGGCTGCTATCTACTAATTCAATTGTGAAAATGGGATCAAGAGTTTCTTTGAGTTATCCTTAATTTCTTCATTCATTTTTAATGCTGGTTTGATTAAAATCCTTTTCATGTCTCCGTCTTAACACCTTTAGAAGAAAATAAAATTATACCAGTACCACCAATTACCAGTATATATATATATACACACCAATAATATAAATATATATATTTATATACCAGTACCACCATTACACCAGTACTACCAATTGAAGGGCAGCAGCAGGCAACAATTGCAATGCAAACTGGGATTCCCAGAATAGATGCTTTTTTTGGCTACCAATATAATCATCTTTAATCTTAGCATCAAGTTTTCTCCTATTCCTTATGCGTGCAGCTACATAACAAATGCAGGGCAAGAAAGAAAGGAACATCCAAAGGTAATTCTTTCCTATAAGCCAAAGTTGTGACAAAATTTAAATAGGGTATTTACAAATCAGATGTCTCCAAAGGTCTAAATAAATTACACCAATTGCAAAGATGCAAAAAGCTGCAGGTACAAACAGACAAAAGCATTTGTCCAATATCTTTCTCATGGGTTTGTTACTGAATTGAACAAGTAATTATGTGGTATCTGCCTCCAGAGACGTAGTTCTACATCACAAAGTGCTGGGAAATATTCTCAGGGCAGATTCAATCCTTCTTCCACTCATTTGTATTGTATAAATAAGAAGACTAAGCTGTGAAAATCTATTAATAAATCTTTGTTTTAGGTAACAGAAAAATAGATTTGCAAAGGCAAAGGTATTTGCTGTTAAAGGAGTCCTTTAGCATAAAACCATGTGAAATTTTGCATGACTCTTTCCAACACAGCATTACAGGAATAGACTTAGCATAATTTTAGAAAGAACATAAAACTTTGCATTGTTTAAAACAATATTCCTTATGACATACTGCATTGTTCCTGGCTTATGCTTGAATAGAAACAGAAAGAATTGGATTTTCAGTCCTTGATTGGTCATGTTGAGTCCCCACATCACAACACACATCATGCCTCATTATTTGACAAACTGGCTTTGCTTGAATATTCAATAGACATCCCCAGTGCAATTGTCCTTAAATGCCAACTAAACATCACCTAACACAGTGTTTGCTTAGAGTGGACTTCAAAGTGGGGCTAAATAGGCTTCTGAATTTTAAGCATAAAAGAAAGGACTTTCTTCACGGATAAGTCACAAAAACCACACAAAGCAGAGCAAATATTCCCTGGGCACTGTTTTTCTTCCAATTTCTTTTTCTTTGTCTGTAATCTTTCAAGAATACAAAACACTTTGCTATACTGGTCTCATTAATAAATTACAACCAGTCAATTTCAGGTGCATTCTTCTGTACCATTCACAGTATTTATTTTCTAAAACAAGTTTTCAAAATTTTACTAGAACCTTGAACATTGGAAAAACAAAGGTTTTGGCTTCTATTAATTTTTTTAAAGTTTGGCTGAAAGTAGCTATGGAACAGCAGGAAATAAAGCCAGAATTACATCTCACACAAAGCTGTATAAAATATGAATATTCTCCCAATTCTTAGGGCATTTCAGGAATGTGAAAATCTTAGCAGCTCTGTGCAAGCAGCAGCTTTATTTCACAAGATATTGTATCCCCCTTCCCACCTTGCCTTCCAAGTAATTCCTCTACATCACAGTTCCTGTAACTCTTCCTCACTCCATATTAAAAGCTTGTCTATGTCCTTTATCTGACAGCATTTAGTGACAAAATGGATTATAAACACCAGTTTAGGCTACAGAACAAGACTTTCATTAACTGCATTTCATATGGTCCTAAGGGGCTTGTTACTACTTGTATGCTGAGCACGGTGGATAAAGCTCCCCATCTCAGCCTTCCTGAATGTCTGCACAAAGCAGGACAGTATCTCCTTTTCCAAGACTAGCACATAAATTTAATTTCATTAAATTCCCTTTATGTTCTGCCTAGAAAAGTATTACACCTTTCAAAGACCATTCCCATGCTGAAAGAAGTAGAAAGTGATGGGGTTTTTTGGCCATTAGGAAGGAAGAGGATATTGAATTTGTGAAGTTTAGGCGTCAGTAGAAAGCCATGCTTTGGCTCCTTATCCCAAAGATGAAGACTACATTATGAACAGGCAAAGATAGAGAAGGTTTTCTGATCTTCCACATTAATTCTACCTCAGATTATCTCTCTTTTCTTTCCCCAGAGTAGTTCTTATTAACACTGGGCAAAACCCAAAAGCCATGCTATGATGAAAGGACAAAGAAGGCTATAAACATGGACATAGGATAGCAAAATAAGATTGGTTATGTTTTGGAATGCATAGCATTCTTTGCATTTACAGAAGTCAACTATTGCTTAACAGAGCAATATTAAGTTTTTATGTATTATAATAGCCATCACACTCTAATAATTTCACATTAACTAGTCAAAAAAGAATCTATGAAAACAACATTTCACTGCATTACTAACAAAACAGGAACTATGTGGATTTTTCTGTGCTCCGTTTCAGTAAAATGGTGATAGAATTAAGACAAAGCTGAGTACACAATTGAATATGAAATATATTTAATTGCATTTCTACTATAATTGGTAGTTTTAAGTTTATGCCTCTGAGAGAAGGCATTTTGAGCATTTGTTTTGATGACAAAGTGAGAATCCTATTGAGGGAACTGGAGGGTATTTATTTCCAAAATAAAAATAGTGATTATTTTATAAAAGTGCAAAGAATATCCAGCATCTTTCTCTTGTCCCTGTATTACCATAAAATTGTGGTCTGCAGACATGTTTAATTCAGAGCTGTCTGGCAAACAGCAAACAGGATGGTCGAGATCTGGAAATGCAGAGTATCTCTGCCTCTATTTTTTGACTGTATTTGGTCTTATTCTAGTAGGCAAGCTGTTGTTGGCTCTTTCTTTGTTATGTTTTGATTTATTCTTTGTTATCTTCAGTTTTAAATGAGCAGAAGTGGCTATGGATTGTAGAGATACCTACACTGGCCTACCTGTAGGTCGTAGAAGTAAAAAATTATCACAGTCCCAGGAAACTTGAGTATGAGATCACTCTGCCCAGAAATTTCTACATGCATTCAGAGGACATGTTCAATATTTTTCTTTCTATAGCCCTAGTCAGTTGTCTACAGCAGCTCTAGTAACAAAAAATATCTGAGAAGTCATAAATTCTTTGGCACATGGAGCGAAGATTGGTTCCAAAATATATTGAAACCAGTCTCCGCCTTCTGGAGACTGTCCTCAAATTTGTACTGAGTGCAGGAGTCTAAATTTTTATATGGTGAAACGCAGATAGCACCTGTAAAACCCATTAAAGGCAAGAGGATTCCAGAGCCATCCTGTAGAACCATGATAAATTTTGAAAGGTTCTTGTTGTGTGAACCATGGCAATTTTGCAGAATTAGGACAATTACCTAAATGCCTCATTTTTTAGAGATCCTTTGAGCTTGGCATATAAAATGGCCTGTGAAGATTTTGTTCCCAGGAAGGCTGAATCAAATTAGTTGTTTGGATTTGTCATTTTTCAAAGTTTACTTGTCAGAGTTTTTTCATATGAGAATTTGGAGTGTCTTCACTGTTGTATTAGCTGCATTGTCTTCTCCAAATTGTTTATAAGTGGAAATACCACAATTCTAATAAATGAATGCAGTTGTATCTAGAAGATGCATTCTGATAAAAATCTTCCCAAAATTCTTCCACACAAGATCACTGAAAATGTAAAAAATGTTTATGAACCAGATTAACTGACTTGATGTGCCTGCCTTGTACTGATCTTTTGAAGCAAGTCCGCTTTAAACACTATGCAGACAGATAGATATATAGGTTTTCCTTCATCAGAATTGCTCAAATGGTGTAATAGATCCTTGTATAACCCTGCTATACTCTACATCATTATTTCTGAAATACTTATTGTCACTTGTGTATGTATTTTAGCAGTTACTTGTTTCACACAAGGCTGTGTGGTCTTGTGAAATCATACTATTGAATACATAACCATGGAATCATACATCATATCCACCCAGCAAATAGGGGAGTGAAATCTGTTCTTCCCATATGATTATTTTTCCACTAATTTAACTAGGTGAAACAGTGGGCTTTACAATGTCTTAAATAAAAGTATACAAGTCCCTATAACCATGGAAGTCAAGCTGATAAAAAATGTCATGATTACTCCTCAGGAGTAATCATGAGAAAATTCAGATATATTGCTGGCTATTGAATTTATTAATTATGAAGGTATTATTTTCTTAGTTGTTCTCATTAAATCATCCACTTGCCCGGTGCTGTTAGATAAGAAATGCAAATTCCAAAAACAACATTACCATTTTTATTGCTCATTGGAAGCATGTCTTACTTTTGAAATATTCAGCATAGAGACAAAACAGGGAAAACATGCTGAGTGCAATGAAGAACAGTGGGATGCCAGAGTGCAAATAGAATAAGAATGTTTGTAAACAAGCTTCTTCTTATTATTTCTTTATTGCTATCAACTCTAGCAACTCAAAGCTTATATTTTGAGTTTGTCAATGTTATTTCTTTGTACCCATCTCTTCTTTTTAAATCATATTAGAATATTCCTTGCTATTTTGAATTTTGTATTTCCTTATTGTCCATTCAATAGAATTAGATACTGAGAAGTGTATAGCAGATAGCAGTGTCTGTACTAAAGAAAAACACTAACAATGTCAGGAACAGTGACTGCGACTGTCATTATATTTTGGTTAACTTCAGCATTCCACTTTCAGTATTACAAAAAACGTAAATATTCCTTTCCTCTTAAAAAGCCTGGGTTTCTTGGAAAAATTCAGACTAATGAACTACAGTGGACTTGACTAGTCTGTGGTGTATTTGGTCTTCAAAGGAACCATGCTAAATTAAACCACACATGAACCTTTCCTGGTTTTTGTTCCTGAAATATACCTACATACAGCTTAAACTTTCAATCATCTGCTCTTTTTGCCATGTTCTTAAGCTGTGGACTGTTAAACAACTCCTGCATCTCCCCAGAGATGCAAATCCCTAGATACAGTACAAATGAGGTTTGTAAATTCTTTAGGGAGGAATGTTCTACACAAATGGGAAATAGTGTCATTACTTAGCACTGTGGGAAGCATTTCAAAAGCTGAAACACCCTTGCCTTCAAAAGCAGAAAAGTTTTTAAAGTGTCCTCATCATTATCCTTTGCAAATACTGACAAACCTTTGATCCACTGCAGTGTTATTCAAAGCCACGCACGCCTCAGCCAAGCCCCACCTTCAGATATTGGGGGATACCTGCTCAGCCTATAAATTTTCATGTCAAAACCATACATATCATTTCCTTCCAAGCAAATCAATAAATATAATTTTGACTTTTTGAACTCAGTATGTATTTTATTTGTTAGCTAAAACCACAAAGATTATTCTGAATTCTCTCCAGCCCCTCTGTTTAACCAGTCTATGTTGCAATGGTTGGCCTGCAGCACTTCTATTTTTAGCTCTAATGGAACAGTCTTAAATTGCTTATTTTCTGTTTACTAAAGACATTGAGCTTGTTACCATGGAAACTGTGGCAAGTGCCACAGCTTAACTGTTTTATTAAATGGATGGAAGTTATAGCTGCAAAACTTGAAAGGCCAGTATGTCAATTTTATACATAACTCGAATTGCCACATATACCACATTATAGCAAGTACTGCATTAAATATTAGAGGCCAGAATCTGGTCTTGGTTGTAATGATATAAATTGTGCTATCTCTCTCCTCAATGGAAACAAACAAACAAAAAAAAAACCACTCGTGTACAATCTAGATCAAGATCTGTTTTTGTCAAACTGCACAGGCTGTCAAGTTTCAGTGATTACTACATTTGAGTGCCTAAATTGCAGATGATGTACATTAAACCAGTCCCTAGTTATCATAGAAAGACCCTGTTGTGTCTGCACCATGCACAGTTGTGTCTGCATGAAGTTTTTAGCACATTATTGTATTACTTACAGCAATCCCATTATTTTTGGAACCACTATGTTCTGTAACATTAGTAGAAAGAATCAAAACTAATCACCTTGTCAAGTGAAACTTCTAAAGCCATAGTGGAAGAATTAACACAAAGAACTCCTTAAATCTGTAATTAGGTTCTTAAACAAGAACATTCTGGGCACCAGAGGTATTGAAAATTTACACTTTCTATTACTTTTAGTATAGGCAGAGTATGCTTCACACATGTGAAAGCTAGGATACTTTAAATTGTATATAACAATTAATTCAAACCCTTCTGAAAATTATTGAAAATTATTAGCACAGTTTAGAAGATTTTTGTGATGAAGTATAAAACAACTAACAAATAAAATTTTTAACACAAACCTAAACATTTCCCCAATGTCCCCAGAAGACTGAGAGCTAAAATAAGAATACTGGTATATTTACATCCATAAATACTTAATGCATGACTCATCCTGTGTAATAGAACCAAATGCTTGAAGAATGTTCAACATTTAGAAGAATCAGGATCTGCTTTCTTCGCAAGGACTGTGGTTGGAACAGTGTTTAGTTTTCTACTTTTGGTGTTAAATGTCTCCATATTACTAGTCCATCTATATAGGCACTTACAGTGAACAAAAGAAACCAAAAAGTAAAATTGGCATTTCAAAGGAGATGCTTTTTGGTAAAGGTAAGGCTCCAAGAAATTATGAACAGTGGTATTTCTTTCTATGAAAACATTACTGTTTAAATCAAAGAATAATATGTTTGATGCTCAATTATTGAATTCAAATAAATACTCGTCACTGTCTGTTGGTGTAACTAGACTTACTGAAGTGAAAAAAAAAAATGTTTCCTTCCATTTATATATTTCTTTATTTTTTTTTAATCCATCTGCAGGATCTACCTTCATTTGCAACACCCACATAATTCCAGTGAAAAATCAAGAGGGAGTAGCAATGATGTTTATTATTAATTTTGAGTATGTAACAGATGAAGAGAATGTGACATCTCCTGAGAAGTGCAAGCCAATATTACCATCTAAACTTGTAAATCGTAAGTTACACAATGAAATTTTTTTGCTTACCTCTACTTTTATCTGGCAAAATAATCAACATGGGCAATAGGTTAGCAAAGGATGCAATCCCACTGAGTGACTCAATAATCCGAAATCATAAGAAGCTAAATGTAGCAAACCTACTGCAAGATGATAGTAAAATAATCTATCAGATCTTTGGTAGTACTAACAGCCTAGATCTTGTGAATAGTACTAGAACATATAACTTCATAAAAACTGGAATCTTTCACCCTTGACAAAAATCAATTACAAATGGAAAACTTAAAAAAGCATTGTGATATAGCCCAGATATTTCATCTTAGCTTATTTGAAATTGAATAGTTATATTTTATTTTTTTAAAATGGTGTCATTTGATTAATAGTTGGTGAAATGTGATTAAATTAAAAATATAGCAATCAGTTAAAACATAATTAAATATCCTGATTTTATCAAATTGAAGTATTTAGATTGACTTAGAGGATGGAGGGTAGATGGGTGGATGCACAGGAAATGCTTTTGCTTTCCTTCCACTCTGGAGCATAAGTATTGTCAAAATCAGACAACTCAACACAAATGTCCACTTCTTATACAACTGCACTGTGTAGCTTTCTGTCCCACTATCTGCAGAACGTGCGCTCTTTTGCTGACCTTCACTGTGTGCAGAAACACCACACAATCCTTCTGCTTTATGTTTCCACTCACGTAATCTACTCTTACTACAAGAGTTCCTAGAACACATCTGTACACAGAGCATGTACAAGCTCTTAGTCAAGCACAGCATGGTCTAAGAGTGAGCATTAACACTTGGAAAATACCTTTTCACAGTGAGATAATCTTTAACATTAGTACAATAAAGGAACATAAGTATTCCAATTGTTAAATCAACACTTCAGAATTCTCTATTTAAGAAATAAAGACTGGTACAATTCTCACTGTGAGAAGCAAGGAGAGAACTTTCTTGATGCAAACACTGCACAGTGTCTGAAGCATCCATAGAAACCTACAATGACAGGGTGTATAAGAATGTAGCAAAGGAAATTTCCATTACTGGAACCTTGCAGTCTGCAAATAATTATTGTTCCCCAAATATTACATTTTTTAAAAAGCCTTTGTAAATAGTTTTTACAGGACATATTTAAAACCTTGTGCTTCTATGCTTCCTTTGCTTATTCTGTTTTGCATTGGGTTGAGGGTTTTTTAATAACCAATACAGCAGCTTTTGTTGGGATTTTTTTGGGATACCAAGATAACACTTTTTTCTGCTAATGATACTGTTAAAATCCTATTAAGGAGTATCAGAAAAATTTAAAAATTACATCAGAAAAAGTTTATTATAAGTACATCAGGTGAACCCTAACCATATTCTGGTTTTGTTTTAGTATACTATGGTTTTTTGATTGAAACATCTTCCTTGCTTCGTTTAAAAGGCAATTTTATAACATAGATAAAATTGTTCAGCTTGGCCATGCTTACTGTGGTTTCATGGACAAAATAGAAGGTAAAATACCAATTGGGTAGAAAAAACAGAGCTTCATGTCTTGAAAAAGAACATTTTGTTCTCATTTCTGTGACACATCACTGTACCCTTTCAAGTGTTATCACTTGACGCATTTTAAAGTGAAAAGCCACTAAAGAGGAAATCTGCAAAAAATACCCTCACTTCGTCAAAACATCCTTCTCTTGTTTTATGGTATTTACACCTGATGTACACAGGGGATTTCCTTGCTGAGAGTTCTTGAAAAATTAATAAGCGGACCTCCAAGATCAGTACATAACTGATCTCTCTCAGACAGAGATCAAGGTGCAAAAGGAGAGAGGGAAAGGTGACTTGAACCATTTTCCTGCTAGTGGGTACAGCCAGATGCCAGAAACTGGCAGAAACTAGAGCAGGCACATGGCTGCTTCATCTTCTGAGTTGCTTATGGTTTCAGAGCAGACTGTTATGTGGGCCGGATGGGATGGATGGGGATACAAAATATGCTACATAGCCAAAAATTCCTCTTGGCAAGAAAGAGGCCAAGCTATGCAAAACATCCAGAAATAACTGCAAGATATTGTGTACAGTTCAATAGCTGTTTTAAACTAAAACAGAAAAAAGCCTTGAAATACAGAAAAGGCAGAGAGAGACCAATAAGCCAGAAAAAAAAGTCAAAAAAGGTGGATTGTTTACCAGTGAAAACATTTTTAAAGTCATGTTCCCAGCATAAGAAAGGTACACAGCAGATTCTCCAGCAGATAGTTTTTCATCATCATACTCTATTTAGAATAGGTAGATCAGGTGATCTCTTTTCACAGGATCACACACAAAATGGACAGTAATAGGTACTGGTTCGGGGGTGGGGGGGGAAAGCAACAAAATCCCTTTGAATGCAGCAACCAATTTAGAGAATAAAAATAGAGAGGGAACCAGACACATAACAAATGCAATGCATCTCTGACAACCAGGAAAAGCAACAGCTAATGACAAAAGACAAAATATTTCAGATTACATTAACATCTACTACCCAGAAGCACACATATCATGAGAGATTTCTTTCCAGAGTTCCTTAGATTGAGATTTCTCAAATTAGAATGCCTTGTCAACATGAGAGGGAAGGAAAAAAAAAAAGAAAAAAAAAAAGACCGAGTCAGGTTGCAGGAGAGAATTAAAAGTTATTAGGAAGCAAATAGATTGCAGCTATTTTCCAGTCCCTAGAAAATAAGATAACTTTTCATATTCTCATCCTTCCTCTAATGGATTTATCAAGATGAAATTTATCACGTGTAACTTCGAAAAGCCTTTCCTTTTTTCTAAAAGCATCTATTCTGCAAGCTGCAGCCAACAGTTTTGAACACTACCACTTACCATAGGGTTCCTCATGACAGAAATTGCCACTGAGGTGAGCTCGGTTGATTGCAGCAGAGTGCTAATAACATTGAGGCTGTGGATGGTTGTTGATCCCTGTATGGGTCATTCACTTAAGAATTGGACTCAGTGATACTTCCATTTCAGAACATTCTGTGATTCTGTAAAATCTAATGCAATGTAATAAAAAAGCATTTCCTGCTGTGAAGAAAAGAGGGATTTTAATCTGTTAAAGGGTCTGAGGGCCCTCTGAAAAAATTAAGACCTATGGAAGACAAGTAGCATTTTTTAGGTTTAGCTCAATGACTGCATTTAGCTCTAGACAGGCAAAAATTTAAAGATTTATCAGCTGAATACTGACGGATATTTCCAACAGTGTTTGTAAGCTCTCTAGTACAAGGATCCTGTCTTTTGTTATGTGCCAGGATGATGGCTAACACAGCTAGGTTCTGATTCAGCACTGGGCTTGGCAGATGATAATAATAGATTAAAAAGAAAAGGGATATTGCAGGAGTTTGATGAGCACATTTGAGTATAAATAGAATCCTTTCTCATCTGGTGCTCGAGAGTTCCTATCTTATACGCAGCAAATGTCTGAATAGGCAGGAATGTGAAAAGCAAAGATAGTGGCTTCACAATAGCAGTGTAAAAGTTCTTTCAGTTGGTCCTTTTCTTCCCCTTATATTTTCTGGCAAGAATTTATCACCAGTTCTCACTGGCAGCTGGAACAGTTTTTGCATAACCAAATAGTGAAATTTCAGAAGATCTTAGCATGCACTTCCCCTGTAAAAAAAATCACAGTCAACTGATTTTTCACTCTTTTCTGTTTTGTTGTTTTTGTAGTTGGCAGCAATTCTATTTTCCAGTGTATGCCAGCTCCCTAGCAAAACTAAGGAAGCCCTTGTTCATATATAATTCTTCTCTTTTTTGAGGAAAAAAGGGTATAGCCCAAAACTTTTGCCACATCTTTTCTTTTAAACTTCTAATCAAACATAATTTAATCCTACCCCTGTTCCATCTTTGTGTTCAGAGACATGCAGAAATTTCCTCTGTTCTTACTTATCCCACAACTGGATAACATCCTCTTCTCCAGTAAGAATATATTTGTACAACGTGCACTTAAAGAGAAACTTAGAGAAACTGATTTCTGCTAGAGATGCCCATTCATCATTCAATGTTTCTAAGCTTTGTCTCATTTCCATATTTGAGAATTCTACTTATTATTACTTCAATTATTTTCTAATAAGTTTGCTTGGCTTTTGTGTTGCCTTTTCTAAAATGTTTCATGTAAACATTTAGAATTCCAGAAATTAACATCTATACCCAAGATAAAAGCACTTAATAACTTCACTCCACTTCATGTGGAACATTTGAAGACATAAATACCTGCTTTGTAAATGAAGCAATATTTGTGTAGTGCATTGAAGTGTTAAGACTGATAGTTTTCAGCTACATAAGCCCTAAAAATGGATTTTACTCATCTCTAACTGTTCTTATGGATTGTTCTCTCTTACACCTTCTAAGACACTAACAGTTGCTTGATTGTCACTATAATGATAAAAAATTATTCCCAAAAATGTACTTCATAAATTTTCATGAATCTACCCATTTGCAAAGCTGTACAAAATTTTAAACTCCAACTGAAATAATGCATAAATAATGTATATTTAGCAAGATACTTGTGGTAAAAGAGAAATCCTTCCTGTTAGATTCACTGTAAAAATGGGCACAGAGCTTTGAGTAGATTTTCTACAATGAACTAAATTAAGAAGAGATGTGATTTTATACCACCTTAGCAAAAAACTTCTTTGAACACTAGCAAATTATAATTTAAATTTATCAACTAGTAACAGTTGTTAACCAAAATAACATATGAATTCCCATTCAGTGTGTGGTACAAACTTCATTGAAATCCTTATTATGAAGTGTTTAGCTATAACTTCTGGGTGTAAATGTGTCTTTTATATGTATGATTGAGGAAAGAGACCCTTAGTGTCTGATTTTATTCCCAAATCTCTCAAACATTCCACTGTGGCATGTCCATCCACTCCATTATTTTATGAGGAGTTTTTACAGCAATTTACAGAAGTAGTGGCATAAGTTACTATTTGCTCATGGCATCTGATTCTATTCCTCAAAGCTGTGAAATACTTCTTGTCTGTAAAACTAACGACTACAAGATATCAAAATCAACCATGACATAGACTGAACTCAGAAAAACAACAGCCAGTTCAAACTGAAGAAATCCATAGTTTGAGGATCCTGAATTCAATATGAAGAATGTTGCTACAATTTTCTGCTCAAAAGAGACCATTTGTGGGATTGCAATGAGAAAAACCTTTCAGAAATTAATTCTGAGTTGTCTTCATTTTCTGCTCCACCTAGAGCATTCTACCTTTTTACTAACCTATAATGCTTTTTCCAGCATTTAATCCAGTCCTGTCTAGATCACAACTTCTATTAATCAGTAGGCTAAAATAGCTAGTCAGATGAGGTAACTTTATCACAAGTTTAATTCTTTTAATTTCAAAACAGTTTGACTAGCTAGAAGTACTAACTTATAAGCTAAATATTGGTTCCCAAACACCATGTTTATTACCTCATGGGAGAAAGCCCTAAAAGTTATTTGATTAAACATGTAATTGCATTCTGCCAAAGAGAGATATTTCAGGATTTTCCTATCATTTCAAAATCTATAAGCCTAATAAAGACACTCTAGAATAATTTCTTGGATTTCTTTCTGTGAAGGAAATGAGAGGATCTGTTATGCATCCAATAAATGGAAAATAACCTTTTTTGGATAAGGTTCAAATAAAATGAAGAGGCTAATAGTATACTTAAAACAGCCACAACTATAATCAGAAAACCTTTGAAACAACCTTCAAGGTGCTTACGCTTCTGCAAGTTTTCCTCTTTCCTGGCCCTAGCCATGGAATTACATCTGAGAAGCAGAGAACACTCTATACACTGATGTAAACAAACACAATTGCAATTTAAATTTTCCTACCAGTAAAAGAGCTAGCTTAAAAACACAGTATTTGCTTTCCTCTATGCAGAGCACTTTGCTATATAAGTAAATACTGCTGTTTAGTGAAAGGCAAGCACATATTTTTAGTCCTAGAAATATTAGTACTGCCATATTGTCATGAAATACTGCATACTGCTTGAAGCATGCAATTTTGCCTTGTAGAATATGGCATGTATAAGTAAGAGTAAACCTCTGACTTTGCCCAAAATGTAATGAGAAATTTGTCCAGGATCTTATTTTTAGCTGCACCACTGGAAACAAATTCATCTTCAGTGAGGGCCAGTCAAGAAAAATTGTGTTCAGGAGGACAAAGGTTTCTATTTAGCCAACCAGCAACATGGTTCTGAAAACCCCAGTGCCAATTATGTGTATTTGTCTCCAAGGTAAGTTACAGTAAATATTAGGCAAACTGAAACAGTGTTGAACTCTTAGCAAAGGAATATGGCCAAACGCCAATCACCAGCAAAAGACAGAAGAATCTCTGCTACTGCCACCTTCAGTGCTCCACAAATGCCTAGCTGCCTAAATTAAAAGCACAGCCACTGAGATAAATAATTTTTTTAGTCTTCTTCTGCAGAGAATTATGAGTGGGGTAGCTCTACTTCTGTTTCCTCATGATGGCTGCTGTTGGGGCTCAGCTCAGAAAGGAAGCCTCCCTGGATTCCATGTACTGTAATTAGCTGCTTAAATTACAGCCTCACCCAGCTACAATCACAGAGCTATTTTACTATGTCTTGTACAAACCTTCAGTAAAAAAAACCCCTATCTCTGCTTAAAGAGATTGAAAATGAGAGAGTGACACAACTTTCAGTAGCTTTCAGTGGAGGCAACTTATGCATACCACACAGGTCTTCCAATGATATATTTTTATTAATTTTTAACAGGTCTCCTATCTAGCTGTTCCTTTCAGGACATTTAAAACAGGGGGGTGCTGTGAGGTAATTTGAAGGCTAAGATAATGATTTTCTGAAGTCATCCCACATTATAATACATACCCTCAGGAAAGTATAAAGGTAGTGAGTTTTGCTTCATTCTCTGATGGAAGAAAGAGACACATCTCTATTATTCATAATAAGAATTAGCACAGAGAACTTAACACATCTGTGCGCTTGCCAAATTGAATTATAGTTTTTGACCTTGAAGAGGAAAAAAATCAGAACTATCAACGTATCTCAAGCTTAGACAAAAATGACTCTACTAGAAAGCAGGAAAGATTTCCAATGAATTTGAGAAGATTTTAGATGGAGGTTTACAAGAAATATGCTTTTTTATTTATAGCCTTCAACCTGAAAAGCCTTGCTTTAGAATAAGAAAACAAAGTAGATCCATAGATAAAAATAAGGGAGTTTACCTCCACCATGTCTTACTTCTCAAGCATAGAATCCTATCATTATTACTTGATTGTTTAAGCATCCAGGCAAGTGTGGCATTTCAAAAACCTGAGAGCAACTGGCAAGGACACATAGTCTGAAGAGCTCTTGCCATGAAGAGATGAAATAAGTGAGGCCTATCAGGAAAATGAAACTAAGCTCATATTCTGAGCAAGTGTCAGTGAATAAAGTCTATTCTTCTGATGAAAAATACTTCAACTTTCAGTAAGTTTCATCCAAATAAAATTGTCATTGTCAAGCAAAAATTTTACCATTAATTAGAAGTTCCATTTCATGAAAAAAAGCATATTAGTGCACCTACTTTAGTTTTCTGTCTGGAACCTTAGCCAACTTCAAAACTTGGTAATTGCAAACATATATTGATTTAGTAATTATTAAATATTTCTTAATTGAATACTTCTTAAATTTTCTAAATCAAAAGTCAGTGGACATTCAGAACAATTATTCTGCATATTACATATATTGTCTTTGAATTTAAGCTACGTGAATTTGCTTCTAAAATATGTGGAAATTTGATATTCTGCCTTCTTTTCTTAATAGTCTGTTTATTTTTTGAATCTGTTTCAAGCAAAAGCTTTTTGTAAATTTAGTTTAATTGTATTTCAGATGGTAACAACCTTTCAAGTGGCTCTTCTTCAGGTAAATCTATCTTCTAAAATTCTGTCTACAAAAGTCTTTTTATTGCTTTGTTCTGGCTATATTATTTCAAGATCTCATTACATTTTATATATTTCTAGAAGAGTGCAAGTCATAATATGGCTCTTGCTCTCACTGTCTGAATATTTATTTCTGCAAAAATATAGATATAAAAGGTAAACTATTAAATTTAGTATAATTATATGACATATAAAATCCAAATTTAATGATACTTCTCATCCTATTATTACTGAAAGTTGCAGTATGCAGAGCATAAAAAACTTCAATCAATATATGAGACAAAACACATTGCAGAAATGGATAGTGGTTTATGAATTCAGTGTTAAAACATAGCAAACATCTTCAGGCTTCCTGTCTCAGAGAAAAGCAATATTTTTTATCCTATGAAGCCTGGCAGCCAAGGTGATGAAGGGCTGAGAACTTCTTGAGAGTTTGGTTTAATAGACAGAATAAATTATTTTTCCCAGCGGCCAAAAAAACCACCATAGTCATACCAAGACAGCTAAATATTGTGCTAGGTAATAAATAATTTAGATATAAAATTTTCTGTGATGCTTGCTCTTTTATTTCATTGCAGTTATTTACTTCTTTTTTTCTGTCATACTTCTAATCATATTTAAGAAATAAAAATGCAAGAAGTAAAATCTCTTTCTGAGAGGACAAAAAATTCTTCTTTCATACATCTTTTTTACAAAAGCACTTCCTGTAAGTTAATGAATAAGATAAAGTAAAATGACATTTCTATCGACAAGTGGAAGAAAAACATGTAAATGTACCAATTGGTATTAACATTCAAGGATATCAAGATTATGACTTTTGAGGGACATCCTGTTTCCATTGGTCTGACTAAATTCACTCATCAACCACACACAGCAGAGCCTCACAAGCAGTCAGAGACTTCATTCCGTTCCTTTCATATTCTGATAGATTCCTATGTGCAGATATCAAAGTAAAATCTTTCTCACTTACAAGAGAACATAAAGATTGCTGGTTTCTTATACTTGTAGAAGACACATGCAACCTTAAATTTTACAGAAAACTAAAAGTGCCAAAATTAAAGGAGACCACACCAGAGGATAAAAAATATAAGGGTATTCAGTGTCTGAGAATTATGAGTTCTAGCTTCTAATGTTAATAATTGCATATGCCTTGTTTTTTCCCTTCTGAAAATAAATTATTTAATGAGCAGAGCAAGAAAATTATCCACTTAAGTATGCTTCAATACGTTTTGGGAAAAAGAACTGAAAAAAACCATAATTGTCTCTTTCTGTAATTCTTTGTCCCAAGGCCTGCTGTGCCCAGACAGAAAATAAGGCATTATCACATGAGTTGCTAGATGGTATTTCCAAGCCTTTGAGCAGCAATTCAATAACTATCTGTGACATATTTCTGATAACCTAAATCCTGGAATTCTGTGACATTCAATTATGAGAAAATATTTCAGTGAAGGTCTGACTTGCGCTACTATTGTGAAAGCAATTTTGCTTATTCTTTGGGGAAGGTTTCAGAATAAAGGTATTATGGAATTAGCCCATGCTCTGGAGGACAATCTGTCATAATTGCCCTATCTTACCTGCCCTTGTCAAGAAATCTGTTTAAAATAGGTTGATCATTGTGGATATGTATGTTCTATTCTTTAATCCTAGATATTGAAAAAGTAACATATGTTTCATATTAGACCAGTCATTCAGTATTGTAAAACTATCCAAGACCTGATTTTCTTCAACACCCTACCACAGACAACAGGTTGTACAGAAACATGAGCAGCTCACTTTGGTTCAGCTCTCAGCCTAGGAGAAGTGGCATATCACATCAGAAAACAGTTCTGACAGTTTCTACACCTCACATAGACAACCTTCTGTAAACTCCTTGTATATCTGAGCTCCTTTGATTTGATTTTGGAAAGTCTAAATCTAGAGAAAGTTGAAACAAATACACTAAATCTAGCTGCCAGCTAGACCAGCCAATATTTTTCCTTTTGCTTTCACATTCTGGGGTTTGGATAACTGCTTTGCATCAGCATGAAAATAACAATACTACTAGTGGTGCTACAAAAGCTGGCTGAGCAATTCTTTGAGGAGCGATCACAATTTCTCAGCAGCCATCTCTTAGGATTACCCTTCTTCAGTGCTTGGGATGGTATTGCAGGAATCCCATTGACATGGCCTAAACAAACTTTGGGACATAACACACCATCTACCACTACCCAGAGACCACTAAAAAATTACAGAGAAGGTAAAACTCTCTCAGCTGCAGGCATTTCTCTGACTTAGCCACTGTGTCTTGTATGTAAATATACATTTTCATCACTAGAAATTTGGGGAATACCTTCCCTATATCAAGGCAACGATCAGGCCAAATATAATTTCCCTTTCTTTTATGAAATATTTTCACAGAACAGACACAAGAATCACTAGCCATGCAAGTGTATTGGGTTACAAAAGAAATTCTTGTTCAGATATTTTTGCTGGAATCGTCTTGTATTGATGGGGCAGAAAATTTGCAATCATGATTGTAGCTGTTGATAAGGTCTTTTGGGAATTAATTTTCATTTTTCCTTTTTTTTTTCCTGACACAAAATCCCATATGGTTGTATTCAGTGTCTAAGAATAACAATTTTCTATAATGTTAGCACTTCTTATTGCAATACATATGGAAAAACAAGGATATTAATTTTTCTTATCAAGATAGGGTTTTTCCCTGCATTTCTTCCCCAAAACTATTAATCTAAACATTTTCTTTCCATGAATACTAAGTCTTCTCCTTTGATCTCCCAAAATATGAGACAGAATTAAAAAAAGGTTCCCGAACACAAAAAAAGTTGATTTGCATTTGAGACTTTGGAGACAATTCTATCTGCAAACAGTTTAGAAGAGTCCCATATCATCTACAGTGATATTTTTGGACTGAGTTCTACTATTTAGAAACTTTAACAGCTGTGCAACCAACAGATTAACTCATTTGCAAATAACTTATTCAGTAAAGTTAGCTATAAAGGAGGAGGTGGAATGTACGCCTGGAATTGTGACTCAGGCTCAACTGCTTTCCTCAACTGATCTTAGGAAGACACAATCATACAAATCTCTGACTCAGCATTAAGAAGAATTTGGCAATCTAGTCTTTAATAAACATAAGGATTTTAATGTAATATTATTTCTGAATTCATAGTAAATAGCCAGTTGCATCTGAAACGTGTTTGAGAATTCTAACGCGAGATTCATCAGCTCTGACATCATACTTAGACAAAGCAGGGGCTGTCAATTACAAAACAAAAGATTTCACCCCATAGGCAGAAGGCCAGGAGAGCTTCCACTGGCACTTTTATTTTATACTGGGACAGCAGGCGTGAGGCCTGAATGAATTTTGCTGCATGACAAATTGTGCTATTACACTTCCTTGCTCAGCTCATATCAGTAAACTACACAAATTCTGAATGGGCCCCCTGATAACTTTAGCTACAGGAGAGAGATGAAAGTTCAACACACCATGTAGCTCATTACCTGTTCACTGAAGAATAGCAATACCCCTTCTCTTAGGAATATTCAAATTAGAAAGCAGGAAATAGGGTTTGAGACTATTTATTACAGTATATAGAAGAAAAGCAAAAAGCTGCTCATCTAAGTTTTCTATTTTACGCCCAAAAGTCTTAACAAGAAGCAAAATTCTCGCTGAGTATTCTTTCCAGCTGAACTGCAGTTAGACAGCTAAATCAGTAATGCAGTATAACGTGGTCATATTAACGTGGTGAGGCAGAAAAGACCATCTGCAGCACCATGAATATGACTAAAATAGAGTGCCAACAAAAAGCCTTGAATAGTGTCTAATGCCAGAAATCCTTATGAATGGTGTTTTTAAGAATTTCAGCGTAATTGATAAAAAAGAGCATTATAGGGGTTTTTTTCACTTTGGACGCAATAAGCTTTCAAAATTTATTTAAAAGCACCTTTACAGCTCAATTCTGCGTGGATTAAAAAATAGTATTTTTTTAACTTTCTTCACCAATTTTAACTGTGAGCAGTTGTAGTGTTCAAGCTTACTTAGTAAGTTAGAAGAAATCTACACACTCCCAAGATTCACTCTGAATATCACTGTGAATATACTGTGTAGACTGAAAATTGGCACTTTTAATTGCTGTTTTAAAGATGCATGACTCTGGTTTATGTAACAGAGGCTTCTGTCTATTTTATTGTTGGGTGTATATGCTTGGAGTGATAAATTCAATGCTAAATATTTGGAATTCAACAAACTTTTTCAAAAATTGTCAAGGACAAAAAAGTACTATCATTACATGGATTTATATTTTAAAGTAGGGAAAAAGGTGGAAATAAATCACCATATTTCTAAACACTTGGATGTTATCAACAGTCTCACAGGTTTTTTATTTTGTAGTACATCTTCAATTACTTTGATAAAAAGGGTTCTAATAATGAGGTGAGAATGCAAAAAAATTATTCAGACTATTACATGAGATTCAAAGACTTATGCAAGGATGCTGAGTGGCCAAGTGATAAAACAGCAAAAGCAATTTTTTTGCAGACACAATATTAGAGACTAAATTATCTATTACCAAACAACAAAAAAAAATTCTCAGCTGCTGCAAAAATATTGTAAATTAGCACAGTTAGAAAAATAATTCAAAAATGCAATTAAATATTGGTAATTGTAAGGAAGTGAACTAAGGTCAAAACAAAAAGCCATTCTATCACTGCATTGATCCCTAAGTCTGGGAGTAGCTCAGGCCATTGTCATGAAGGATTACATTAGAAATAAAAAGTAACTGAGAAGAGTGAGAAGGATGTTCAGAGGTACACAATACAGTTACACAGGAGTTCTTCAGCTTGCAGGTATACAGGTATACAGAGAGCAATTCAGCAGATGCATGAAAAGCTGTAAATATATTAAGACTATATTGAGACTATAAAAAGGGAATAATTATTAGCTGGTTTCTATAGGAACTAGAACCCTCCCAAAGGCATCAAGAGTATAGCAAGTAAGGGGAAGTATTTTTTACAAACATATGCTAAAATTATGGAGTTCTATTGTATAGAATGTTTTGCAGATCAAACTACAACCATTTTTTAAAAACACTGAGACAAATTCATAGAAGAAAGGTACACCAAACATTCAGTTTGTGGTTTGAGCAAACAACCTCTAGCACAGGAATTTTCTGAAATTCAGATAGCTAGAAACTGAGTAAATTTATTGAGAGAAATAACACAATGTAATGACTCTAAATTTCTTTCTTCATGTATCCACCACTGGAAAGTATCAAGGTCCAACAGTGTGCTAGATGGACCTTTGGTGTCATCCAGTACAGCAGCTTTAGGTCTTTGATACGTTTTCCTGAGCAGGGTACTCTCACCTTCATTCATTTAGAATTCAAAATACAATTCTGTATTCAATACTAAATATATAGGACATCCATTTTAAAACATTAAGTGATTAAGCTGGGGCATCTATTGTTCTCCAATTACTGTCTGCCGTGGGCATAAAAGAAAGACTATTTCAAAACATATCAGTATCAAATAATAGATTACAGTGGTAAATATTAATAAATGTTAGGTAGCTACAAATTCTGGCAATTTAAACAGACTGAAAACAAAATCTTATCCCAAACTGAACTTCCTATCCCAGAAAGAGACAATAAGAATATACTTTGAAATATTCTCCAAGAAATCATTTCACATTGATTCACTGTTGAAAACATTTATATAGCGAAGCAATGAGATGCAAAAGTTATTTAATAAGTCAAACTGTTTATACAATCATACCTGATCATTTCAAATTTTAAATTATTTTATTTTGTTAAACTTTCTTTAGCATTGCTTTTTCTAAACAGTTTAATACGTTTTCTGTACATCTGAAGTCCCCACGCCTCCATCTGTGATTTGTATTACACAAAACCTTACAGTATTTGTTATTTAGGTTTGGTTTTTTAGAAGGGTATTCTGTAAATTCTGCAATTCTTCCTCTATAGTTTCTTTCTATGCACCATGTTATACTCTTCCTCTCAGCTGCTGACATTTCTTACCATTACACAAAGTGTTAATTTTCCACACACTCAGGATAGTCTCCCCTGCCATTCAACATATCAAACCTAACTCAGCCCATCCCATGTAAATGTAAACAATAATTGTAGAGGTGCAACTGAAGCTTGAGAGCTGTGTCACTCTTTTTCCTTGCTTTGCTCCTTTACTTTTCATTTTAAACTTGTTAAAACTGTTTCACCTAATCATCAGATGTAAGTATTGGAGAGAATTGTAGCAAAACGGATATACAGCTTATTTCTCTATCCTAAGCAATTAGCCTTGGTATCTTCCTGTTTAACCTGTAGCCAATAAATGCAAATATCAGCAGTACATTTATAAGCCCACAGAGTTCCACTAGTATTAGAATACACAAATACCTATTTCAGGATAACTACCAAGCAAAGTGTTAGACATATTCTGGCAGTCTTTTATAGATTATAGATTTTTAATTTAGAAAGGATCATCTGAACCTCATAGCTTTTAAAATAGACTGTAGAATTAATGCTGCTATTCCCATTCTAAGCTCAAAAACTTAGGTCTAATTGAATTATGAAATCTTTTAACATCCCAGCTCTAACAAACTTGGAGTTCTATTGTATTTGTATATTTACACATTTCATTAGTAAGCATTTTAATTTATTAGGAATAGCTACTATCATTTATTGTAAGTGAAAAAAAGATTATTTTAATGACCAGACACCAATGTGTAACATTTTCTTCTGTTTCTGTGTATTTACACGTAGGCAGACTTTTTGGGTTCCGGCTACCTGGATTGAGACTTCTGACCTACAGAAAGCAGTCCTTACCCCAGGAAGATCCCGATGCAGTCATAATCGATTCATCCAAGCACAGCGACGACTCAGTGGCAATGAAGCACTTTAAATCACCTACGAAAGAAAGCTGTAGTCCCTCAGAAGTGGATGATACAAAAGCACTGATTCAACACAGTAAATGTTCACCTTTGGTTAATATATCTGGACCTCTTGACCACTCATCACCTAAGCAGCAGTGGGACAGACTTTACCCTGACATGATACAGACAAGCAATCCACTAACCCATTCCAGATCAAAGGAAAGTATTTGTAGTATACGGAGAGCCTCTTCGGTACATGACATAGAAGGCTTTAATGTCCATCCCAAGAATATTTTTAGGGACCGTCACGCAAGTGAAGGTATGGTAGAAAGTCAATCACTATTCTCTGATGTACTAAAAAAGGAATATTTTCAATATTTCACAGTAATAATCATCACTTTGTAAACAAAGCTAAATATAATGACTCAATGGTGCATTGAAAATATTAAGGGCCCAAATATGCCAGGCTTATTGTTTTCCATTTTCAAGGAGACTAATGGAATCATGGTGTTGATCTTCTCTATAGGGATATAGCAAATATTGGGGGCAGCATTCCTAAAGGGGTTTGGGGAGAAAAAAAATCAGGTGATCAAATTATAATTGCATGTACTGTTCTCTCCTATACTTACAGATATTAGATTGTTGTTGATTGTATGAAATCTTACTTCAGAGACTGATAGTTTATTTCTCTTAAATCTGTAATGTGCAGATTTTGCATTCACTGATCCAACACTGAGACATGCTTTTTCTCTCATGCTGAAGAAAATATCCTCAGCAACTCCATGCTTTGTGTAATGAATAGTGAAATACTTAGTGAAATGGTGAATTGCTCAGTGTAAACTTAATTTAAGTGTGATTTTCTCCTTGTGCTATTATATTAATTTTTCATTGTAGTAGTTCCCAAATGGTCATTCTTCATCCAGTTATACATCTATGAAAATGTGTAAAAATCAGTTTGAATATTAAGTATCTTTGATTACAATGGTAGAAAGCTAACACAAAAATTACCACATAATTTTAATACCTGCTGAATGGAGGAGCAAAATTTTCTATCTCCATTTTATGGAAAAACTTTTTTCAAATGTTCAGTACTAATGAAAATAATTTCTACTATGAGGAGTCAATAATCCAATTGAAATTCTAAGGCCTCTCCCGTGATGTGATCATTTACAGTGTAAATAGACAAAACACTCTCACTCTGTTTTCACTGTGCATAAACTACAAAATAGTAGAGAACCAGGCCCTAATTTATGACATACATAGTCATTCTAGAAAAATTCAGCAGAAGAGAGGATGGCTCTCAGAAAGGCATTAGGATTAGTAACCATCCTTGATGCCATCTGCTTACAATCATGTTCGAATTGGACACCTTATGCTGAAAAGATGTTTACATTTATCCAGCAAGTCCTAATTGCCTAACTCAATGGTGAGCCATAAAACTCTATTATTGCTATAAAATTATCCATGCAAGTTAGGCAACCAAGATTCTGCTTAAATCATCTGCTCCAGCCTTGCAGTTTCTGAACAGGTAGAATGCAATATTAAGTACAACAAGTAAAAGTAAACTGCAATCCCAAAGGGCTCAACTCTTACCAAAGGAAACATACAGTTAACATATTTTCCCATTCCATTTTTATTTTGAGTTTTCCCAAATCATTCAAAAACTACTACTCTATTTGAAAATGCAAGTCAGGATTCAATTTTTTCCTACCCTTTCTAGTTCAAAAAATATTAATTGAATCAGTAAAGCAGAATTCTGAAACAAGAGAATAACATTACTTAGTTTAATACTAACTACAGTAATTTACCTTCAGTCAAATTTTAAGATAATGCAATTGAGAATAGAAATTATTTCATGTGTTAAATTAATTTATGTAGCCTTGTTGTCTATCACTTTAAAATTATCTTCACTATGCCCATTATATGTCAAAAGATATTACAGTAAAAATGACAGCTTAGCACTTTAAATTCATTTGAGTGTACTGGATCAAATTCCATTATAAATTTGCCTATATGACAGCAAAAGCAACAGGGCAGGAACTGTTTCCTACACTCACCATCCAAAATGCTCTCAAGCCAGCCTCATCTGTATCACCAGCAATCCAGATTCTACAGGCAGGTACAAGTTCAGAAATGTTATTGTCTTCAGAAAGTGGACACAGCAAGATCACTGCAGCCTTCTGAAACAGCAGCAGGCTTTTGACCCCAGCTTAGCCTGATCTCCAGTACTGCTACAGATGCCTGTCCCAGGAAGGCACTGGGCTGGGAGGAAGTAAACAGCTGAGGTCGAGGGCCCAGGCTGATGTGCCATGCTCGGGAAGCTGAGGAGAAGCCAGCGAGGCCGCAGGCCTGGCAAGGCCCAGCGCCATGTCCAGTGCCCCCCTGCAGGCCACAGCCTCTGCCCAGAGCAGGGCTGACCACTCCCCACAGGCTGCTGTGGCACAGCCTTAGCCTCAGAGGCGGCCTGTGAGCCCAGCCAAAGCAGGTGAATGTCTGTGTGAGCCCAAAGCACATCTGAGAGCTGGTAACCTGGGCACAGCAGGTACCTGCACCAGGAGGAAGGCTCCATTCCCTGCCAGACCCGCCTCACACCCTCAGAGCCGCAGGACACGACACAAGGGGACAGTGCCTTGCAGATCACATTATCATCACAGGAACCAGCGTGGCATCTACCTCTGCACCTGTGTGGCTTCTTTAAAATAGTGATAACAGCAGCAATAATAATATTTTCCCTGAAAAGGTTTGATATCACGAGAGGATTTAGGGCTATGTAAGCCTGTGAGGACAGAAAGCTTTGCCAGTGTCTTGTTGTGGAAAGGCAACTAAGAGCTGAAGAAAGGTTTTAAGGTGTATCTTTCTCCAGCACTTGCTCAGAAGGGCGTGGCTTAGGCTGCTGCCATGGTGAAAGCATTTCCTCACATGAGTGTGGGCAGGCATGGTGGGGCCTGGGCGTCTGTGCTGGGACTCCTGTGCAGCCCCCCATGCCGTGCACCAACCCTGCACTTCTGCATCAGCTTCTCTCAATTATGTGGGACTAATTATTTCTTCTTGGCACTTTTGCCAAGAAGAAATATTTTTTTCCTGCAATCCACTGCCAGACTTGTGGAGAAAGAATTTTATCATGTTTCTATTAAGGCAAGTTAGATAAAGCCAGTCCTCCTGCCTCGTGATCCACTCCAGACACTTTTACACATTATCTCAATCGCCAGTGATTTCACCTTCACCCAAAATCTTCATAATACAGTCAAGGAGGTGCAACAATATTTAAATTCAAACCATGCACACTTTGAAGCCGTATTTTCTGCTTTTTGTGATGTAGATTTTAGTTGTCTTTTTTTGTCTTTTTCTCCACTTTTATTATGCTGAAAACCAGACAATGGTCGCAATGTCAAAGGTAAAGTATACATCTAGACTATATCTTCCAGTGTTTCAATCAGCCACACTTTTTGGCATGTTACTTTGCTTGCTGTATGAAATGTTCAAATGCAACACTCTCATGTGACCTCTCTAGTGCTAGGTCTATTACATAAGTTATATTTGTTAAACACATAGTTACTCATGTAACTCTTGTCTCAAAAGACTAACTACAAATCACTGGAAAAAGTGAAGGCATAGTTAAACAGCCTTTTGATTTCATTATCTGCTAATTCAAAAAAAGAAAGGGAGGGAGGTAGAACATATCTTAGTTACTTAACTCAGTGCTGTTGTCCTTAAGCAGTCAAAACTTCTGTTGAAGCTACCAGGAGTTTTACTTGTAAAAGGATGTGTGCTTGTATGAGGACATTAGCGTTACAAGGTACTTACTTTTCAGTTAACTCTCTCAAAAACAAATAACTGATAATCAGGACCCTTGTGGCAGTATCTTCACTTATTCCTCTTTTGTCTCTTTAAAACTAGTTTCACGTTCCTGGATGGCAGGGGGTATGGTTTCAAGCTTCCTGTAGCATCAAAATGTGCATGCATGAACTTCATTGCCAATTTCATGTTTAAATAATATTTAGTGCAATTTAAAAACTGTTTCTTTTCACCAGCATTGAGCTATATGTTTTAGAAGCAATTTGAACATAATCTGTAAATTACTTCCTCCATTTCTGAAGATCACTTACTAAAGTGTTCCGTTTAATTGCCATATTTGTATCTGTGGGAAAACCAGTTTGTGACTTCATGCATGATGCAAAAAGTGTGTGTACCTGGACAAATCTCTCCAAACTGCATGCAGTGCATGACATAGGTTCTGTAAAAAAATTTGTGGACTACAAAATCATTGCATTTGTTTCGTGTGTATGTTGGCAAAATCTTGGGGAAAAAAATGCAGTTTCTGTGCTGTGCAATAATTTTTATAAATTTATTTACTGCTGGTGAAAGATGATGAATTGGCAGCTCAGGAGAGTGAAATAATTTCTCAATGCATTGTGTAAGCAAGGACATTGAAATCGTACCATCAAAATGGGAAATTCAAACTTAACCTGGTTGTCCTTTTTAGGCTTAGCAGAAACAAGTCATTCTCCTTGCTTATTCAGTTCTCTGCCTGTCTTTTGAAACTGTCAATCAGGGTGCCAATTAGTATCAATTGTGATTGTGTTTGTTATGGTCCCCTTATCCTGTGCCCTGCTATGACATTATAGCAATGGTCTACTGGCTGTCAAGTATCAGCTCAATTTCTGCCAGCCTGGGCTGTAATTAAGCTAATACTGTCTTTCAATCAATTACCATAGCCAATGAGGTGCATTATGCCTTTCACCACTTTCTAGAGCAAAAGAAGGTGGGGAAAAGAAGCAAGGTTCTATTCTCTTGTGCAATTAGTTTAAGCCTAATATCATGCTCTGGGGCATGAGTATTAGGTAGCAAAAGAGAGAGTAATCCCCTTTGGAATGGAAGTGATAAAAGATGTAAATCCCAGAAACCAAAAGTTCAATGCAATTTAAGTATCTAAAAAGTTACTAATAAAACAAATCTTGCCTACTCTCTAATCACAGATTTGCCTAAACTATTTTAGTTTCCTCTTACCTTTGAATTCCTAAAGTATGAAGAATCTTGTTAATCTGACAAATTGATTCAAGGTTTCAACTTGAAATCCTGGTTACATCTAAACTGATTCAATACTCAGAAACTATTGCTCAAGCTAACAGGGAAGCAGGGCTGGAAAACTGCAGTCTGACCACATGTCCATTAGCACACGCCAGCCAAATTAGTCACTTCACTGATTTGTGAGGAGATTGTGAGCCCTGATATATTTTGAGCACTAATTTTTAGTAGACTCATATAGATGATGTGAAAGATAGATTCAGGTCCCACCTGGGCAAAAAGGCATTTAAATATAGCATCACAATCCCTTGGTGGTGCCCTCAGTATCAGGCTTTTTTACCATTCCTTGCAAGTGAAAGGTAGTGCTTTCTTCCCTTTTCCTGTGAATCTGTTCCACAAAAATTATACTAGGAGAAAAAGAAGGACTGCTTTGCAGTTTATTAGTTAGAGAACTCAGGCACAAACTATTTTTTGTACCCAAACTTTTAGTCTAGAGCATCATGCCCTCCCTTGTCATCTTAAATTCCTTTCTGCACAGTGGCAAAATTTGAAATGGAATAATAGAGATTTTCTATCTGTGGTCCAGATTAGCATGCAATTATTATGAGTTTCAGAGAAAGAAAACATGTACAGATCCTCATAAGCTTCAAAAGAAAATGAAATGTCTGCTTCTTCAACAAGCATTTGAAGCCAGGTGTGATGGAAAATCAGCCCTCACTTAAATAATTTTGAAAAAAAAATTCAACACTGCATAAAGCATTTCCCCACAGCCATCCCCAAGCAGCTGGTTGCTTTAAATTTCATTCATTGTCACATTGCAAATAAAATCAACTCTTCCACTGTTGACTTTGCAATTTACCCCATGGGCCTTATCCAACCCATTGATGTCCCTGAATCAACATACACATTCTTGTTTTCCTCTCAGGAAGACAAAAGGAAACCTCAAAAAGAAGAAAAAGAGAAAAGCATCACACTGTTGCCTTTAATAGAATTAAGGCAACCTTAAATAAGGTTCTCATGCGGATCTAAGAAAGACCCTTCAATCTCACACTTTATGTACATTACTACTGACTGCAAGACCTGGATTTTTTCTTAAATACCTAAGAGGATTTAGTTCTCACTGTCTAAACATCTTTATAATACTTTTTCCAATATTGTTCTCAAAAGCAACTTTTCCTTGCAATGAATACTTTTGTCTTCCCAATGAATCTTATGATGACAGTACAAAACAAGTATTCTGATCATTTATATTGCTTTCTTGTTCAAACAACTCTGTCTGTAATGAAAAGAATAATTATAAAAAATACGTACCTCATGAAGTATGTAAATTCTATATATTTTTAATGATACACTAAAATAGTATAAGAAGGTTATATATACTCTCTTGATATTCTACCTATAGTTATATAGGTTATATAGGTATGTACAGCATCCCTATAGTTTCCGATATTTTGTTAGCAATGACAATTGAAGAAACATATTTTGAGAGTCTACTCAATTTTCCAGTTTCTTTGAACTATCATGTGAGCATGAGCAAGGTAGAGATGTAATAATAGAGCCTTTGCTAATTCCAGGCACTCTTACATAATCATGTGCCCTATTTCCGCTCTCATAAACAAATGAGCATATAGTCTTTATATTCAGGCAGAACTATAATAAGAGCTCACCAGCATTCCCAGTAACATGAAAACAAGTACAGATAGATGCATTATGCAATTTGGAATCCATCAACTTTATAAAACTTATTGAGGGTTATATGTAAAGGAAATGTCATATTTATAGCCAATACTAGATTTCAATCTTATTATCAAAAGAGTTATTTTTAAAATGTAAATAGTTCAATCTTATTAGCAAAAGAGTTATTTTTAAAATGTAAATAGTTTTTATTATTAACAACTAGTATACAGAAAAATAGTTTTTAATCACCCTTTTAACATATCCCACCTAAACATTAATGATAATTTATTTCTCTTAATTTCCCAGATACTAAATGTGTGTTCTGATTTTTCAGGGCCTTTTAATCATATCAAGTCAAGTCTGTTGGGATCCACATCGGATTCGAATCTCAACAAATACAGTACAATCAACAAAATTCCTCAACTCACACTGAACTTTTCAGATATCAAAAGTGAAAAAAAATCTTCATCTCCTCCTTCTTCAGAGAAAGCAATTATTGCACCTAAGGTGAAAGACCGAACGCACAATGTGACAGAGAAAGTTACACAGGTAAGGCAATACATGTTATTTTAGCCCATTTTCTTTTTTTTTCCAGTGTATTCAATAGATTCTTACTCTTTTAATGAGTGGCTCGGCTATCTCCAGAATAATTTGAAGGCTTTAAAACATTATGTAATTTACCTTCACTTCAGTTGTTTATGAGGTAGTCTACAACATTAGATGATACTGCTAACAAACAAAACTCTTCTGCTCCCTATTTTTTAATGGAAAAGAAATCTAGTTCGCACCATGTGTCCCAAATAAGACCATTAATTTCAGTGATTCCTGTCATTCATAAATGTTAGTTTCATTCTTCATAATTTTTTCTCAGCATTATAAATTGCTGATTAGTGTAGGGTACAACATGATAACAAATGGTAGGTGATTGTGCCACTGTATCATAATTATATCTCATAATTTCTGTTCAAGTTCTTTGGCTTTTCATAATGCTCTTTCTTATGGGTATCTTTTTCCACATCTGTGCTTCCATAAGGCTGTCAAAATGAAAAGCAAATACTTTCGGATTGGATGTACAATATATCTTGTGAACAAGGCATATAATTGAGACAAAACTTAAAATAATTTTAAATAGCTGTTTCTTCACTCTAAAACAGATGCAGTGCCCTCTGAAGTCAAAAGAACTTTTCAGCTAATTTCAATATTATTTCATTTGTGTTACAATCTTATATGGAGAGTGACTGGGACAGGCTAGGAATGTGGAACATACTGAAAAAAATACCAAGAGATGACAGTATCCCAAATAACATTTATAAGGTTAGTAAGCAAAGGGTTGGTCCTTAAATACCTAGACAGACTGAAAGAGGTAAAAAGTGCTTTGCAGTAGAATGCAGACAGATATTCCATAAGGAAGATCTTGCCAAGGGTATATTTAGGCTTAGAATCATAGAATTCAAGACCAGCATGTCCAACCATTAACCCATCACGGACAAGTCCACAACTAAATCATGTCCCCAAGTCCATGACTAAATCATGTCCCCAAGTGCTGACCAGACTGAAGCTTCTCTACATTGGTGCTTTGCCAGACAGGGTCCACGTTCCTACTCCCTTTGACAGATATAAAAAGGGATGTATTGTACACCCTCCTAAAGAAATAGAGATAAAAGTTCTATCCTTTCTATTTTGAGATCAGTTAGTGCCTAAAAAGTAATTGGATTTTTATCTTTCATATATTTTGTCTTTAATAGCTAGCTTGAATCTGCAACCATTGTCCTTTCTTCTGTGGTCAGTTTTGAAAGATATAATCTCTTCTGGATCCATTTTGATATGTTTTAAATTATTCATAGTAGTTATATATAGAAATCTTTTCATAGATAATATGGCAAAAAGTCAAGTTACATAAAAAAGAGTAGTTTTTATAAGTTATATAAGCATGAGACAAGGTAGTTTTTTTAGGGTTTTTATTCTTTGTTTTTGTGGGTTTTGTGTTTTTTGGTTTTTGTTTTTTTGAATTCTGACTGGCTAATTAGTGCCAGGGTGCTGAGCTTCTGCGTACTAGTGATGCTGTTGAGGGCAGAAGGGAGGGCAGAAGTTTTTTTTAAAATCTATGTTTATTCTCCAAATAATTTAGATTTTATGAAAAATCCAATGGAAAATGGCATGGATCAGTTAATCTTTCAATGAAAATTGATACCTACTAAATTCAAAATTAAATTTGAAATGCTCTATAAAATCTTTACACTTCAAAAAAGCCTTCCAATTTAATTTGACATTGGTTTATGTCCTTTTCTAGAACAATCTCAACCACTGTGCAGAGCACAATTTGCATACCAAACTTTGATGCCATATCATTCATTATAATTGGAAGTAGTTCCCTGCAGCTGCTGCTTTTTCTGTTATTACATTCACTTATCAATATTTTTAGTTGCTGCTACATCCTAAATGCTAGAATTTAGGTAGAAGGTAGAAACTCTTAGGAGGTATAAATAAATGTAGGTCTATAGTATTACAGTGGTCAAGGATCTAGTTAACTAGAGATTCATTAATTCAATTACAAATAGATATTTAGAAGATTTAAGTGGCTAGTTTTAGTCCTGTTTATGTTTCTATTCCCAGTGATTTTAATATATTTTGTTAGAGTCAGCTTTTTGAAGCTTCTGCTTCATGTCCGAATATAAATTTATTTGTAAATCTGTTCTTGGGCCATAGATCCATCAGGAATCTATCTGCAGAACAGTGCAAAAATGGGCTTGGAAGATTTGAGCAGAGTGTTGAGAATATAATATGGTGGAAATGTTAAATGAGGTAGTAAAAATATGCTCATGCTGGCACAGTCTCTGATAAGGAAATCTGTCAAACAGCATCAAAAATACACAGAGGGAGATATGACCTATTTAATCTATGGGGCAATATCAGTAAAAGAGCAAATGAGCATAAAACAGCCATGGTAAGTTTAAAGGACACACTTAATCAGAGTTGTGACATTCTGAAACAGTCTTCTAATGAAAGAAGTTAGGGCAGCAATTCTAAGTGTTACTAGAAAGACCCTGAAGATGTAGTGAAGGGGTACATAAGATGCTGTATTTTCTGGGATTGCAGGACTTGATGACATGAAAGGTCACATATTGTACCATTCAAATATACATCCATCCATCTCTCCCTTTGTAGTCCTTATTTTCTATTGCCTTTCTTATTTTCTTTCTCCCTTTCCTCAGTTTTGCTGAGAAATGTGATCCTGGTGTTAAAATCTGACAATTCCACTACTGTGGCTCCTCATGGTGCAACACAAAATATATCAGTGAGCTTTTCTGTTGGATCAGGCAGCCTGGATTCTCTCTCATTCTCTCTCAACAGTAATAAATCAAGTATCAGCATCACAGGATGCAACAAGTTCTTTCCAAAGACAACAGCTGTATAACTTCTTTAATATCCACAAGCTGGAGATGTAATTTGGGTCTTTAAGAGAGTGAAAAAGGTAAGGATGGCACATAGTCACCTTCAGAGGGAAGAGGAAGAATAATGAATAAAGTAAATAAAAGAGTTGTTGGCCACTGTGTTTAGAGGAAGTGTTGCACTTTGAGAAAACATTTAAAGAGGAGTAAGATACTTTAGTAGAAAGATTTTAGTGGAATAAATTAGAAATAGAAAGTAGAATAAAATTTAGAAAATTATTTTAGAAGAAAGAGGAGATGCTGTGGGACAGTAGTTTATACTTTGAGAGAAAAACCTAAATTATGCATTCTACAGCAAGAAACCTTCCAGTACTGTTTTTCTACTTAAAGGAGGGTTCAGAACATTATGTAGAGATGAAAATTGCCTTAAGATATAGCTTGCAGTGAAGTGCTGCACATGTGATGGTCCTGAATAAGTAGATTCCCTGATTGCTTTGCCTGGATTTTCACCTGGGGCTTCACTGATCATAACTCCTTGTGTAATGCCAAGAAGCATAACATCTTCTGGACACTTTCTGCATAACTGACTTTTAGTCAGGGAATTAGTCCAGGTGTAGCTGCCAGATAACCCTGATTGATAAATTGGCATTGTTATATCCTAGTGCAGATATTTGTGACTAACTTATAGTTACATTTCCATTCCGCTTAAGAAAAAATTGTTTTTTAAAATGTTTTTCCTTACGGTTTCCGGAGGTGTTAATGTCACTCTCTTCTAGAAGAATCTCAACTTATTTTTTCCATTATTTCTTTTTTATAGTCTGTTCAGGAGGACAGTGCAATTTCTGCACTCTTTTGTACTGACAGGTTCAGTTGGGGTCCTGACACTGATGGTTAGAAAGAGACAAGTCTTCCTAGAGGCACAAAAGTAGACTTTTATTAAAGAAAGCAGTAGGGCAAAAGTCTGACATCTGTCCCTTAACATTTTTTATTAATTCATAAAGGGGACTTCTGGCCTTAAAGTTTCAAGGTACAAAGACACAACAGGAACTGATTTTATCTTTTCCTTAAATACTGATTTATTTTAAAGCTTTTTAGACATCCAGTTTCCACTGATGTACAGCTGCAAAGTTGTGAACTCCATTGTAAACAGACTCATGAAGACTATAATAGTCAGTGTCTGTGCTTTATTTTTAAAGAAAAGAGAGAATTCCTGAATTCCCATAACTTAATACTGTCTACAGATAATTGTCCCAGTTAATAAAGTGTAAATTACTGGTCTCTTTATCGTGTTGTTTAAGAAAAACTGTTTTGTTGCTTTGGTCACTAGTGTCCAGAGAATATTTATCTCCTTGCAATTCATCAGTCTGAAGGAATACAGAATGTGGTTGAAAGGCCCAATATATATCTGTTGTTCATTATTTATCTCAATAAATTACTTACAGGAAAGTAAAATTCTGTAATATTTTATCTTCTTGTAATAATAGATTTCAGAACAGTTTCATTATCCACCCACCTCTAGAAAACATATATATACCCAAACTGGTCATATGGCTTATGAAATGATAAATATATACCTTGACAGGCTACACAGAATATTGTGATCTGATTTGCAGACATGCTGAACACCCACAAATCTTCCGAAAATAGAGCTGCTGGTGAGGGGGTTTGGGGGGAGGCTGGGGACCATGTATGAAGTGATAGACCTTGTAGTTTCACTGCATGTTTTTGTAATCTGGCCAGACTTTATTTTGTTCCCCAAAAGATTAAGAAATAACAATATCCTCCCAAGGCAAATAAAGCTGTTGATATAAAAAGAACTATTATGTGATCATGACTTCAAACTGACCTTCAGGTTTTCAGGCTAAAAGAAGACTACCAGCATCTAGGACAGAGGGGGGCAATATAAAACCTAAAAATAAACCAAATTATTGATCTATACGTTTTCAGCAGTCTGATTCAGCTGACACACTGTGCTGTTTACATCCTGCAATAATTCACATACACACAACATTTCAAGGCTGTTCATTTTGCATTCTGCATAAGGCAGAAAATTCTGAATAAAGGGGAAACAATTTTGATGCCTTCCAATTATACAGCAAGAGATACATATAATAGTGAAATTAGGGGGTAGACAGGGCCAACATTTCCTAATGTATGGAAAGTTTAAATTTACTCTGAAATGAGATGCTTCTTTTTTCTGTTATTTGTGAATTGACACATCTTGTACAGGAGTATTCCCTTTCTTTACAATAATAGTTAGCACCCTCATGCAATAAATTTTCATCTTTTATTGTTATTACATAATTAGGCTTTGTAATTACTGTAGATGTAATTATAGAAATAGTATAAATGTGAGTAATTTCATTGTAATTTAGAAAGTGTGACATACTGTGAAACCAAGAAAAGCAAAAAGGCCATGGTTAAAACCAGTAAAAATACCTCAGTCCCACTGTGGCCATTTAAACCTGTGCCAAGATGTCACCACAACTGGAAAGTTGTGTCTTTTTCACCAGAGCAAACAGCCATTCCAAGTGTGTGGAAGCAGAAATTAAAGCCCACTGTTTTGATAAGTTTCAGACGAAAGCATAGTATCTTCATTATAATTATTTGCTGTTGCACCAAGTAATAAAAATAATATTCACAACAATTATGAAAGATAAAATATTCCTTCCTTACAGTAGAGCCTCTTCTTTTTGTGACAGCTGAATAGGTTCAGGCGTCTGAACTGCTGCAGTGTTTTGAGAAGATTTCACAACATATGGTAGAAATGGAGCAGTCGGAAAGCCCAGCTGCTTTGCAGCATGTAACCTGGATGCATCCTTAATTAGTCCATGTCCTTCCCCCAAGATCTGCTCTTCTATTACCTGATTTTGCTGAGTTGGGAAAAGTATCCACTATCTTCTATGAATTACAGTTTCGAGTAATCAATGTGTGATCTCTGTGTTTACTGCCGTGATGCTAACATGGAAAAAAGCATATGACCTTTGTTAATATTAACTCATTTGCCAAAGCAACACTCCTCTTTTAATGCTAAGGACTGGGAGAAAATACACTTTCAGATGGCATTGTAATTTGTTCTGATAATAAGGAGTTGAGTGTAAGAGCTAATACTCTACAAAGCAAGCAAAGCTTATAGAAACCAAGGTGCTGGCAGCATTTAGACAAGTCTCATTTCTCTGGTCTAGAGCTATAAACACCCAAACTCCCACTTCATGGTGGATTGACCTTGGAAGTTTCTAAACTTGGTAGGCTACTCTGCTGAAACCAACAGTTTTGATGCTCACCAGAACAGTCTCACCATGAACAGCAAGACAAGCCCCACTAAAATCCAAAGAGCTGTGAGATCCTCTGATGCATTTGTCATGCACAGTCTGGAATAATAGCTTTCACACATGCAGCTAGAGTTGCCTTAAAACAGCTGTGAAAGTCATAGTCCCTCTTTCATGTAACCTTAGAACTGTACAGTAATGTAGTGTGGAAGAGACCTCTAGAGGCCATCTAACCCAGCCTCCTATGCAAAACAGCACAACTGCAAAGTTAGATCGGGGTCCAGTAGTTGCCATGTTAACCCGGGACAGTTTCTATCTTTAGGAGAGCATAAGCGTATAATTTCCCAGAGATAGACAGCAATAGCAGCTGACATGGGGAAAGAGGAAGGGAAGAGGGCAGAATGCTGTGGATCTTATGGGTCACAAAAAGCTGCTATTTTTCAAGAACATCACTGGTGTAGCTAACATTCAGGACAACCTCTTAGAAAGAGGCAATCCTGGATTGTAGTTCCAGAGTAATTTGACTGTTACTTATCTTACATAAATGACCATCTGTTAAAAAGGCACGAAAATAACCCTGGGCACCACGGACTCAGACTTAGGACTCCCTCCCTCTCTAAGTGCCCTTACCCTCAAATGGTCTGAATTCTGAACTCTGCTCTAGTGCCAGGCAACTTACATGTACATACTGTGGGACCAATGTTAGATCTAGTCACAAAATGCCATAACCTGGACAGTCAAGGTTTAGCATTTACCTGAAATTGTATAGTCGCACCTCTTAAAAGTAATTTTCCTCAGGACTGATTATAAATGAGGTCCATAAGCATATTAACAAGAAATAGCAATGAGGTTATTATTCTTTTGTCTTTGGCAGAGGGCATGTAAAAAAAGCATGTGGATTAGTTGTTTTTGATGTAGTGGCAACTGAGGAAAATGTTTTCTAGTTAGGGCGTGATAAGGTTTAGCATTTTTTTCAAAGTAGTAGAAATAGTAAGAAAAAGCAAAGACCATTAACCCCAGTCAGCATAGTGTGTCGTTTGATGAATTCTGAATGCCCTCAAAATTAATAAGCCGAATGAGAAGGTAATTTTTCTCATCTATTCCCTGCCATGTATTAGAACTTGGATAATGCTTTCAGCTTGTAACTGGTAACAGGATCAACAGAGAAGGGCAAATCCAGAAAAGTTCAGAGTTAATGCTTTTCCAAAAAGAAAAAAAAAAAATAAAAAAGAAGGGAGTAAAAAGGAGGAACACTCCTTAAATTATATTTATGGATGGTGTTGGTGTTACTGAACATAAAATCAATAAGCGTAGCACAACAAAAGTCTCTAGGAAGTATTTATTAAAAGTGGCTAGTTCAAGCCATCTGTTATGAACCAGTTTAAACACAGCAGAGTGGGGGAAATGAAGCGTCTGTGAATAACACAGATCAGACCCAGAGAGGTTTAAAATATACCCAAAAAAACATGATTAAAACCAGATGAAGTTAGATGTTGGCACCAAAAATAACGGTATATTTCATTAAATAGTAAAAGAGGCAAAGGGGGAGAGAGAGGGAGAGAAGAGAGAAAGAAAGAGATAAAGAGTTGTACATGGGGAGTGGGGGAACAGGGAGAGAGTGACAGGGTGGAAACCTATCACCCTTCCCCGGGGTCCCAACCATGTCTCGTTGTCCCCCTCCATCTGGTCTTCCTGGCGGTGAGAGTCCCCCCTCTCTGTGCCCCCCACCACTGCACCAAAAAGTGCAGAATGCAGTGGATTGATGTATGTTTGGGCCAGGTGGGAACGCCCAAGGTGCCTCCCCTAAGGGGGCCTGTTTGACACTGTCCCTTGCAACACTTCGGATATGTTGCATCATGTTGCAGTGCTCTGGTGTAGGGTCTGGGGACCCCTTTATGGGGGGCCTTTGATGGGTCATGACACCCTTCTGCTGTCCTTCATGTGGATGCAGCTTTTCCCAGGGTGAAGCGGCCCCACATCTGAGCTCTGCACAGTGGAGGATGGGTGTTCAACACCTCTGACCAGAGGCTTTTTCATCACCGCACCCACAACGCCTCTTTCCCCCCACCCTTCCCTGCGAGGGTCTGTTCAAGCCTGGCAGCTGATATCCCTGAGGCCATGGCCTCCACCCTGAAGGTGCTAAGGATGATTCAGCTGTGAATGTATTTTTCCAGTTCAGGCCTGAGTCACTGTCTTCATCAAGGAGTAGTTCTGTGCCTCAGTCAGAAGGCCTATTCAGGGCATGGTGGTCTTCTCTGCACTTTTTCTAATATAGTTTTGCTGTAATAGGCAAAAGTCCTTAATGAAGATGTTTAAGCCATAAATTATAGCATTCAATCTCCAACACCATTGAAAGTGTAAAAATGTACTATAAAATAAAAATCTATCTGAAATAAAGTACTGAAATTATATGAACATTTACCTGATATTGATACGTAGAAAACCCAGAGTTTCTTGATATTTTATTTATCTTAGGTAAGTCTAGTTTTCTTTTACAACTGAATAAATCTTGCATTGTAACACATGGTGAAATTGTCCTTAAGATACTTTAGGTTTATTTACAAGCACAAAAATTTCTTTTTTTACTCAAAGAATTGCCAGTTTTAAATTAAGGTAGCATCTTTTTAAATATGGAAATTCCAGTAACTACTCAATATCTTGGAAGCTAGCATGAAATGGTAGGCTCAGCTTCAGACAGACTGTGGAGTGCACTACTACTAATAAATGGGAAATATTTATTAAATGTGAAGAAAAGTTCTTCATTTCACAGCTTTGCATTTCTTTTTTCTATTCTAAGTATCCATCTTTGAAAATGTTCTACTTTCTAAATTAATTCTATCAATTATGAAGAAACCTTTCTTTTGAAGCAAAATAACTTCTGAATGATATGGGCTCATATTTGTACCAATTTGTTCTGTTCAAGGAAGTTTAGTTTCACTGGGTTTGTAGATGAGTTACAAATGGAAGACTATAACCAAAGGAGACATTTTGCTACATCTTAGTCTCTGTTGTTGTTAGTTACTGGGTTTGGAATTGAGAAAAAAATCAGAGCCTGTGGCTCATGGTCATTCTGCAGAACTTGTTAGAGGCCAGTTAATTTATTTTGACAAATTTTTGGGAATCCATAAAATTAGAGAGTTTTGGGAAAGCTGCAAAAGGCAGGCCTCAGATACAGCAGAATTGTGAATAGTGCTAAAGCAGCAGTTATGAAATAGGTCAGCAGAAAAATTATTTAAACTGTAGAAAAAGCAAGGGCAGATAGAACAATAGTCTATGTATTAATGCTTGTCTGAATAGCGTTTTTAAGCTGCAGAAAGTTTATCTAGTTTTATATTAGGAAGGTTAAAGCTTAAGAATGGCGCTCTGTGCGTTGTCTCTTACAAACGCGTATTGTATTCGAAATAAGCAAGCATTGTTTTAACCAAAGGTACGTGTGCTTGTAGTGATTGGATAGAACTACTGTCAATATGCTTTTGCTTTGTGTGGTTGGTCAAGAAGCTTATAATGTATGTTGTAACATTAAGTTTTCTGGCCTGCTGCCTGGATTGTGAGCTGCTAGCATCTTCCCATTGTCATAATCATGTAATGAGACTGATGCTGAAAAATAAACAGCTCGAGGCACTTTCCCAGCAGCCCCGTCCTGTTCGCGTCTGTAAATAAACCCCCAGCCGGCATCAAAATTTTGTTAGGATAGGATGCAGACTCTAGCCTCCTCACAGATTTTCAAAAAAAGCTTGAAAAATAAGTTTTGTCTAGGATAGTTATTTGCAGTTATATTGTGCTGTCTGTTTTCTCACTTCTTTACACCCACAATACCCAGTAAGGAAAGGAAACTGCAGTTTGCACTGTGTGATGAATTAGTCAATATATCTAGAAAACAATGAGCATTAAGGCTTACAGGCTTCTATTCTAGGCTTTTTTTCCACTGGATTGAGCTTTCAGTGCCTGCAGTAGCACCAAAAAGATCCTTATATCTCCCTGGTTGTCACAGTTTAACCCCAGCTGGCGACAAAGTGTCAGACAGCAACTGCTCAGGCCCTTCCTGCACCCTCAGCGGGATGGAGAGGAAAGTCAGCAGTGATACTAGTACTAATATATAAACAAAAGGAGGGAGGAAGACCAAAAGGGAGAGGCAGAGACACGGGGAAAGACCCAAGAAAAACAAGTTATCAATACAATTGCTCCCAGCCTGCTCACTGATGCCAAACCCATTCCCAAGCCATGATAAGTCTGTCTTCCTGGTGATCCATCTCAGTTTTTAGTCTGGTCATGATGTTCTATGCTATGGACTATGCGCTTGACCTGATCAGGTCGACTGTCCTGGCCATGCTTCCTCCCAGCTTTTTGTGCGCCTGCTCGCTGAGAGAGCCTGGGAAACTGAAAAGTCCCTGACTTAGGGTAAACATCACTTAGCAACCAAGGCATCAGTATGTTTTCAACATTATTCCCATACCAAATCCAAAACAGAGCAGTGTGTCAGCTACTAAGAACAAAACTCTCTCGTAGCCAGAATCAGGACACTGGTTAAATCCATAAATAAAACCTCTTGTCCTCTCCAAAACATGAGCTTCGTTTAGCATAGCACAGGCAAGGTAGAGCTTCTCAAGGACTTACTTTTGTCTCACTGATTCTGTGCTATTTTTGTTTTGTTATTGATTCTGTTGGAATTTCAGAGTATTTAGTGAAGAATCACCATGAAGATCATACCATGTCTTGCCACAATTCTCCAAAACTAAAATAAGTTCTTGCATTGTAAAACAATAAAAGTTTTAAAATGCAAAAATGTAAGATGCAGCTACTGGCTGAGCAAAGCCAAGTTTGTCTGCTCACTTCTCCATGGTCACAAACCCACCCTTTTTCTATGCCTAACCAGCATTAATTGAGTGGGTGGCCCTAAAAATCTGGATCATGCTTTTATGGGTTGGTTTTACTAATTAAATATAATTTGTATCATTAGATTGTCTGTATCTATGTATGCAATCTGTTCCATCTACCCTTGCCAAATGGCTTTTTGGTTAAAATATTGATGGCCAAAATATACAGAAGTTTGGGTAATACACTTAACTTTCCTAAAAGTGGAGTTGAGAGCAGTACTTGGGCAACCTGGGCCGAATGCTAAGACTAAATATCTCCTTTAAGTGAACAAGGCTGAGATGTGCTCATTAGGTACAAACAAGGAGAGCCACAGGGAAGATGGTAATTTTTAAAGTAAGCTTTTCTCCCTACCAGAACAGTTTCTATTGCAGTTCATATATTTTTAAACACTATGGGGTCTAATAACAAAATGCAGATTTTCTAGACACTAAAGTTTGCTTTGTTTTTGCATATTATGGGAAAAATATTTACCATGAAACTGAAAGTTAAACTTAAATGTGAAGATATGCATAAGGAACTTTTCTTCCTTTCTCCTGTACTCCTGACAGTTATATCAGTAAGTATTGTAATCATAGAACCAAACAACGAATACAGCTACTTCATTATGTCTCCATGTACTTCAGAAATTCTTATAGCTTTTATTCTTTTCTTTATCCAATCAAAGTATTTGACAGCCAGCAAACCAGTCAAAATGTATAATAATGAAATATGGTTTTTTCATAAATATTGTAAGAAGGATGAGATAACATCAACAAGCGCAAAATCTCAAAATCTGCTTCTTTTCTTGTCACACTATGAACAGATGATAGAAAATATATTCTTGATTACTAAAACCCACACAATAATTTAAGCCCTTATAAGAAATTTGACCCTTGATATTTTGTTTTCAGACATATAAATGCTTGTCAGCAGCTTAGTGTTGCCAGAAGAGCAATGAATAACTCACAAACTCACTAGAATGTTGAAGGATAGCATTTGTTGTCTTCTGAAATATTATCTCATAGTGAATTTTAAATAAGAAGGTTACACAATTTCTAATACATATTCTGTCATTAGCTTTTGCTAAAAGAAGTCAATATCTTCTTTGTAAATATCTTCTTTAATAATCTATATATCCCTAATTTCAGTTTTAAAGAGCAGTAAAGTGCTCTTAGTAAATCTATGTGCTTCTAAGTGTTCCTTGACAATGCATTACCCACCAATGTCGAAGTAATTATATACTGACTAGCAGAAAAAGGCTTCTGAGGTTTAAGATTACATACCATTTCTTAAATTTTTTATGGAAAATTAACTATAAAAATACCTCTTCTCTTTTAATATCTAGCTTAATAAAAATAAATTATAGGTTAGAGATATTACATGTATTCAATTTTGGTGAAAGAGTCTTGTAAGTCAATAAGTTTTATTTCCCTGAAGCCCAAACAATTTTACTTAAAAAAACAGGAGAAAAAGGCTGTTCTACTGTTTTGATCACGAGACATGCATGTTTCTTTAACCATTTGAAGATTTTGGGTTGCTGTGTATGTAAATATGTTTAGCTGAATAAGATATATAATTATTTGAGAACTTCATGGAAGTTCAGCCCTTCATGGCCTCAGCAAGGCACTTAGCACTCTGAGGAAGTCCCATTTCTCTCAAATAAACTTCTGTGTGACAGATTGATATCTAGAACAAAAAAAAAAAAATACACTCAGATAATCTTTGAATTTTCAGGTTCCACCACTACTAGCAGAAGTTCTGTTTCAATATCTACCTAAAATTACATTTGGTGAATATGAGGATGTAGGAGGAAAACAAATAGAAAAACCTTCTGTATAAGACCTCGTTACTTTACTACAAACTGTCACACAGAGAGTGTTTTAGCATTCAGCATTATATACAAACAGTCACATTCCATGATTTTAAAACCTTTAATAAAGACAAAGAGAGTAAGGCAAGAAGTTTTATTAACATTCGCTACCATTAATATTTCAGGAGATGTTCTTTGGTAGCTGTCCTTTGAAAGACATGTAAAAATATCTTTTACATGTAAAAATACCTTTTACATGTAAAATAAAGGTAAAGCTGGTATGTGAAAGCCTTATGTAATGCTATGTTTGCACCAAATCAAGAGCACTTCAGATTTCTTTCCGTACTGGTGTAATCTTCTTAATTGTTCATGTCTGCATAAGGAAGACAATCATCAAGATGACTGAAATATGAAAATCCATTAAAGTCTTTTGGGGAATTAGGTAATGCCTACTATCAGAAAGTCAATGTTAATTTAAATTCCATTTGTTCATTAATACTTGTGTAGTATTTATTTTTAGTTGGTTTTAGATTCAGAAATCTCCTTAGGAGGTCCAGTCTGTAGATGTCTCATGGTGATGGTATGAATAGAGAGGAAAAGTAAAGAGATGTACTTGCTAGTTATAGCTTGGCAGCTTCAATAGAACTAATACACGGGAGAAAAGAGAGACAGGAGAGGTTACTTCAAGAGAAGAAATTTCCATAAAATCTGTTAAAAACATTTTAAAGGCTGAAGCAATACTGCCTCATTTTGAGTGCTCTATCATTCTGATTTAAGGTCAGGACAAAAACAGTCAATTACAAGAATATGGCCTTCGCTTACAAGTCTAATTCATGTTTCTCATTTCTTTTCCTTTCCGAGTTTTTCCTGTTCAATACTGTTATTAGCCTTGTTGATAAAGGTCTGAAAATTAGTTCAAAACTACCTTTAAAAAGGAAGACATTGTATTGTGTATTTGGATAAGTTCTAAAGAGACAGATGTTCCAAATTCTTTCCTTTTTTTTTTTTCCACTAGCTACGATAATGGTTACAATACAATTATCGTGGTTCAGTTTCTTCTTTACATTTTCATGTAATTTCACATTTTGATGTTGAATATCCTTTATTCTATGAGTTCCTTAAGTCTTAGTAGATATTCAAGTCTCTTAGCAGATGAGGAGCTGGTGTGTTTCTAGATTTGCTACATCCTTCCTGGCTTAAGGGTGCAGAAGTGATCATCCACTCAGTTCTCAGGGCTGTGTGTCTAGCATTGGACTACTGCTGGAATGAGTGCAGCAACACATTGGCAAAATAATATTTTTTCATGTTGTATAGTATTTCCTAGAAATAAATATTTCAACATTATATTTGAACAGGTACCATCTTCCATAGTTTTACACAAGATGTTTTATGGATGAGATAAATGTTTATTTTAAAGTTCCCAAAGTAATTTGGGACTATATTTAGAGTTTGAACTTTATTAAATGTTTATGAATTTCTCTTAACATAAAAGATGCTATGCAGTATCTAACCCTGTCAGTACAAGATTTGCTTTAATTCATCTGTTGCAAAAGCAGCAGTGACAAAACAGTATTTAGTACTGAATATAACTACACCATTTAAATATACATACACTTCATATGAGGCACACTTGGTCATGAGACATAGCAAAGTACCATCTAATTTATTAATGATTGCAACCATCAAACTTCCACATCTACTTTTCACACAGATATCTGTGTCCATCCACCTTAAATCTGTTCAGTTTCACTCAAGCCCTTATACCTTTTTTGATATTTTGTCACCTGTAGACATTGCTCTTTGTTCAAATTTTCTGGATGTTCAGTACTTCTGTCGGAGATGAAAGGTGTTACCTAGATTGTGAATATGTTACATATTCTTTCTGTGAGTGTACATTAGTCACCTATCTTCTATTTGTTTGGAAATACACAGCACAAAAAATATTGTGACCTCTTAGCAGAGGTGAAAAAGGCCCAATATTTTCTGAATAACTTGCATTTTGCGTTTGGTCCATGCAATTGCAATGTGTTTCAGGGATGAGTGCAGTGCTTCTTGAATGCATTGGGAATGGTTCCTGGTTCTTTTCCATGTTCATGTGCTTTACTTAGCTCTATAGTCACTTAAAGAGCCTGGGTGCAGCCCTGTCCTAGACTTGCTCTTATCAAGTGGTAGAATAACCAGGAAACCATACTGTTAATCCATGCAATGGTTTGACAGAAATATTTATTTAACAATTCATGGTGGCATTAATCATTTATTATTTCTGCTATGATTTATTCATATGCTATTATGCTTCTTTGTTTCTAGGTCTTTGGTTTCTACTGTGTGTATTTGCATTCTTTAATAAATTTAGAATGAGAATGCCTCAGAACAAAATTCATGAATATACATGTGATAGCAGTATGGGTCTCTCACTGTCTTGAAACTAAAGTTTGAATAGTAGAATCATAGAGTGATAGAATGGTGTGGGTTGGAAGAGAGCTTAAAGATTATCTCATTCCAGTCTCCCTGCCATGGACAGGGCTACCTTCCACTACTCCAGGTTGTTCAGGCCCCATCCAGCCTGGCCTTGAATACTCACTGAAATGAGGGAATACTGCTATTCCCTCATTTTGGTCTCAAATTGTTTGGATTTTTAAACTCCAGTTTTGCCTAACTCAGTTTAAACCAATTTAGGAATAAATGTAACTAGATTTGGAGTCAGATTTCAGGGGAATTAGTCCAATTTACATTCTGCATTGCTCTGAAATGAAGCAGAGTGTCTGGAATTTCCAAGCAACAGAAAGAAACATGTGAAGTAAGCTTTATTGTCCTTGTTGCCTAATCCATTTTCTTCATTGTCTGAAAATCCAGTGGAACAGTGATAGAAATTTTATAAATAGCAGTTCACTTGGCACATATACTCACTGTTCTCAAATGCTAAGAAAACCTTGTCAACTCATCAGGTGGGGGACTAAAAATATTAAGACTTCTTAAGAGACTGAGCAATGCTTCAGCTTGCTGTCAGCTAATGTGTTCAATGCATAAATAAAGTAGCCAGCACCATTAGTTAAGTGCAAGTTACAATACAAAAAATTGATGAACAGCCTATACCTCAGCAGAGTGCTCAGTCCAGTGCCTGGCGGCTGCTTGAAGCTAGTACATATTCTTTTGGATGACTTAATCACTTCTTTCTTCAAGTTCAAAGAAGAGTGGTTATTAACCTTCATGTTCTCACAATATTTTCAGAGTAGAATTTGACTGGGTAAGATTAGTGTCACTTATATTACTAAGGATAGGATCTAAGATTTGTACAACTATTTCTGTTGGAATTTTAAACAGAAAAGACTGTGCTGACCCTTAGAATTTTCTAATATTACGTTTAAGGAGCACGGATTCCCTCAGTCTTGAACAAGCTGAATTCTCAGGTCCCAGAATACTAACTGTAAAAAGAAAGCAAATAAAAACAGGCAATATCACTGAAAAGGTATATCCCCTTCCAATCACCTTTTCATTTGAGTAGAATTATTCATTTTAATAGCTTTTGAAGTAACCTATTTTTTAAATAGAATTGTTTTTAAATAGCAGGAGAATAAGGACTAAGCAGAAGTAATTGGTGGAAAGGGGGTATAAGGTTTCATGAACAATGAATATTGCCCAAATGAGTAATAACTGAAGGTTGTCACCATCTGATGTTTGTTCACCGGCCTGTGTAAAATGAAATGGTGTTCTGAGTCCCATAGGATTTGGAGATCATTTGCAGCACAGAAGGCAATAATTAGCATCATTGCTGACAATCCCAAACACTGAATAAAGACAAAATATAATTTACCTTTTGATCCTTAAAGGTTTTGTTCCTTCATGTCAGAATTCAGTCAGACTGAAAGAGCAGCCAAAGGAAATTTGTTTTATCTGGTGCTCACACAATGCTTGCTCTTTGCAACAAAGCAAACATTTCAGCTTCCAGAGCCAGCAAATTAAACAGTGCTTACAAATAATCCTTCCAAATAAAATTGAAATCCAACTTAGATAACACCAGCAGATAACAAATCCATACTTTTAAAAGAATAATAAGCTTTAGGCATTGACAAAAGTAGAAGTGGAGGAAAAGGCAATAGTCCTGTGGTATCCTTTGTCATACCTTTAGCTGAACTAGAACTGAGCTATAGCCTCAGTGTAATTTGTCTGTGCATGAAGGTTACTAACATCACAAAACTCAAAGTATAGATAGATGTCAAGGACACTAATTTTTTTTCATTTTTGGTTGTGTACACTTTCTAATGAGTGTAAACTCTTTTGTGGGGAATGAAAGCCAATGATAATAGGTTTGCTTTGGGAGAAAAACACATCACTGCAAGAAAAGTCATTCACTGGCCCTGAGAAGGCTGGCAAGGTTATCATGTGGTGGATAAATGAATTTCATGACATGCCTAATAATGCAGATTTTATGGATATAAGATATGCTTCTTAATGTTTGCTACAGGGGACAAGAATCAACTGACTGTGCAAAATTGTCAATGAATTTATTGGACCTGGCAGACACCATGAATTTCACAGAAATCTAGTTTGCCAAAACAGTAAATAATTGAAGTTTAATTCTCTAAACTACAATGAAGTACTTTTTGTCCCATATTTGCTATGTTTACTGGAAGTTGGAGTAGATACACTGTCTGATTATTGATGTGGATATTTCTTATTCTAGGTTCTATCCTTAGGGGCTGATGTTCTACCAGAATATAAACTGCAGACACCTCGCATCAACAAGTTTACTATATTGCACTACAGTCCTTTCAAAGCTGTCTGGGACTGGCTCATTTTGTTGCTGGTCATATACACTGCCATATTCACCC
>NW_005054298.1:15453656-15500390 GCF_000277835.1 Geospiza fortis | reverse complement strand
TGTGGATATTCCTGCAGCCCGCTGAATGTTGTAGACTTAATTGTGGATATTATGTTTATCATTGACATTCTAATAAACTTCAGAACAACATATGTAAACCAGAATGAAGAAGTGGTAAGTGATCCAGCAAAAATAGCAATTCACTACTTCAAAGGCTGGTTCCTAATTGACATGGTTGCTGCAATACCTTTTGACCTGCTGATTTTTGGCTCTGGCTCTGAAGAGGTAAGCTTAAATGAATATGAAATCTTAAATCTTAATTTATTACTTCAAGATAGTATTCTGTGCATCCTAAAGTATTTTTTGCTTGTCATTTATCAGACGCTTAGTATTTCCATCCCATCTTTTGAAGTTAAACTAAAATTAAATCTTCCTTTGTAGAATAAGGCACAATATTAGCTTTCATTGAGAAGAGAAAACATTGGATGATTCAGCTAGTATTTTTCAGTTATACCATATTTGATACTGTCTTTAGAAACAATAAATATATTGTGTATGAAGGACTTGGTCAAATGTTTTTTTGTAAGAACTGCTGCTTTGATCTGTCACTTGCTTTTTAAAAACTGCCTACGATGCATGTAAGTGCTGTGTTGGCATTGCATCATTAAAATAATTTTTCTCTGCTCAAAATGTTTAGGTCAGATGTTTACTTAGCAGAAAACAGATTAGTTGTAGCATAAACTATACTAGTTATCAAAGCGATTTGGCTGTTGTCAATTTTATCAAGAATATGGACTATCAAAAGAAGAAAAAAAATATTACCTTGACAGGTAAGATCTATCTACCCAACAGAGTAAAAACCTGTTCAATATATGCATCCAAAACTGGCCTAAAGGTATATAAAATATATGCTATATTCTGGATTCCTGACCCAGTTCATCCAAACAATTTTATATAATTTAAGAAGGGATAAAATCATAATATTTTCTCTGAAAAGTAGACAATTGGGTTTGACTTTTCTGTGATGCACAGAATGCAGAATTTTTTTAAAAGCAGCAAACTGAGCAAAGCATAAATGAGGAGTCTAGTGAAACATGAGATAAAACCTTGCACTAAAAATAAATGTTACTAAGGAAAGCTATAAGAAGACCAAGAGTAATATAAAGGACAGGGGGAACATATTAATAGTTCTCTTACCAGAAGAGAACTTCTTTATTCAGTAGGTGATTAAAAAGCCCAGAGATTTAAGAGAAAATTTGATCACCTTTTGCATTCATTATATGTGCCAGGTGTCCATCTTTCTGCTGATAACTTTTTCTGTGATTTTGAAAGCACAGATACATGAAAGACCAACATTTTCATAATGGCATTACTTCTAACTCGGACTACAACATTGCCCTCCAGGCATGGTCTGCATTTCTTTCTGATCATTGATCACTTGTCATTGCCAAAAAATTATTTTCAATCATTAGAAGTGAGGAACATAAATTATTTCAACAGGGATCAATTCCAAAGTTCATTGAAGGAGTGCCCCTGAACATCATTGTTCCCCACCTCCCCTGGTACAGGTGTTCTAAGAGTAAAGTGCCAGGTGCTAAAGTCATGCTAAAGGATAACTTTAACATAAAATAACATTACAGATTACAGTAACAAACAAGTGCATTCTTGCAGATGAGTAGACAAATATAAAAATGTGGAAGTTGAAACAGAAATTGTTGGACCATGTAATGACTTTTTCACTATTGCAGATATAAGTAAATTGATTCTTTATTCCCTCAAAATCTAGTGATTGACCAGTTTCTCTAGCTGGAAAAAATGGCTTTGTTTATCTAAGCAGAAATGATGCTATATAGATTATGTTCCATTCACCATGCCATCATAGCTTCTCTCTCTCATTCATGGTATTGAATATGTCAATCACTTTTTTAAGCTGCTACTTACTGCAGTTTTTCTTCCTACACTATAATATTTCACCAATGATCCCTTTACAATAGTTTAGCAAGAAAAGGCAAATGTAAAACTGACAGAATGGAGCATTTTTCATTTAATAGATTTTTTCAGTCTTATGAAAGCTATCTTTTTTGTAAAATAGCTCTTTTTTGTTATCTAGAGATTCTTCAAAGAAGATCCCCAGTGAAAAATTGTATTGAATAGTCTTTTTATTAAACAACATAAGCTCTAAAGAGAGCTCCATGTGTGCTCATACAGTTTTAAAACACCTTGATATCAAGTGGAGTCTTGAAAGGGCAGGAGATAATAATCTGAATACCACATACAGCACTATCCAAATGCTTCTATTTGAGCCATACTTTTCAACCATAAGAAAGCAACAGAGTCAGACCGTTAACTTTCCAATTTCTAAAATAGGGAAATAATGTAATTTTAATTTTTTTCTGCTTAATGAGACTCAAAATGATGATGATCATTGGTAGTAAATAATCCTTTCTTTTTTGTGTGCGTGTTGTGAAAGTTAGGTGGCTTTCTGATATTTGGGAAGATAAAAATAATGAGTAGATGGAGAGGAAAGAAGAGAAAAGAAAAAAAAATCTGATGTGATTATCCAAACACTCTTGAACTTGTAGTCCAGCAGATAGGTATGATGGAAACAGAGAAGCAAGCAATCCAGAAAAGAGAGCAGCATCTATCAGGTTGCTATTTGCAGATATTGATGGCTGGCACCAGATGGAGTAAGGTGACTGACAGAGTAGGCACCCTGCCTCCTTGGGCATCGATCAAAGTATTCCAGCCCACCAACAAAATTACATTCCATGAGACATAGTTCTGAAACTAAGAACTTCTGTCCCTGGCCAAGTGACACATGGAGATGTACTGTTACTATGTGAAGGCGACATCTATGCTGAGAAGTGGACAGCATGTAAGGTACATCAAAACTTGCGGACCATGCTTTTCACCTCTCTGTTTTAGCGTTAAAGCCTTTTCACTGTATTAAAGAAAATTGAAACTGAGGATGAGTTTTTTGATGCTTGGAGCATATCTAGTCTCATTCATGCTGTTTTTACTCTTGAAGAGATGAAGTTTTCTTATGTTATATACCTTCCACATACTCCAGAGCTTAAACTGATGTATCTAAGTATAGGATTGACACTGAGTATGAATATTATTAGCAAGTTTTATCTTAAGAATGTGGTGGAACAGTGATGACATATTGTAGATTAACAATCTACCATCTGATCTACTTAAGAGGCACTGTAAGAATATGTGGTCTCTTGCGTGATGTAGAGATATGATTACATCTGTAATAGAATGTTTCAAACACCCCACTAAAAACAAATCTTAGCTTTTCTTAAGGAATCATAAATATATAAACCTGATCTACCTACAAAGAAAAAATAACCTAATCACAATATTTACATGTTTCTGAATCTCCACCTAGGCATAACATTTTGAAGGGTTTTCTTTCAGACTATTGAGGTCACTAACCTTCTTTATGTAAAGTTATTATTTGGGGTATTAAACTGAACTAAGGAATGTTACCATACATTATCCTCTTGCTCATTTACTCAGAAAATATGCACAATTCATTGAGTTGTCCCCTGAGAAATGCAGCCAAGAAAGACTTGTTTTGTTCCAAGAGCTTTGGGGTTGTACTCAGAAACATGGTAAATGCAAGGATTTAATAAAACATGAAAACTAGTCTTGTTGCAAAAAACACTTTGATGTTATGCATACTACTGTCAGAGTGGTTTGTGAGGCTTGGAAAACTTTTCCTGTTAAGTGTCATGTAATACACGTGCATGTTAAAACAAAAACCCAAACCAAATAAACAAACAAACAAGCAAAACATTAAAATGTATGCACTCTTGGCATTTACTGAATATTTTAATATATGTTCAGACTTAATGCAAGGAAAAAAGGTAGCTGAGGATTTTTTTTAATCAAGCTGTTCCTCTTAACAATGCTGTCCATTCCTTCTACAAGGAATTAACAAGTATGAAAATTATTAACTAATTGAAATTTGAAAACTTATATTAATCACCTCTAGATCCCTTTAAAAAGGTCAAAACCTCAAAGAGGCTGCAATGGATAATAGCACATGTTTGCACTAAAAATCTTGAAATACATTCCTTCTTTAAAATTCTCCAATTTACTTTTATAATGGTGTAATACTTTTATTACTGACTTTTGCCACTACGCCTACAAGATGCAAAAAGCTTAATCTGGAGGAAGTTTTCCATGATCTTCTGTTCACAGTGCTTTATCTTCTTTCACCTGTATGAATGCTTTTATCATTACGAACAGGAGGAATCTTGTAGATATAATCTTTGAGACACTTCTGCCCTATTACTTCTCTTTTCTAGAATAAGTGTGTCAGGGCATTGCAAGGAGTTTCTAAGTCAGGATCAAATACAGTCACACAGCTTTCTTCAAGGATACTTATTACCTGTGTGTACAGTCATATAATTATGAGTAGTTCCAATAACATACACACTTTATCATGTTAAAAAATCATTAATCTGTTGGGTCATTAAATCTGTTATTGTCAACTCAAGAGTCCAGATCAAGTAAAATATTCAACGTGAAAGGGTATTTAGCACATAATGACAACTTCAATATATCTTGATTTTAAATGTACATTTCATATTTTTTCCCTTGTTTTATAATTAAATTGATAGCTTAAAGAAAATGAAAATAAATTTACATTGAAATGGGTTCTTCTACTCTTTGTGTTGATTCCCCAAAAAAATGGAATTTGTAGTGGTTTATTCATGCTTACTACTCATGAGAATACACTTGCTAATAGAGAAAATTAATTCCTATCTTATTTTTACAGACAACTACGTTAATAGGCCTTCTGAAGACAGCTAGACTGCTGCGTTTGGTGAGGGTAGCACGGAAACTGGACAGATACTCTGAATATGGTGCTGCAGTTCTGATGCTCCTCATGTGCATATTTGCACTTATTGCACACTGGCTTGCTTGCATTTGGTATGCCATTGGAAATGTAGAAAGACCTTACTTGGCTCACAAGATTGGTTGGTTGGATTCTTTAGGAGAACAACTAGGAAAGCATTACAATAAGAGTGATGCAAGCTCTGGACCATCTATCAAGGACAAATATGTTACAGCACTTTATTTTACCTTCAGCAGTCTGACAAGTGTAGGATTTGGAAATGTGTCTCCAAACACCAACTCAGAGAAAATCTTTTCCATCTGTGTCATGTTGATTGGCTGTAAGTAATTTTATCATGGATTTTAATCGTTTTTTCTCTCTGTGTTTGAGCAAATGGCTTAACATTCTAAACTAATAAGATTATAAGCATGCAGCCGGAAGGGCAAGTTCCTAGGGAAAGGAATGTTGTATGCAAAAATATGTTGTGACTCATTCAGTGTCAGGAAGTAATCAATTGCTTGACTACTCAAAATCTGTTATCCAAACTGTCAGAATATCTGTGTTGTATATCAGTGTCTGTAAGCAAATCCTGTATAAGGTAAGAAGGTGAGTTTGGAGTGGATTGAGGAAATGATATCACATCATATTTGTATAATCATAATTATATTTTATTTTTCTATTTAAAACTGAACCCATAAATGTATGCATACCTTTTTAACTCTTCCCTTTGTTCTTAACTTTCGCTTGGCCGTACTCATCTGCAAAGCCCAATGATATGACTTAAGTTTTGTTTCTCTTTAATCCAGCATTAATGTACGCTAGCATTTTTGGAAACGTATCTGCGATAATCCAAAGACTCTACTCGGGAACTGCACGGTACCACATGCAGATGCTGCGAGTGAAGGAGTTCATCCGCTTTCACCAGATCCCAAACCCTCTGCGGCAGCGACTGGAGGAATACTTCCAGCATGCATGGACATACACCAATGGCATTGACATGAACATGGTATGTTCTTCTGTTTTTCAGGCAGAGATGCTGAGTGAGCAATAGATAAATGCATGAGAAATTAGAAAGACACTTTAAGTCTTTAGTATTTTCTAGTATTTTTATAAGCTGTAAAAGTACAAGCTTAAGAAGGTGCATATATTCCTCAGTTGTTTACAATCAAGCCACTACGTGTTTGGCATACAAACATTTCACTGCCTAGGTTATTGCCAGGTACATCAGTAATCTGAATTCTCATTGTGTACAGGAAAACTTGAGAACTGTAGGCAACTCTGTAAGCTTAAACAGAGAAAAAAAATATATAGGTTTCTTCTTTCAGATAGAGGTGTTCCAGAATTTTGTTTGTTCTTCACCCTGATTTTCCACTTCCAGTATCAAACAAGAGAACCTGTGTTCTGTTGATGTCTACAGAGCCACTGTTCTATAAAACCTGTGGAGATTTTTTTTCCAAATCTTTCCATGTAATCTAGACCAGGTATATTGGGAATGGGTTGAAGAGAGGAGCAGGCAGATGTAGCTGCTCTTTTCAAAGAGACATATTTGAATCACACGATAGTCTGAATAATTCGCTTGCATTCACAACCATCTGATTCTGCACAGAAAATCAACACAGTACTACTAACCATTTAGCCGTCCACAGAAACTCATTTCTGACAAGGAATAACACTCATTTTTTCTGGTTTTGATAAAAAAAGCCCCTGTAATCTCTCCTTCTATAAATACATGGCTAGCTAAAAAGGAATAACAATCTGCTAGTGAGCAAAAGTAAGCATCTGTATCTCTCACTTATTTTCTGGAGATAGAAAGATTTTTTCTGAAAAGTCAACATCAGTTTGAAGACACTGAGGGCATTGTACATCTTAAGGACCTGTGAATCTGTCTCTGTAGGGATGCTTTCCAGAGGTATTTAGAGCTGCAGATTAGAAACTGCAGAACTCTCCAGAAAGCTGTCAAGAACAAGAAAATCTGTACACTTTTGTAACAATTTAACTAGAAATCAACTTCCAAAATTTTGACATACGTTCAAACAGCTTTCATGTGATATCTATAACTACATTTCTGAATGACTGTCAGAGTACAACATTTTTATGCAGCAAACAGAAAAAAATGGTCTCGATTAAAATCTTTTATAAAGGTGAATCACTGATAATTTGACTCTATGGTTACCATTAAGTAAAGCAGATCTTAAAAATAAAATAGAAAATTAATATATTTGTCTTCACCTGCCACTTCCATGTGTCCCCTCCAGAGGAATAATATGTCCAGGGCAGGACAAGGACAATTGTATAAACCTCTGCTGGGGATTACTGCAGTGGAAAGCAGCATCAGTAACTTCATTCTGTGTGGCACTGAATAGCCCTAATTCCTTCTGATGGCAATGGAATTGTGGGGTACTCAGCACTTTGCAGGATCAGGCCATTAAGCTGCAGGTGTGTTCAACCTAAGCCTAAAGCAGCTCACTGAATTATTTCTGAAGATATTACAAAATCATATATGCCTTAAGTAATTCATTACCACTAATGGATGTACTAAAACCCCTTGGTTCGCATGAAATAGTAGCTATAACTGGGTGTTGTCACATGAAAAGTTGCATAATTTGGAAACTGGTGTACGGAAATTAGTCTTGGATTTGTCATGAATGTGAAATAACAATTAAATGGATTAAATAGCCCATATTCTGCAATATGATTGTGAGGCAGTATGGAGGATTTGTTTTTAATAAAGTGTGGAAAAACTCTCAAGTTTACTATCTTGTTTCATTGTATTTTATTCCTTATTCTGTTCACAGTTCTATCCCTCAAGTTTTATGTCAATCACCTTATTTCCTTTAAGAGTTTGAATGTATTACATTTAGTACAAGGAAAATATAAGAATTGTGTGATTTACATTGTACTTATGAAAGATTTATCTCTTTCCTGTCTGCTTCACACCTAAATACATGGAATAACACCACCCACTGGTAAGAGCAGGAGGTATTTATATCAAATTTAATTCCAGTATAAAGTGTGAAGAATATCCATGTTATCTGTTGGGTTTAGAGCTTGTTCAGTGCTTTCTAATTTTAATTGTAACTTTTTGCATGATGAAGGGGTAGATAGCAAAGGGAAATAATCCAAGCAGAATCAGATGTGGGGCAAAATGGTTACTACAAATTAGACATTAAAAAATGTTAATCTAACCATGTTTATTAATCACTGTTTTACCCCACAACTCAAGTCATGCTTCTCTGCCCAAAAAAGGTCATGTGCATATTGGTTTGCATCAGATAGTTGCTCTGTAGGAATGTCACTGACAAAGTTGTCATGCTGCTGATCATTCTGCATTTTCCTTTGTGTGAATGCTCTTGTTTTACACCATATATGCATGTTAACACACGCGCCAATGAAGTTTTCTTGGCTATTAGCCATGTGCATATGAGTTGGACTTGCATGTGTTTTTTACTTAATTTTGCATGAAATTTTGCATTTACGGAGTAAAGGACTAATATTGTCCTCAAACAAATGTGTTTGACTCCTGCCCATGTCTACTTGGAGTTTTTTGTGAATTCTGAAGGCAGAATTTCATCTAATATCTTTTTTCTTCATTTCATGACTGAAAGCTGAAAAAAAATCAAAAAGTAGTCCTCTTTCTCCTTTGAAATATGAAGTGCATAATAATTTACATTGTGTATATATATATATATATATATGTACATGCAACATATACACACACATACACATATATATATATATATATATATATATATATATATATAAAAATAACATGGAAAATATATTTCAAAAGATGTTTTAAATTATCCTTAGTAATATATTTAAGAATCCAGGTAAAGTAGAAAACAAAATATAAAAAAAGAGATTAAACAGAAACCCTTTTTAATCTCAGAAGTAATTGTGCACTAACACTAAACTTGATTTTCTAAACAAAATTCTACATCTTAGATTGCAAACCAGAACTGTATGCTTACTTGAAATTGTTAAACTTAAAATTAGTTTTAAAGACCTGCAAGTGAAATATGCTGAGACCTTGTTTATTTGTTCATTTGCTCCCTTCTGCTCCATTTCTACATATTTTTGATTCTATTTCATTACATAAAGTATTTTGGTTAAAAACAGTTTCACATAATTATGCATGGACTGGATAAACAGGATTTGGGATTTATTTTAATCTGGATAAAAAATCTTGAGTCTATAGAATAAGCATAATTTAAATCATGTCCCTGTGATATACACCGGCAAAGTCAAATTACAAAAAAATAGTTTACATTGCATGTTGTTTCATGAAAGATGTCACCAGTTCCAAAGATTCTTGTAATAATTTTAACAGTCCTGTTCAAGTTTTTCTAAATTCTTTTTGCCTTCTTTTTCCTCTTTCATTCCTATGTTATCAGTCCAGCACTGATAATGGCATGCCTATGATGCTTACCCTAAAAAGATTAGTTATTTAGTGTTTGAGATATTTTTTTAAGTTATGCATGTATTTTTTACAATCCCGTCCCGTCCTTTCTTTCCATGGACCTTCTGTGCATCTGAATAGCTTTATTGGTTTATTTTATATTTGAAAAGAGTTTGAAGAAGTAACTAAGTGGGACAAGCTGAAAAGTGTTTAGCCCAGTGTAAACATTAATTAAAATTTTGGGTGTGGGACAGATGTCTTTTTGGTGTGGGTTTTGTCCAATAGCATGAAAGGGGAGAGCAAGTTAGAAGTTTTATGAATGAATGTATGTTTTCTCCTGCAAGCATCCAAGCAATTGGTTCATTTTACTGTTGTGATAACTGTCTTGGCTACTGTGATCATACAAGTACAGTAGAACGCAGACCTATCTTGAACCAGTAATTCTATAGTAGCAAATAAAGGCCAGGTTCACCCTTGCCTTGAACAGGCTTCTTTTGTAAGAAATTGGCCATTGACACCTGGTTTACATCACTCCATTTTTTCATTCTTGCTTTTCCTCCCACTGTGATCACTTCTTACAACAAACCAGTTTTAGCAATAGAACCAGTGCCACTAATATATTTGAAGCAGAGGATTAGAGAAGTAAATCTTAATTTCAAAAACAGCAAGGAGAAATTCTTTGTATCATCAAAAGACTAGTGCCAATTAGATGTCTATGGAACAAAAACTAGCAGTAAATTCTTAAAATGAGAGAATATGTAATCATGTTGGAACTTGGCATTACTATTTGCCTATATGTTAGAACAGAAATCACAACATATAAACCAGCCACAAAGTACCTTATGATTAGCCATAAACCTGTTCTTTCATTTTCTAAAAGAGGAAACTTTAAAAATGTGATCGCCTCTATTGAATTAGAGAATGTAGAAAATAAGACCTCATAAAAAATATTTTCAAGGGTGTCCATCTATTTCTAAATGATCCTTTATCAGTTGCTCAGAGCATTGTATTTTGTGATCTAAAATATCAGAAGAAGAGCAATTAATTTTTCAACTATCATATTTTTTGAAATATCCAGATCTGATCAATCTTCAACTTCTACAGACTTAGAACTTTACTCTAGGTAAAGGAGTCAGCAGTTGAAGAAACTGAAATAATTTTTCATCTGCCTTGTTCATCAATGTATCGTATCACAGAGATCACTTTTCAGATGTACTCAGAAACTGTAATAGGACTGTAGAAGAATGGTCCACTGCAGCTTCACTAATTCCAACATAAAGATGTCACACTTCTCTGTTGTGGTGATGACTGAAAACAAAATGTCCTATTCTTGATAAGATAGTCAGGCTTCAATCTCATTGAAAGGTGAATTAGCTCATTATCACATATTGCTTCTCTCTCTCAACTGTTGAAAGGAAACATACTGAACATTTAAAAAAATCATTCTGTACAAAGACGACTTTTCAGAAATATTCTTTCTTCTATGTGGAGCCCAAGAGCTTCTGGAGCAGTATTATTGCCAGCTGTGACCCTGTTCTTTCTTTTCTAAATGCTGAAAATGCTTGGAAATGTTTCAACCTTCTACAGACAGAAATAATTAATTTCTGTAATTCATTATCACAGAAATATTGAATAGTAAATTCTAAATTCTTTCTAGAAATAAAATTGCTGAATTGCAGAAATGTTTAGCCTGGATGATGTTATTCAATTACAAGAGTCAAATGTTTGTGATGGAACTAAATCCCACACTATTCTCTATCAGAGGAAACAGCTGCTGGAGGACAGAAATCTTAATTCAAAATCTAAGCAGTGCAATTTGTGCAGCTGAAGAGTATCAGGTTAGCCTTAAAATTAGGTGGCTGGCAAAAAGATAAAAATTAAATACATAGGTCTTTTCACCAAATATATGAATTAATATTAATTAATTTTATTAATTCTTTCTGAACAAAGAAAAAAGGTTAATAAAAATAAAAAGTTTTAATATAAAGTTCAACTTTTATTATTCAAATATTTTGAAAACTTTATTCAGCATTTAGTGATGCCAATGTCAACATAGCCTGAGATCTCTCTTATGAAGGTGAGAACCAAATAGATGCCAAGTATGTGTGGTCATGACACAAAGTGAATTTACTCTTGCCTCTTTGTACCTTCAGCTGCTCAAATTTTTTGCTGTGTTAATTTTTTGTATGGATCAGTTTCTCAAACCATTTCACGAGGAGAGATCATGACAAGGCAGGAATAATCAGACAAAGTGGAGAAGGACCAGAATACTCTTTCTACCATCTTAAATTCTCAGAGGAACTTGGGAGTATCCCTTTATCTTTCCCTCTATATGCTGGGCACCTGCCACTCATAAACAAGTCTGACTGGTTCTAGGACAAGAAAGTCTTAGTCACTAGTTTCAGCATATCCCAAACACAGCATAACACACAAGAGCACTCTTGTGCTCTCTTCAGCTGCTGTTTGCTATTTAATGATCCCACCTATATTTCAGCAGAGAAAATGTGTGACAGAAGATTATATGCAGAATTAAAGAGTATCTTTGATTGTAAGGCAACAAGCACTGGAGAATCTCTCATACTAGGAAAGGCTGAAAGAACTGGGACTGCTCAGCCAGATGGGAGAAATGAAGGCTCACAGAGGATCACATCAATGTGAGCAAATACCTGAAGGAGGGGTGTAAAAAATGTGGAAAAAGTTTAATTTCAATGGTACCCAGTGACAGGACCAGAGGTAATGATCGCACATTGAAACTGGAGGCTTTGACCAAACACCAGGCAACACATTTTTACTGTGAGGATAAGTAAGCACGGGTAGAAGTTGCCCAGAGAGGTGGTGGCATCTCTGTCCTTGAAGGTATTTGAAAACCATCTTGGCATCACCTGGCTACCAGCTCTAGGTAGACCTCCTTGAGCAGGGAGGATGGACCAGATGATCTTTCCAACAAGATCACTTCCAACCTCAATCATTCTGCGGTTTTGTTGGTACAGGATGTGGTATTTCCATGTTTAATGAAAACTATTGTAGCTAATATCCCAGTTTGCTTCAGGTTAAATACTTCTAAATATTTTCCATGAGTCATATATCAATACCTGTTCCAGAACTGAAGATTAAAAATCTAAAAATTGTCATGAATTTTATAATTTATTCAAAAAACCCCAAGGTTATCTTTGCCCCTAACACTTGCTTGTTGCCTGACATTAAGGCACAAAGATATGTCCAAATCTGTTGTCACAAATGTGCCTGATAAATGTGTGATATCTTGCTGTCATCCTGAAAAAAGAAATTAATGAAGCTGGACTCTCTCTCCTCATAAAAAGATCACATTCTTCAAGGCAGTATGAATCATGTCCCTACTGTCCTCACAAACAATCACTTATTCTATGTAAAATGTTTTACATCTCTCTGGATGGCGTTATCCTCCTCTGTAAGCATGCCATGTAGATAAATCAACGTTATGTGATGTGGAGTAAGTTTTATTCCAAACAGGAAGAGATAACTGAACTTGGACTTGATAACTATCAATGACAGACAACTGAAGCCTGTGGTCACAGCATCTTAACTGATTTTCCTTTACTTTTTCTTTATCAAGGGGGGAGGGCTGAAGCTGATTTTATGTCTTATTACATGTCTTTTTAAAAATATCTGTGTGTATTTCTTGAATTATGCATGACTTCTGATTCCAAACATTATTCTAACTGTGAGAATCCAAGATTTTTCTCACCAGGGCCCTGTGGAATCACAACTGAGGAAATATTGTGTATAACAATAGAAATATGTTAGGAAAGAATAGAACAATTGAAACTCAAATCTGTATTTAAATGATTTATTAGTTTTGGGGTTTCATTAATAATAATATTATTAAACAGCAGTTCTAATTTTATAATTTTCAATTTTTTATTTTGAAGATTGCATGGATGGTTTTCTAATATTTAGAATAGGCAGAGCGTGTACAAATTTGATGTTGATGTTGGTTCTCACTGTATAACATAATTTTCAATAGAATTTCAATCATGAAATCAGAATATGAGAATGAATGTAACAAATATTTGAGAGTTTGGGTTGGCAAACTGTCTGTACTGCACAGCATAAAACTTCATCAGGAAACATCAAATTCTGTATTATGTCACCTACTGGACGTAGATTAAACACCTCACCACACACAATGTGTGCAATATGGTAAGCTCTTTTTGGTACTGTAGGTTTTACCACTGTTTTAACAAATTTATCTTCCAATCAGCTTCTTTCTTGAGTTTCTAAGCTTGTATTAATGGAATAATCTCCATTGGAAACCAATGTTATTTAGTCTTCCTTTTAGGCATTTTAAAACTGTGGTATTAAAGAGTAGAAGTTTTTTGTCTCTGATGTATAAAACTACTTTAGAGTGTAAGCTCCATGGAGCAGGGACTTTTTAGTCACAGATGCTTGAAAAGAGGCTGGTATCTTTCAGATGTCATTGACATTTAAATAACTATCGACTGATATGCAGTGATTTTAGAACAGTTTCTAAAAATGACAAATATAAATTAATTATAAAAATAATTGTTTCTATAAGGGAATATCCAAAGTATCTTCAGAAATATAAACCAACACACATTGTCTGCATGGGTTTTGCTTAATGGTAAAATACAATCCCTTGAAAATCATATAAACAGCTGATGTGAAAAATTAAAGCTATTTATTCTAAATGTAATCTAACTGCTCATGACTTCCTAACAATTCAAATACACTTTTCTTGTAAGTACTTCTGAATTCAAAATACATTTCCTATTTCATATCCTATAAAAAAATTGAGCTCTTCTAAATTGTATTCAGATACATACATAACAAACAAATGAATTCAAAATAGGTCTTTTGCACTCACATGACTAGAGAACAATTTCAAAATAAATGCAATTCTTTTTCTCCTGTTTCACTGGTTTACATATTTGTTTCTCAGTTTTTCAGTATCATTGAGCAAATAAGTTCCTACAACCTACAGCTTTTTTATTTCAATGTAATTACATTGTAGTAAAAAGCATAATTGGGTACTAAGCTATTTCTAGTGATGTGATAGATACTGAAAACAGAGTGATGCCACAGAAGCTTTTCATTTATGATATTTTATTTTGCCTACTGTTGTTGAATGCTGGCTTTTTCTGCTGATGTATAGATTTCATATGGTAATGCCATAAGGCTCAAAAAATTGTTCTATATATGTGTGTTAAAACATTGTTTGTTATTTCACAGCATTGATTTCCATTAGCAATCATAAAAACATTTCAATACTGTTAAAGGTTCTAATATCTCATTTTTACAACATAACTTGGCTTGTGCAGACAGAAGCCTCATATCAGAAATGTGTTCATTTTCACCAGCAAGGGATATGAGTTATGAATAATTTCTTCAATGAGAGTGAGTACACAGGATTTTTTTGTGCTGAAGTAGAAATTAATATAGCAACAAGTGAATGGATTTTTGGATTTTCTCTGCAGAAATGTTTACAAGTTTATTAAAAAACAGTGCAGAAGATAAACAAGGTTGAAATAATAGACTGATCTAATAACAAAGAGACACATCCTGTTCATATATTCATGAGACTTGTAGCATCAGGACATATTTTGCCTTCAGTAATATGCAGCAGTTGTAGCTGTCCCTAGGGAAAGCCTATGACCCAACCACAGCACTGACAGCAGGTAACAGGATATAACAAAGAAAGGTGGTGTGTCATACTGTGTCAGCATGCAGAGTCACTCACAGTACTCCCATGAAGTCAGTAGCAGAAATGTTTATAGATTCTTAAACAATCAGAGGTGCATTATCCTAGAGAACTTAGAAAAGATCACAGATAATGACCACGTTGTAAATAACTCCTTTCCTTCTAAACAAAATTAACATGTTGCCATGGTACCCAAGAGGAATCCCATGATTCTACTGCAGGCAAACTCCCATTGTTCTGAGTAAAAGATGAGCAAGGACCACAGCAAGTAGCCCTGTTGTTTGCTGAGCAAAACATCTCTCTATGTAAATCTGCACAACATTGTTGTTTCAATAGGTCATGTTACTTTCTTTCCAAAAAAATCAAAGTCCTACACTTGCAAGCCGGTTCTATTTAACATGAAAATCCTAATAAAATGCCCTCACTGAAAAATATCTGATCTTCTTTAGATAGCTCTCATTTTACAAATATCATTATTGTTTCAGCAAAAACCTCTCATATAATAACTGTAGTACTTTGAGAATTGATAAGAAGAAAATAGATATATGGAAATATATAATGTAAAAGAAAATTCGGTCAAGACCTCCCCTTTCACTGTCTTATTTATTCTTTTCCTGCAGTATAGTAATTCATGTACCCTGAGACCATTTCTTGTAATGAAATAAATCTTAATAGCATATTTTGTAACCACTATATAGGTTAGTATTTATAGGAGTACTCACATTGTAAAAGCTTTGCAATATAGATTTACACTATGAATTTGTTGAATTTTAATACTCCTACACCTTTTACGTCTATTTGTAGGTCACTTCTTTCTTTTTGTCCAGGAAGAAAACAAAAATTATATCAAGAACTTCCACAGCATTCGCATGAAATCTTTATGCTTGTCTTTCCAGGTCCTGAAGGGATTTCCAGAATGCTTACAAGCTGACATTTGTCTGCACCTCAACCAAAATTTGCTTCAGAATTGCAAAGCTTTCCGGGGGGCCAGTAAAGGCTGTCTTCGAGCTTTGGCTATGAAATTTAAGACAACACACGCACCTCCTGGAGACACTTTAGTGCACTGTGGAGATGTTCTCACTGCTCTTTATTTTGTGTCAAGAGGCTCCATTGAAATCCTTAAGAGTGACATTGTTGTAGCCATTCTTGGTAAGTACATTATTACAAGGCCTATTAAAAGAGTCAGAGTTTCAAAAAAATATTTATTGTTGCTCCTGGGACAGGAAATTAGTAAGTATTTACTAACTTTTTTAATCAAGCAAAAAAATAATTTAAGAAGAAAAATCTACATCACTGCATTAATTCACGAACACCAGAGCCCAGACCCTTGGATTTCTAAAGATTTATCTTTAGTCACATTCATCCCTAGGTAAAAGACAAGCTGCAAGTTAAGGCAAGCAGATATCTAATTATTCCAGTTCTGACTATGCTGCAAGATCAAAAGTCAAGGCCACTCTGTTCTGAAACAGTGATGGAGGTATTGAGACACGTAGACTCCTCTCTTTGCTAACTGGAGCAATCTACTCTGGGCATTCAAAATGTCTTCTAGAGAGTTTCAGAAATATCGGTTTCTGCCCACTAGGCACAAAGGAAAAGAGAATAACAGATTAATTTTATCTAGAAGTAATGACACCAGTGTTTCCCCTATATGTCTTACTAACACATTCTTGTTTGTATAGCATGATGGAGTTACTTGTTTTCTTTCCCAAAAAAGTTGGCTCAGTCCAGCTGGGAGTTCATCTAGAGCTGGTTAGCTATAGCAATATGGAAAGTAAAATAACTAAAACCTTACGTAACATGACTACAGATTTCCCCAATTTTATATTAGATAATAAGAATGCAAATAATTGACTAGATGAGTAAGGATTTTGATGTACAGAAGCATATACCAGCTGTAATATCATTCATATGTTTTCTTTCTGTTAATTGGCCACTGTAGGAACTTACACTCAGCAAAGCAGCTGAAGCAAGATGTGGGCTGGGGGCAGTATGTTGCTATACTTTGACTGATTATTCTGTATATACTTTGCAGGGTGGATATGTGAGCAGAACAAAGGTGTGCCTAAAGCAATCCTTCCCAAGGTTTAGATAGTGTTATCAAGATAATTTATCATCTCCTGCTGTTGCAGCTCATCAGCTGGGCGAGCTTTAGGCACAAACAAAGTAGGGAGCATGCAAGTATAACATTGTGAGGTTTTTACTTAACTGTAAGAGTCCTGCCCTGATTATGAGCAGTGTGGTTCAGCAAGGAATTAATCTCTCACACCAAAAATATTTACATTTCTGTACTATTTCTATTGCATTTGCAATCAAGACAAATTGACAATTATATGGATTCATCAGTTTTTTCCTGGGCCAAAGATGCAGACTGGACAAGTTTTTCATATCAGGCACATGAGATCCCTGTGCTCTCACACTGTAGCAGAAAAACAGCTATTTGCAGGGCCATGCCACTGTATCTCTTCCCACTAATATCTACCCACAATATTCTTATTAATATTCTTATTGCAGAGAAGGTTTTATATCCCTTGAATAGGGACCTCTGAATTCATAAACATCTAGGGCAGAAGGAGTATATTGGCAAACCCTCGGTTTGTCGCTGATTCCTGTTACAATTAATATTTTTGACTATCCGTTATATCTACTGAACTGTGTTTTAGGAAATAAAAACAATAGGTTTTGCTCTGAAGATATGAAGACATGAAAATAAGATCATTTTTTATGCCAGTTTATTTCCATATTTGATCACCTTTATTGTTAAAAATATGTGCTTTATTTCCAGTATAAAATTTTCTTGCTTCAATTTCTTTCCATTGGTTCTTCCTATGCTTTCCTTCTTATATTCTAGAGGCATTGAATACCAAGTAATTTTTCCTCTCTAAAGAATAGATGCAGTATAATCAGATTTTCGCTTAATCTTCCCATGTTCAAGATCCTCCCTATAAATCAGCCCTTAAATTACCTTTTTCATTTTTTAGCTGCAGTTTTCAACTTCCTTTTTAGAAAATAGAAAAACCAGAACTGCTCTTAGTAACCCAATGTGAAAGGCACAAATGTTTAACAGAGAGCAAAAAATCAACACTGTATTCTTTTTTACCAGTCTCTGTTTCTCCCTTGCCGTGATCACTATTCTTTTCCACAAGTGTCTTCTTAGTACCTCCCCAGTCCCATTTTGCAGGTAACTCTGAAACTCCTTGTTTATAGCATATTTTCACTTTTTTAATGGCTGAAACTGCTTTGCATGGATGAAGTTTAGGTGCAGTTTGGCAAAAATGAGCAATTAAACAGAGATGAAAATCTTAACACCTATTGCAAATGTGTCAACACTGATTGGTAGAATCGTAATGGTATCAAAACAGAGGCAGATGTGTTTAAAGAGCTTGTTCAAAAGAACTCCTACATCTTAGAAGCTTTGCATTCCCTCCAAAAAATATAAAAACTAAGTAACTTTCTACTAAAATATATTTCAAGTACAGTCAGTTCCTTCATGCAATTCTTAACAAAATGATATTACAGGCCAGACAAGTCCTGTACTGGACTGGACAATAGAAATTACATCTTTGCCATCGTAATATGATTGAAATTACTAAATAATGCTTTTAGAAGAAAGGAAAAAGGAACCTGCTCAAATCATGTTGTTTTGGTGAAACTGAAGAGAAGTTGTGAAGAAACATTCACTTAGTCCAGTTATATGCTCATGTATTATCATTGATCTTAATAATTTCACTTTTAATACTTAATAATACTTCTTTTTCTTTATATATGTGCAATTGGAATCTGACTGTATCACTTCATCTAAAACCAAGTATTCTATGCCTCTGTCATAAATAAATACATCATTCAATGTAATGGCTTATTCATGTTTAAAATAATAATCTCTGATTCATTTTCTTTCTGCAGGGAAAAATGATATTTTTGGAGAGATGGTACATCTTTATGCAAAACCAGGAAAGTCAAATGCAGATGTGAGAGCTTTAACTTACTGTGACTTACATAAGATCCAGAGAGAAGATCTACTTGAAGTTTTGGATATGTACCCTGAATTTTCTGATCTCTTCCTCACCAATCTGGAGCTAACTTTTAATCTGAGAGATGAAACCGCAAAGGTACATATAATAAGTGATTTTCTTTCTTAATATTGGGACAAATCTGTCCCACAGTAACAATACTTGAAAATAGCATTTGAAAAACTAACGAAATTAAGAGCTAAAATTCTATATTAAAAAAATATACTCTCCTGATTGCTTCTACTGAAGTCAGTTAAACTCAGCAGAAGTCTATGAAATTATTCAGATGATGTTAATCTAACGGGATTTGGTTCTATATTTAAATAGTATTAAGGCTTCACCAGGGGGATTTTGTTAAAGCCATGGAAAATATGGTTTTATTAGATGACTATAGCCTAGGTCACCACAAGGGGTACTTTTGACACTAAATGTAATTGTACATCCATAAAATAAGGATAAATCAGATTATCCACATTCCTTCTGTGTCTAGCAATAGAAAATATTTAATTGCCTTTCAAATATGAACTGTTAATTCCCTTGTCTTGGCATGTACTCTACCTCCTAAGGGACTAAAAAGTTACAAGGGACTTTTCAACTTTCACACAGTCTTCGGATTTGCAGGCATTTCTTGGTCTCTTTTTCCCACAGTGACTGTCCTAAGTGTCCCCTTTTGCACAAATTACATCTTCAGGAAAAGTCAAAATATTACGGATGTTTCCCCATTTCAGACTGAAAGGGTTACTCTGACTTGGAAAAGAAAGAAGGTGTTTGGCCAAAGGGGGAGTGGGGAAATTCTCTTGCCCAGTTTGTGCTGCTGAGGCTAAAGGCTTTCCCAGAAGATTGCAAGAACCCCAGCTCTGGCCACCAGGCAGAGACTAGACTGCCCACAGAATGACTGGCTTATATTTCATTATTTCTGAGATAATGCCATTTTTTTGCTTCCTCAAAGAAAAACAGAGGTTCAGTGTGAAGGAACTAACATAATTTGGCCTCAAAGGCCTTCTAAGAAAAAATGAGAAAAAAACACTTAAGTTGTGGGCTGCAAATCATAGGGACATCTTTGCTAATCAGGTGTGGATCCTTATTTTTAAAAAATTTATAACAAATACATCTACTAACAAGGAATGTCACTTCTTTCTATTATGACCATTTTTTAATAAAATATCATTCCAAAACTAAAAGACCATTTCGACTATTTTTTTCAGTCATGCCTTTTGTGCATTGAAAAAGTCATAATTATTAATTATATGTAAAACACAGCACAATGAATGTATGGTCTAGTGATAAATTTAAGTTAAAATGGAATGTCCATATATTTGAAAAATTTCTTGAGGATAATTTCAAATTAATGATTTAAGTCTGAGAAATTATTTCTTGCAATTACATTGTCATCAATGTTTTGTCATTATTTTTTCCTTAGATCAGAGACATGAAAGGCAGGAGAGACTTAACCATGCTTCTGAGTTTGCAAAATCACAGTTTTTCTCCAACAATTCCACTTACTTTCCATTGTCTATTGCAATCCAGAAATTCATCCCCCCCAAAAGAAACATTGAGCGCATTCTGATTTTCAAAACACCACTCAGATCTAAATTTGTCATCAGAATAATACGTGCTTCTGCCTCAAGTTCTGCCCCTGCCCTCTTGTTTGTATGAAAGTACCTTTTTCTTCCTGCAGTTATGCCACCAGTGGGCCACCACGGAAGCACATTACTCACCAGGTTTAAAGTGAAGGGATAGAGAAAGATGTAAACACTTCCCAGCTCCCCTCTGCCCTTCTCCCACATGCAAATCTGCTTACTTGACTGGTATGGTAAACCTCACTAGCACAGGGAATGGAAGTAGGTTGAAGCCAATACCATAGGTATGAACACAAAGAGCAAAACTGGTGTTATATTTGCTAATTTGTAAATTTCTTAAAGTAGAAAAACCAAGAGTTAAATAAATGCATATTTTACATACTGGGAAAAAAAAAAGCACTGCAATCTTCTTAAGATGGATAGAAAAAAACAACATTGTGTTCTGGTACAGAAATAAGTATCTCAATGATCTAAATCTGATAAGAGGAAGGGAGGGTCTAGAAAGATAAAATAATGAGGCAAAGTGCCTGATGCTTGTCAGGCTTATATTTATTGTAAAATATAACCTTTATAATCATTGCAAACTGTAACCTTTATAATCATTACCATCAGTTAAATATAAATATAATTGCAATCAATTACCACTTTACTTCTTGAAATAGTATACATTCTCTGTTAGAGGTTATTTAATTTTTTTCATTAATTTGTCTAAGGTTACATAGACCAGATCTGTGCAAGTTCAGAGAAGTTGATAACGCATGAACACATGTATTTCCATGTAAACTTACTATCAGAATAATTTTATTTCGCTATTAGGTGACGACAGTGTTGGTTTTGCTCAATTTGCATAAACTTTTTTCATGTTAGCCTTGGGCAATTCTATTCATTAGCCGGTGATGGAGAGGCTGATGCAGGCTGACCTTAATATTGCCTTTTTTAAAACTTGAACATGATTAACAGTCAGTCACCTATTGCAAATCTGCCCTCTTTAGATGGAACTAATCTGTCATTTTGTTTCATATTTCATTCATCAAGTCTGACCTTGTAATAAGATCACAAACTACCAATGATATGGATGGAGATAACTGCAAAATACGAAGACGGAAATTGTCCTTCCAAAGTGAAATAGAGAAAGGTAATTAACTTCATTTCTTACATGAGACAGCACTGCCTCATTATTCATTGCTATCTCACTTGGTAATGCTTGGTACATTAGGGTCCATGTTGGCTGTTACTGGAACAGCCCTTGAGAATCCAGCTGGGCAGCAAAACTTCTCTGTGCATTAACCCCTATATGCTTATGTATAACTAGAAGATATATGTTTTACACTTCTATGACTTCACATCCGTCTGTGAAGAGCAGTTCCAACTTTAAGCTATCTTATTGCCTTTGAGGCATGCATATATATATGTAAACTATCTCTTAATATCTATTTTCTGAGACACCATGTTTTAAACTGTGCGGACAACCTAGTCTTTTATCTCCTCAGCAAAGTGCTTTGTTGAACTTGATGCTCGGTGGTGTTTCTCCCTAGAATTGAAATATTTTAAAAATTTAAAATTTAAAATATTTCAGGACACCGTAGATTCACCATAGTCTGATTTTGATCCATATGGTAATGTGTAAAAGGTTGTCCTGGCAAAAGTTTATGTAATACTTGATGTGCTTGCATTTACGTTAGCAGCTTTTGGGAGTAAACCTAATGAAGGAAAATTCAGTGAAACATTAAACCTTTTTACCACTATTAAGTACTGCTAAATACCAGAATCTGTAGACAGTAGATCTGCTCAGACAGCAACAGTCATGAAGATAGCTAAACTGATACTCATGGATTTTCTTTTTTATGTAGGAAAAACACAATTCCTTGAGTACCATTGCACTTTTATGGTTGAATGGTTTGTCTGACAAATTACTGTTTCTGTTATGCCTGTCTTTCACACTCCACAGTTAAACCTCAGTCCTAAATGCAGCACAACCGATTTATAGAGTAGCAGAGTAGCTAATAATAAATGGGAACAGTTTAAATATCCATAGCAGGTATAACGCTCAATGAAGAGACTCTAATCCAGAGTGTGGCTATTCAGAACAATGACATCCCTGTTCGATCAAAGAAGTATCTTTAGGGCAGGAAGCCAAGACCGACAACAAATCTGTCAGGAAAATGTCCCCATGAAATATTCAATCTGCTCTTCACAAAGAATCTGTTGACAGAGATACTTTGCCTGACTAACCTTCACATTTCTTATGAGAAAACATATGCTGCTACCTAGACAAGATGGAAGTGATCTTTTATGTTGTGCCTGCTGTAGAATTACAAATAAGCTACTCGGGTGTCAGTGAGGTTCCAAGACCCCTAGGCTTTTGTGGTTCTTGCCCAGTCAGTTACACCGAACATCCTCTTTGAAACATGTATTTGCATTACTTTTGAAAGAATATAATTTCCCACAGTTTTCTCTTTGAAAAAAATACTTCCACTGTTGGGGAAGAAGAGGCTAGACTGGCAGGCTCCATAGCCCTGGCAATGATTGTACAGCACCTGGTAATATCTGGGTTAGGCAGAAGTGAGGTACATTGGAAGTCCATCTGAGGAGAAGATAAAACTAGTAGGAGTCCTTTGCCAAGTACTGAGTACACTTTTGGTCCAGTGGCTTACTGCCCCTCTCTGGTCTCTTTTCAGATTCTCTACGTGTTCCCATGGCCACAGCAGACACCTCATAGTCATAGATCTTCAGTGTTACTTTTCTGTGTCCCTTCCCACATCCTCTTTGAGTTTGTAAAGTAGGTTCTACTAGAGGTACTGCTGGTTTTTAAAGTAATGTTCTATTGATTTCAACCCTTTATATGTAGGAGGGAGTGGCATCTTATTTTGATCCAGCATAGTCAGTCTATAATGATAAATATTTGGAGATGATCCTGCAGAGTTTTTCAGAACTGGAGGAGAAAAGACACAGTTTCTGAACAAACAGCTGGAAAATGCATTTCTGGCCACAGTGTGCCAAAAGGTAAAAAAAATACGTGTTGTATGAAAATAATATTTTGATTTCAGAACTATAGTTTGAACAGGATAGACTCCCAGAATTCTTACTGTTATATTTTGATATTTTATTTTGCAATTATTAGAGGCACACTTAGTAAATGCTCTTCTTGCTGCCATTCTTTACTTTCAGCAGTTGACCTACTAGCATATTATGCAGCTTGAAATTGTATTTTTTCCATCTTTAGTGTGATCATGATGTTTTCTCTGTTTTGGAGTGCTAAAAATGGGATTGTGTTATCTCAGCCTTTAGTTCATGCTAGCCTGATTTGGACCTTGTTTCCATGGTAACTCTTCCTGCACAAGTTTTATCAGGGGTTAAACAAAATCAACACAGCTGTCTTTTACGCATCTGCAGTTAGTACCTCTGGTTCTCCAATTTTACACAGGACCTCACTCCACATATACATAATTCCACCATTTCTATCCTGTGATTTTGGGAAGGCTTATAAGGGCTCTGTCATAGTGTGTTTTTAGAGGCTACAAGACTATTTGAGAGACCAGCTTGTTCTCTGGCTTCTCGAATCAGTTGCAGTCTCAGAAGAGGTCCCCTGCAAAAATGAACGTACACACTACCTAGCAGCTTACACTTGCTCCCACCCTAAAGAAATTCACTGCATGTCTTTCAGAATAATGGATGGTACTTCTTGCACAGGTGCAGGTGCAGACTTAGCCAGTTGCCATAGATTCTTGACAGTCAGCCAAGGAAGTCTCTGAGACTGCTTAAAATTAGCAGCATTCCAGCCTGGCAGTTCCAAACAAAGCTCTCAGCTGGGTTGGCAAGTTAGCCTCCTGCTGAAAACTTTGTGACAATGAGCTGTGCCATCTATACTCAACTGTCATTTTTAGCAGTGCAGAATACAATTTTTTTTCTTGCTCATTTCTCATTTACTTCTAGCAGTTCTGTGTGAGTTAGCTAATTTCAAGAGAAGTACATTCAGGCAAGAACTTTCTTTAGCTCTGCTAGTTCTGAAGGCGGTTCTATTGTCCCATGCTGAATAGGGCGTTTCTGGAGTTGTTTACATCAATATAAAATGCACAGTGTAAGGAGACTCACAGAAAGCCTGAAAACTTGGGGCTTTGAAAAGGATGTTCTGAAGGTCAAGCATTATCATTTTTGCTAGCAACTTTTTTAACTTTTTGTTAATCTTGGATCTAAAAGCTTAACCTTCTTGGGACTGTTCTAGTGACTGTTCTAGCTGGCCCAGGAAACTTATAACAAGAAAATTTTAGCTCCATGGATATGATTTTAAGTGGTCACTAAGCAAAGTTCTCCCAGATTCCTGTTACCCTGGGGCTTGCACTTGTCCATGTTGACACAGACTGTAACAATCAAGTGGGATATAAAATACATTTTGTTTCATTCTTAAAATATTATTAACTAGTAAACTCATATATTGCTTAATTTGAAGAGTTGTTTCCTGATCAGACTTTTCAAAAAGTAAGCACAAAAGCCAGAATTCTAAAACACTTCTAACTGAATCTGGATTGATGTAACTACCTTAAGTGTTCATTGTTTATAGGTGTTTTTCAGGCTAAGAAACCAAGCAATATTAACACAGCTTTATTACACAAAGTATCTAGAGGCCATGGCTCTTGATTTAGATAGAGAAGACAAGAAAACGTTTCAGGAACTGATTCTCCTGCCTGAAACGATGGAGTACTAAGAGAATGGGGAAACACCCCCTGCCCTGTTCTTTCCCATTCTTGTCCCCTCCCTCAGCTTACTTATCTAAATGCTTACTTTATTAATAGATGCTCAGACAAACACTGTGCCATGCTCCCAGAAGGAAAGTCAGGTAAGAATATGGAGAAAAATCGAAGCTCTTACTTAACTGCGTTAAACTGTTAGTATTTTGCTGATGAAGTTGGCTTGGGCTTAATTAGCAAAGAGTTTCTAGTGTTCCCCTGGAGTGTTAGGTCATTAAACGCTCAGGAAACAACTAATGTGTTGGCAGGCATCATATGGCTGGAAACAAGACTTCATGTTCCCAAAATCTTACTTAATCATGAAACCCCTAGCAAAAAAATACCTTGTCATCAGAGAGCCCCCCAGTGCAGTGTTCATCTGCTCCTATTAGTGTTTCTGCTGTTATCACATTGCCTAGGTGCCACCTCAGGGAGCTTCCACAGAAGAGTCTTGTTTCCAGTTACTCCCAAAGAGGCTGTTTCCAAAGGCCAAATCTGAGAAATGTTATGTGCAGTCACACATATCCATAGCTATCCTGTGAAAAAAATAGTAATAATAGTACTGTGGTGAAAGCTGAATCCCTTGTAAAAGATAAGAGAATTCTAAATTTGATAAGAGAATTGTTCTGATCTATGCCCTGAATCCATTCTGAGAGGTGCATTGCTATAATTGTTTCCAATTTTTTCCCCATAGCATTATTTCCTGAAATACAGACTAATAATTGTCCTTCCATCATTATCTGATTGCCATTGACACAAAAACAGACAAAACAAAGAAAATGGAGATGGAGGTCTGTCCTAACATCTCATTGTACTGAAAACGGCACAAAAGAATAAATGAAGGACTTCATATTCCCTTAACCTTTGAAATTCTTGGGTTTTTAAATGTGTCTCAAGTTTGGTTATTCAAAACCTATCTCTTTTCTAAGCCCTTGTAAAAATAGGGACATGGATCCCTATGGAAAAGTCAATAATCATGATGGGGAGGTTCCAGTACCCTCTGCTGTTCCCTACTTCCAAAATCATCCAAACTTTCATGGATCAGAGACGAAACACAGCAAAGGACAGATTAATTTAGCAAACACTCCCAAGCAGTGCTGATACAGAACAGTAATTCAAACTCTCTGCAGTACAGTTCATTTCCTCCACCATCGCTATTGAATCTACTGGAAACTTTCAGCAAAATTGCCAGAAATTCTATAACAATGGAATCTAACTAGTTTACATCTATATTTATATCTAGCTTAATCTATTATATCGACCCATAGTAGACTTAGAAACTCCCAAATTATGAATGAAATTGGAATTAAACAAATTTTCCGCCATTAAAAACAATCACAAAAAACCATATAAACCTTTTTACTACTGAAAGACAAAATGTTTAAGCTTTCCCAAAATACTTCCAGCAACCTACTTTTCTTAGGATTAGGGATCTTCCTGCATAGTTACTAGACAGACAACATTTTTCCTTGGTGTTAGTCAAATACCACACACATATCTGACAGTACATTTCTAAGTAGGGGGTCCTAAAGATAGGTGGGATATTTGAAGAGAACCATAATAAGTAGAAGTGAGGAAGAAGGAGAAAAACAAGCATGTGCTAAAGAATCCAAGAACTTTCACAGTTCAGGTTTCAGAAGCCACTGTAAGACTTTGGCATTGTTTCAGATTTTGAGGTCTGACAGGTCAACAAACATATAATTGTAAGTGCTGAAGCAGGACATCTAGATACACAAATTCAAGGGCCTGGTGGAACTTCTGGCAAATTATTGGTTAGCTGAAAAGGGAGTAAAAATTTGCTACCTTCTGAAACACTAGGTTACATAGCTGGCTGGATTAATGATGACAAATTCCAGTTAATGAAATTACAGCAGTATTAAACAATGCTGCTCCATAGGTAATGTATTGTTGACACCTTCACCAATACTGTTTGCAGCAGACTGATATATTAAGAGAAAATACCTCTAGGTCATGCAGACTGGCCCTACCTGAGTAATGCAAAATTTCCATATGCAAATCATATCACACAAAAGAAACCTGTCTGATGTCTGGTAACCATCCCATGAAGTAGAAGTAGGATTTTAATGCCAGTATGTCTGTGAGTCACTATCATAGCTCTCTGACCGAGACTTGTGACAACCCCACTTCTTCCCTTCCTTTGCCCGTGTATGTGCAAAAAGCAGGACACAAAACCTTCTGATAATTACTTTGAAGATTTTGGAATTTCCAGACAGCAAAGGTCAGAGGACACTGCCTGTAAACTTATCAAGCACCCAAAACACATAGCGCACCAAAACAGTCCCATAGAGTGTAAATAATGTTTATACATTTTTGTAAAGCAGGAAGTTACAAAAATAATCATCTTCAGTAAAACAGTTTCTAGCTCTTTCAGAATCAGAAAGTGCAATTTTTCTTACTGGAAAAGGAAAGAGAAAACACTAGAACTGGTACGGGGGGAGGAGAGGAAGATGGGGTTTAATGATTATATTCGGAAGAAGAACAGAAGGGGATAAATAAAGCTTTTAAAACACTTTTCTGTGTGGCAGAAAGTGAACATATCCATACATACACATTTAGATAAGTCTTCTTTTCTGGAAAATCTATTCCAAACCAACGACTAAATTTTATTACAAATGGAAGGAGAAATTGGAGAAATCCACATTCTGAAAGAAAGCCCTACCTATCTATTATTTGTAACTTACTTTCCACTGAGCTATAGAGGCACTGCTAAGGTGTTGAGCAGAGGCACAGAACTTGCACCGTTATCAGGTCCTGAAGAGTCAGCAAAATAGAGCTGTTTCTATTTTAATTCATACCCTAGGTGCAAAGGGTCACAAGATTATCCTCCAGAGAGAATAATTTTTAGCATTAAATAGGAGCCTTTAAAAGACAAAACAACTTTTGACTCTCTGAGTATAGCCAGATGCCTAGAAGATAAAGCAATGGCAGTAAAGCCAAAGATGTCCATTTTGAAATAGATCAGCTGATGAACAAATCTGATTTCAATAGGCAGGAGCCTACATTCAAGAGATCTCTGCCTTCCTTCTCATGCCAGTGAGTTCATGATACTTGGACAGCATTGGAAAACAATGTGTTCTGTTGTTCTGATATAGATGGAGGGATATCAACTGAATTTTCCTAGTTTTACAGCAGAGTAATTATTAGCAGAATCTGGCTTGATGTTTCTAAATATTTTAGTATTTTATGAATACAAGAGAGAAGACAGTCTGCTATATTTCAGCTGCTAAAAGATTTTTTTTCACTAGAGTCTCAATGACCCCTTCTTAAAATTAGTCCACTGCTTGATTTGTATTCCACAGAGTGCTCATTACAGCTGCCGTTAGTGCACAAAATCCCATGAACATATAAAATTGCCCTAAAAATTGGTAATTTCAAGCTTTCATTAGATGGTCTTTTTCACAGGTTGAAGTCAGTCAAACACTAAGTAATTAAGGCAATTTACTGTAGCGTGACTGTTTTCAACATATTCCCACAAGAAGTGCCATGGGAGACATCTATAATATAATTTTCTTATGAAGATTTCTTTTGTTTTTGTACTGTTTTGGAGATGGAATTGCTGAGAACATGGCACTTGAGTCTGAGCATCCCCCAAGAGCTTTTACACTGCCAGTCCATTTGAAGTTGTTTTGACAATTTTGCAGCAACTGAGCATCACCAATATCACTTAGAGCCAGTAGTCCTGCTTAACAAAAGCCCAGTAATGTCATCTCTGTTCGGGGTTGTGTTAATTGCCCTTGGAGACTCTAGAGGGTACAGGTACAGAAGGCTTGCTTTGCTTTGTTATTGGGTTTATTTTCTTTACCATTACCTGTCCTCACTGCTCACAGATTTCTGGACACTTGAAGGGTGCTCTTTTACAGATACTGCATTCTTTTTATGCGCAGACAAAGATGAAGCCACAGTTTCATTTCCTTATTGTGACCAGAAAACAGAGAAGAAACCTAGGGAATATACAGAATGTTGGATTAGCCACTGCTGTAGGCTATAAAGACTCAAGATATTCTAGAACTATGTTGATTAGTAATTAGCACAAAGCAGATGGGAAATCATGCTGTCTCCCCAGGAACTTAATGCAAACTAGTTACAGTATTTATATGATGTTGAGACTACCCTGCTAAAATGTGTTTTAAATAAATAGCAGAACTGAAATTATCTTGACATTTCAGTTAAAAATAGGTAAAACCAAATATTGAATTGGAAATTAGCTTTGTCTATGCTGAAAAGAGATCAAGACTTCTTTATATTAATAAATAATTATTCTAGGGTTTAACTCCTATTTCACTTTTACAATATGTTTTTAAAGATATCTGCTTTAAATCTAGGCTTACTTGCCATTTCTTAAGAGGACTAAATCTACTCCTGCTCCTGCTCACTACAGACCTTGAATATGATTAATGAAAGATTCATTCTCAGCTTGACTGGTATACTGCTACCATATATATCACAGAATGTTGTTTACTTTTGTTATTCAAAAGATTGGATGTTCAGAGAATTCCAGCTCTAAAGAGTAAGGAATTTGGGCTAGTTTGCAAAGTTGTTTTGAAGTGATCCCACAAGTCAGACTAGGAACTCCCTCCTTTTATTTCTCCCTATCATATCAGCCCTGTAATAAATATGGAGAAATATGCTCTCTGAGAGCATATTTTGGGGATGAGTGGTTGATTAATACCTCTAGTATTAATTAGAGGTAATTGATTAATGCCTCTTATGGGAAAAGAATAATCAACAAATATTCTCTCATGTGAGAATATCTTAAACGAGTATTTCTGATACCAAGTCTAACATACATTACTGTTAGCTTGTCAAGACTGTAATAAATGCCCAATAATGAGAGTAATTAGAAGACAGGATGAAATATTTAATATTTTGTAAACTTTGGAATATAAGGCTTCTTCGAATTTCATCCTCACTATAATAAAAAAAAGGAGTACACAGGAAAGTTGTGTTGGATAAAGCCTTTGTTGTTTTGATACAAACAAGTTTTGCAAGACGAGTTATGGTTTATGGACTAAGAATACATACATACAAATGTCTTCCAGGACTTCAAAGAAATATAAAACTCCTCTGACAGAAGAATCTAAAAAAGGCTTTAAAGTTTTTTTTTCTACGAGACAGTGAACTTCCTACTTGATACAAGAATCATGTCCATCCTCAGACCATAATAAACTAGAATAAACTCTCAATAATTGCTTAATTTTGGATACAATTATTTCTCTTTCACAGATTATTTCAAAGAGAATGATCAGAGTGATCCTGAACCCTCAGGAGACAGTACCAGATACTATCAATCTATTAAGAAACATTTTGAGGAGAAAAAAAGCGGGTCATCATCTTTTGTGTCCTCCATTGAAGATGAGCAAAAGCCCCTGTTCTCTGGGATAGCTGATTACCCATCTGTAACAGAGAAAACCACAGAGATGGACTTTGAAGAAATGGATCATGACACAGAAGAAATCCTTATTGACAAAAGAAGCAGTTCTTGCAAAGGTAATCCAGCTGTTTCTATTTAGTAAAGTTTGAGCAGACATCTTTTTAGTCTGATTAACAAAAATAACTTTCTGAATGGTTCTCTTGATTCTTTACATAATATTTACTCCAAAAATGTTAAGAAAAAATATCTTAGATCAAAAATTATTATTTCTCAAGAGGATTAATATAGTTTAATTCAGTGGGAACTGGATTACAGTTCTGTTGGACTGGCTTGTACAACCTCCAAAAAGTCGTTATAGGTTTTGCTACAAATCATCTTGTAACTGAACTACATAAATAATTTAAACAAACTACAAAATTGTCCACTGGTGTTGGAGTCCACTGAGGGCCCATTGATGATAGCTGCATTCAAAGCAGTAAAGTATCTCCCAAAGGACGTTTGATGTGCCAGGGTTGATGACGGTATAAAATTATAGATAGTGAGAGCCAGACTAGTTAAACCTAGTGATAGTTGCACATGCATCAAAAAGATGTTTCCAGATAACTAATTTTATTCACTGCATTGACAAGGCACAATAAAAATTAAGTGAAAAAAAATCATAATAGCCTGAAAGAAGGCTATCCTGTCTTGCTGCACTGTTGGTTAAAGGAGTGCCATTACACCATGCAGAAGAAAATCACGACTTCCATAAGTAACACACAAGAATAAAGACTTGAGCTTTTGTATATGACAAATGATCAGGAACTATTTAACAATCTTAGATACTTTTACGTAGACTTAAATCACATAATTAAAATTACATGTAATATACTACAATATTAATTTTCTCAATGATGTGAAAGGAAATTAATGGAAAACCCTGTATTAATATACAATTTAAATATTGCTGCAAGTTCATTTGTAATTCTTTCAGTCTGAAGGGAAGAATTACATATTTATTGTTTAATGCTGTTTTCCTCAGCAGTTTCCATTGAGACACTTTAACCATTTAACCATCATTTAATAAACTTTAGGCTTCTAGGCTATCATTTTAAATAAGCCTAATGATTAATTAGACCAAACAATGATTTTAACATCTCAGAGGTATGAATATGTGAAGTCTGGTCTCTTCAAGTTAAGGCCCTATAAATCCACACCACATAAACTTATTGTATACATACTGCAATTGGAAACCTTTCCTTCCCTCTACCAATAGCCAGAAATGTGTCCTTGCAGCTATAGCAACATTTTCCAAGGCAACCTATTGCAGATTTTATTTGAGCTAAATTTAGCATGTCTAAAGGTTACAAATTTTGATTAAGACCACACTCTTTTTTCCCACTTTGTAATTTAGCCCTTCTAGTAATATTATGCAAGGTAATGAGCTTTCTTCCAACATTTATAAAACCTTCAAGGTCAATAAGATTAGCTTTTCCTGATATATGTTTTAAACTAAATTTTTACTTCTGCTATTAGAGATTGATTATAACTTAGCAAAGTGTAGTTACAAACATAATAAACTCTGCTTTTATGTACCCTTATATATTATAATACCTTATAAATCTTGGATACAAATGCACTTGTATAAAGCCAGTCTAACTCATTACCACTATGACTGATACAAATTTAATTATTTTTTGTTTTGTTTTAGGCCTTGGTCATTACCTCAATGAATGGAAACAAAATTAAAAATGCATTTTATAATTTGGCAGAAGCAGTATAAACATCTCTGTCATAATCTTAGAATGCAACTTTTAAATTTTGAACATATGGCTCTTTTGTGTAGATCTGAGAATTTTTTGTAGCTGGAGAAAAATGTTATTTTCACTTGGTCATTATTTAGGCTAAAAGACTGATTCTTCAATTCTATGGTGAACCTAGTGATACATTTATTGACTTAGTTCCCAGTCTAAGATTCTTCAAGCCCTGGAAGACCAGAGTTGGTTATACAGTTGGAGCTGCTGATGGACTTTTCTGGGGTTACTAGCAAATATGGAATACCTGAAAAGACACTTAGATGAGTTACACCATATTTTATAGAGTATTAACTTGCTTATGGTGTGTGAACTTATTTTGTTGTTTCAGTGACAAATAATTTGCTTTGTCACAAATTAAGCATCTATTACAATAGTCTCCAAATCCATATTCTAGGGCAAAAACAGCTGTGATTTCCCCGGGATAATCCATGACATTGAAAATCTGTGTTTTTAAGGAATGACTTATTGTTTAAAATAACCAACATCTTTTTTTTACAACATCCATGTTTTTACAGGACATTAAAAAGCAGTGAAATGCTCTTGAAATTCACTGCTTATAAGTCTACTGGGTTTACAAAACCCATTGCACCTAAACTCATAGTTTGAAAGTTTACCCCTCAATTTTTCACAGTATGCTTCATTTAGTTTGATGAGAAATTTCCAGCTTTTCCTTGGACACTGCAAATTGTACCATGTGTGCCTCCTAAAACCAAATTACCAAATGCTTGTGTGACACCTTTTATCTCTTTCTTTCCATTGGCTTAAGTTCCTGAGAAGCAGAACAGGCTTCTGTGTAGCCAAGATGAAATCTCTTTCCTCTTGCTTCTGCCCAGTGCATAAAATCAGTTACTGGTCGACACATGAAATTCAAACACTCTACAGCTCCAGGAAACCTTCTACCACCTGCTAACCAAAGATCAGAGAATACAATAATGACCTTTGTCTGTTAAAAACAAACAAACAAATAAAGAAAAAAGACAGAGAGAGAAGAAAATCTCCTACACTTGGAATCATGTAGTGAGAGCTCCCCTTCCTGGCTAAATCTACTTGAAATACTAAATCTGAGTGGGAACGTCTTTTTTTTTTTTTTTCTTTACTTAGAGAAACACTGCTCAATGACATGTTTGAAAAGGATTAGCCATTAGCATTTGGACAAAGCTCTTACATGACACCACACTGTGGGGTTTTTTTCTCTTCTCTTTGAAACATGGCTCTAGCTGCTATGGTTACTTAGAAAAATTCCACAAGTGTGAAATGAATGTACCCTATGCTGAGTTAACAGCATGCAGTGCCAAGAGAAGTGTAAGGAGAAGCTCTGAGCAAATCATTCAGGGACTGATGTGGGATTCAAATCCAACTGAAGATGCCTTATAAGCAGTCAAGGATTTTGCCCAGCTGTATGCTGAAGCAGCAGCCTGGGTGCAACAAGAAGTTTAATTTATTGTATGACTTCTTGTAGTTAAATAATTACAAATACAACTCTAATGGGAATAGTATTGAGCAGATGTTAAAATTTAAACAGACTTTTTTTATCACATCAAAGAAGAATGAGTGATTCTGACCAGTTTTTACTGTTTGACTGACTAACTCAGAGTAAACACAGGTTATGAGGAGCACGGTTTGCTGTAGAAAAAGCACTGTTCAACCTATGTCACCTGTAGGCTCTGCAAAGGTCACAGCAAGATGTTCAACAAGTGTATCCCCATGATAACTGAGGTGTAACCTTTCAACAACTTGGTGAACAACAGAAATGGCATAGAGCCAAGAATGTAACTAATAGATCCACAGATGCATAAATTAAGTAAACTGAGAGAGGAAAGAGAAATAGCCCAAACCAGAAGTCCAAGCAAAAGGAAACAGTGTCCCGGAGCTCTGTGTGGTAGTCACGTGTAGTGCTTGGTCACAGAGATCCAACAACTGGGTGGGTCAAGAGGGATGAAATTTGGGCACAGCAGGTATAGGGTAAGACCTGTAATAAACATCGTCATTTTTTACAAGGAGCTGGACGTAAAGAAACAAATATAAATTACTCAAATAAGGAGTATTTTTAGATACATCATGTTTACCATGAAACTTCATTTAATATCAGCGATCTCTTGCTGACCCAGAAATGCTAATATTTCATTCTTTTAGGAGTCTGAAATCCTTAAACAAAATGGACAGGCACCTTTCACCCCACAGTACCGTAGGAGTTTCAGAGATGTGCTTTACATAGAGGTGAATGGATTGGGTGGGAGAGTGGTGATGTTAAAAGCAACATCAATGAAAATCAATTTCCTTTATAAGAATAATAAGCAGTACCCTTTTGCTAGCAGCATGAGCTGCATTAAATGGCCCTTGTCACAGAGAAAACATATTACACTTCACCAACCTAAGAAGTGTTGCAGTTATGGGTAAGAAAGGCAGCTCCCTGAGGCCTGGCACCTTTCTCTAGAGGCGACATTCCAATGCACTGTACCACATGCCCAGCGCTGCAATTTCTTTCACACCAAAGAGCTAAGCAATGAATGCACTTCAATAGCACATTCAAGGGCAAGAGAAGGCATCTTAGGCCTCTGAAGCACACTATCAAAGACGTTCAAGTACATCATTTAATGTCTTTAGGTTAGAACAAGAATTTCTATTTTCAATTAATAAAAAAATTGCTAAAAAATACACTGAGAAAATTTGGGATCCATTTGTAAAATAATAGAAACAAAACTAAAGAGAAGCCATTCAGTGGCAGAACTCTGATGATGCTGACTAGAAAAATCTGCTTGTTTATTTGCAGCTTCAAAATGCTAGCATGTTAGCACTTTTATCTTTCCTTAAGGAGTGTTAAGGAACAAAGAGAGATGTTCAGTCTCTCTGGCTAATGTACCAATTTAACTTTCAATGTTTTGAGAAAGTCAGTAAGTGGGATACTTGAGAAGTGTCAACCTCTCTAAACCTATGTATATAAAACTATACTTTTATATGTTGTTTTTGGGTTTTATCAGACATCAACAAAAGAAACTGGGAGCAAGAGAACATCGAGGAGTACCAGGACTCCCCAGTTCAACCAGCATTATCCCATGTTACATGGGGAATCTGTGAAACTGAAAGTGATTTTATATATGGGGAAGTGGAGAATCGATTAGATTTACTTCAAGAACAACTTAACAGGTAAAAACAAAGAGAAAAGAGCCTATGTGTGAAAGAGTACATAATACAACTGATATTAAAATGCTACTGAGGAATGAGTTTGTGCAGGAAGTTTCCAAAAGCATTCAGATCTTCAGAAGCTCAAAAGTACAAAAATATGCATAATGGGAATATCACTTTTTTGTGTGTATGTATTCTGAAGAGGCTGTATATCACCTAAGTTAGGCTTTCCAGAATCTTGGAAAAACCAATTCTGAGAAATCTGGATACACAGTTTTTAAATGTTGCCAGAATATTCATGTCTTTTCCTCTAGGTACGCACATTAGCTACTCTGAATGGCTTTGCAGTACAGCCCTTTTCCTCAGCTGTTTTAGACCATCTTTTTAACCAAGAAGTTGTACTGAGATGCCTCAAATTGTTAAATTTAAATCTCACCTCATCAAGAGTGCTGTTCCTAGATCACAGAACCATCTAACAATTTGGGTTAGAAAGGACATTAAAGATCACCTAGTTCCAAACCCCTGCCACAGGCAGGGGCACAAAACAGCAATTTTCAGTGTCTTCAAGATCTGAAGTACATTTTTTTTCCTGGAGACTCAAAGTACACCAGCTGCCTGCTTTTTAAAATGTATTGCAGATGAATTCCCTTTTTGATGCGTTAACTCTTTTTGCAACTCTATAATAAGTAAGACATGGGAATATGCAAAAGTGCAATACTTATACCTGTTACAACAGAAAAATTATACTTTCTTTATCAGAATCCAATATCACTTTTGCTTAATATATGGTGCTTCATATATATATTATGCTTAATATATATATTATATTAGTATATATATTTTAGATATTATTATATATTATTATATTATTAATAGAAATTATTATTAATATATATTATGCTTAATATATGCTGCTTTACTGGCAGCTAAGCAGCACAGCTTAGAGCATCTTAAAAATATGGTTACAAAATTTTGATCCATCCTGCACTGTAATTTACCATATAACTTCACTTAGTTTTAAATTGTCCTGTGCTCAGGACCATTGATTTTTTTCATTATTTTCACTCTGTAATTTCATTACTTTTAATATTTTTCCATGACAAATACTATGACACACATTCAGCCCTAATCATACTTCAGTAGCTATTCAGTGGCATTCTGCACTGTATATTTTAGCAATCAGTTTAAAGCCAAGTTAACTGCATATTGATTCCTTCATCCACCAGAAGCCAATCAAACAACAGTGTTTTACATTCCTGAACATGGCATAATGCATTAAAAAGACATTATTAACACTTAACCCTAAACTGCTGTAATTTCTAGTTAAAATCAAATAATCTAAGTTATGCAAATGTCGCATAACTAAATGCCTGCAGGATCCCCATCAACAGTATGTAGTCTTTTGGTAACATTTCATTTCCTGAAACCTTAAGCTCTCAAAACTGAAGTTATACCTCAAAGTTACCATCATTTTATTGTGCAAGTTCTCAGTATTTTCTTCTGTCAGAAAATATAATTGTTGCTGATAAACTAAGAATTAAATTTTTATTTATTTTATTATATCACTTTATTCTTTAAACTATTCTCATGTTTTAAAAGCTTTTCATGCTTTTGGTATTTGGGACCTTGCTGGGTTTTCTACTAATATAACAGACAATATCCTTTCCTGCCTTTGTCACTTCTGACAGCTAGCTTTAAAAGCAAGGTCACTTCTCCCTGAATTTTCCATGCCAAATTAGAGGCTTGGCATAACACTCAATTATTAAATTGACATAGAGGGCTGGAAATCCCTCTATGTACAAGGAATATGTCCCTAGAATTATCTCTGTTTCTCCTCTTTAAGCAATTGGAATTTCATGGACACTACGGACCAAGCATTTAGGCCAGTTCTCCTATTTGTTTGGGTAGTATGGATTTGTTTTAAATTTTGGAGAATGGAAAGTGAACCTTTATATGCAAGGATGATGAATAAACACTACCAGACACACTCTTTCATTTGAAGTACAAGGAAACATTCAAGTACTAACAAAGTAGGAGGGGAGCAATTTTAGATTTAATTCAAGGCCAAAAATAATCTTGAATGGATATCCTGCAATGTTACCTTTTATTCACTGAGGGGTTAAAGCCAAGGTATAGCAGATGGAAGTTCTCTGGATGGTGGCATGCTGCTGTTCCTGCAGCATTTCACCCTGTGGCATCAGCACTGTGCTTGTGTGAGAACAGCACTTTGGCAAGTAGCAAAGAACCCAAGGGTGCTGACCAAGAGGGCAAGTAGGGCACATCTTACTCTAACAGAAGTCTGGATTTGGGCCGTTTTTTCTGGGAGCTGATGCCACAAAGTCATCTTTTCCTGATGAAGGAAGAAACAGCATCCCAAATACACTTCAGTCATACCTTATGGATTCATTTCACAGATGCTTTTATAAATAAATGATATAGGCAATGGACAACTCCAACAAGATAAAAAATAACATCAGTGCAGCACACGGTAAAAGCAAAAATCTGACAGCACGGGATCAATTCTGCCACTGTAGGGAGCCCAAGTAATAACATTCATAACATTAAAGGCTGCTGACAAAGATTTGTTTTCTCTGTCAGAAGCTCAGTTGCTGTACAGAAGGCTGTATTATCTGCATTACCATCTGTCAGCATGTGCTGTAGCCCTCCAGCAGCTGGGAAGGTACAAAAGGCATTACCTTTTCCTGAGTTTGTCACAGGTTTTGGCAAGACCATTTAAAAATCATTTCAGTGCTATGGAGTTGTAAGTATGGACAAAATAATCAGCTCAAGCGTTTCAGAAGTCATATACAAATTTATAAAAAGGTGAAAAAAATTTTAAAAGTACAAAATTTGAACATTAGAAATGCTGACATTAATTCTGAGGCCTGCATAAGTTTGAATAAATTTTCACAATAATGAGAATTGGGCAGTTGGATTTTTAATGGTTTTGGAAGCATCTTTCTTTTTCTAATTGTGGAAAAACACAAATGTGTTTTCTGCTTAGTTCAGCGCATTGTATCAGCATGTCAGAATTCCTTGTCAGATGCATCAAAATAATGTCCCAAGCCCAGCCAGCAAAAATCAATTTAGTTACAAGGAAGAGAATACATTTATTCCAGTTATTTTCAACCAGATACCCAGTCCTCCACGTTGCTTCTTGTTGCAAACCTAAGACACAGTGATGAACTCATTCTTAGCGTAGCAAAAACCAGAGAAAATCTCGCAGGTATGTTCTGGGAAGGAAAGGGAGAGCCAGAAGCTTTGGAAAGGCTCTGTACTCCCTCTACTGTTCTCTCCTATTTAAGACATGTTCAAGCCACAACAAGCAATGGTTTACTGGGTAACTGCAGGCTCCTCTTGAACACCTCTGTGATCAGTGCGTAATATACACCCGTTCCTGGCCATGAGCTAACTGATTTCATGTTCCCTCTCTAGGCTTGAATCCCAAATGACTGCTGATATCCAAACCATCCTGCAGCTTCTGCAACGGCAGTCAACACTCATTCCACCTGCCTATAGCATGGTGACAGCAAGTGCAGAGTATCAAGAGCCAGCAGTCCGGGTCATACAAAAGCTTCAGCCTGCAGCATCAATTAAAACAGACAGAAGTTTCAGTCCTTCGTCTCAGGTAAGTACGTGTCCATAAGATCAAAAGAGGTTTCCCAGTCTTTTTATCTTATGAGGAAGAAATGCACCAATCTGGTGCTGGTTCACTAGTTTAAGGAATATGAAATTACTATTTTGACCTAGCATCACCACAGTGGGCTTAAACACCACAGTTTCAGAGGCCACATTTTCTATCAGGGTTGTAGAGATTCATACAATGATCTTATAATCAGACATTTACTTCATTGTCATTTTTTTTTAATAAAAGTTAGCAGAAAAGGAATCCAAGGGGTTAGGATGTTCAGAATTATGCAATTCTGGAGTTATGCTCTAAAACAGAATTTCCTATTCCAGAATGTTGATATCCATACTCTTAGACTGGGTCTCAAGAGTAATCAGTCCTTCAGAAAGGGCTGCTAACATGTGTATCTTGATGTCACATTAGCAAGTCTGAGGGGAGAAAAAGATATCCAGGCTTCTACAATTAATCAGCAGAATTGCATTCAATTACATTAAATCAAATCCAGTACCATGTAAAAAAAATATTTCTACACTGTTTAATTTTCAAAAATGATTTTCCATCAACCATCTGAATGTGCTAATTTTGAACAGAACAAGGGCCTGGAAGAGACCAATGTAATTATTACCATCTTGTTTTTTTCTTCCCTTACAGTGTCCTGAAATTTCAGATGTTGAAAAATCAAAACTGAAATCCAAAGAATCCTTCTCAAGTGGAGTGCATCTGAACACAGCCTCAGAAGACAACCTGGCTTCGTTTTTAGACCAAGAACGTGACCAGTCTGTAGAGCCACCCCCACAGCCTTGTAAAACTTGTCTCCCGCCAATTAGGCACCCTTCCTTGCCAGAATCTTCACTAAGCACTGTAGGAATCTTGAGTCTTCATAGGCATGTTTCTGATCCTGGTCTTCCTGGGAAGTAGTACTTTTATACTATTACTTTACATAAAAATGTAAGTGCTTTTAATGGCTGTTTCTCCTTTTTTTTTTTTTTTTTTTTGTATTTAAATCCTCTATACTTGACTCAGGGGCTACAAGGAATATACCATTATATGCAAAAGTACTGTATATTTTCCTAAATCTGAAGCTTGTAAGGTAAAGTTGAACAGTTCTGATGTAAATATATATATACACACACTAACTGTATGTTCCAAATGTAAAACTGCCAGCATTCTCAAGGCACCTTATATTTTTTTTTTTAGTAACATGCATGTTCTGAAATTACAGTTTACATTGCATGGAGATTACCATTTACTGCTGTCATGGAAATAGTATTTTATTGTGGATATGTCTTCAGAGCAAATAGGAGACCAATAACAATAATTCATATAGAAAAACTCCTACCTGACCGAGCTAAAATTCAAGAAAAATGCTCTTCTAGCTCACTTTTGAAACTTGATTTATCTTTCTTGTAGTGAGCTTTTTCTAATACATCACAATGCGTCTGAATCTAAAGAAAGAATAAGGTAACCAAATCTTCTAGGCTTGAAACAATTAGGACAGAGAACACAGCCTCCTTTCAAACTCGTTAAAGTAGGGTAGTATTTTAACAGAGAGGAAAACTGCCATATGGTGGAAAGTATCACCATAGGTCACATCCACAAAACCGCATTAAATTGAATCATTTGTTTCCATCACATTTTGGGTTTTGATTTTTGTACTGTTATTTTTTTTAATTGCATCATAGAATTCAGCTGTGATGAGCAGACAGGTACTCTTCATCTGTCACACAAACATAATCAAATGCAATAAACCTAATTTCTATGTAATGCAGAAGACTGTGTTCCTTTTGTTCAATACAAATTATTAACAATGTTTTAATTTAAAAATGTTTTACACATTTTCGTTTTATAATTATTAGGGTGGCTGTTTGCAGTTACCTCTTTGTACTGACTGGCCCCTCTACAATGCTCACACACACACACACCCCACAGGTGCTGTGGACGTGTGCATGTGTGTATTTTATAGCTGTACATAGGTGTGTATGTATGTGTATGTGTATATATATTTATATACACACATACACACGAGTGTGTGTATATACCTACACTTACATGTAGGAGTATAGATATAGAGGTATATATATATATATATATATGTATATATGTAAAATCACTTTCAGGAACAATTGTAAACTTTCTTATTACAAAATGAGTAAGCTTAGCTTGTGTCCAAAGCTGACTACATTAGAATAAAATGATCTAAGGTCTGTAGGCTTTAAATACAGTATGTACTGTATGTGCATAATGCTTTGTGAATACTTAGATTTAATTTTATTAAAATATTATTCCGCTTCAAATGTTGTGTTTCTTTGAGAAGGAAATTATGTTTTTATTACTGCTTTCAAATATTTTTAAATATCCATATGATTTTCTAATCTTATTGATTTAATGTCAAATTCCTCTAGCATGAGTACTGTTTACAGAAAAGCATGTAATCCAGTTAGAGGGGGAGCACATAAATTTTGCCTAAAACCAAGCTAAACCCTCTGTCCAAAATCAGCGCTACAGAGAGATGCAATAGCGGCTGTCCCTCACATAGATACATTCCTTGTATGTTGGGGTCAGAATGAAACATGATACTTCAGTCATACACAGCCGGTAGATAAACCCAAGGTGGGTAAATCTTTCCTCATTTAAAATTAGTGTGAGCATTAAGCTACTGAGCATAGCTCTGCTTTACCTTTGCTTTTAAGGATACCAAAATAAATTAAGTCAATACCTTTGTCACTCAAAAGATAAACCAACCCTTCCCATACAAAATCAAATTTTCTATTGCCTCATACTGCTCTTGATTGTTGAAAGGTCCCAATGGTACAGCAGGCTGACTGTTCTTCTACCGTGATGACAGGAGGGCTGAACTTCTCAGTGCCTTGCAGGATCAGATCCTAGTATCAGAAAAATTAGAGTCCCCTGGGGCACACGCCCGTGGGGTTTTCTCTCCGTTTTGGAGAGCACAGACTCCTTTTATCCTGAACTCCCGGCTGCAAGATGCCCTCTTCCTTATCCCACTGGCTGAGGTACTAGGAAGGTGCAGACTTCCCAAACCCCCTACCACATATCCACCCTTGAACCCGTCATTTTACCCCGAAGTTCAGGCTCGTGCAGACCCTTGTCTGTTTCAGGAGCAAAGGTGTTTGGGCTCTGCAACAAACATGCTGCTTGAATTTAGTGAAGACATTGAGACCCGTTTTAAAGATCTTAACACCCATACCCTCGCCCATGGAATTGTTTGTAAAGACGTTAGCACACATCTTTCCTCCCACTAGGGACCAGTCAGAACTCTGCCTGCATATACTTCAGTGGAAACAGGAGTGTTGGATAACAAATACCTTCTGGGAGGTTTTGTTGTTTGGGTTTTTTTAAACAGCAAGTGTTAAGGACTTCTGCTCTATCTCAGCCTGGTAACTAACACTCATGTCTGTTACAAGAAACAAGTTAGCACATTTTCCAAAAAGGCATTTATTATGCTACTTTCTAAAAAGTGTGGTATAAAATAAAAATAAAATTAATGAAAAAAGTATAATGCATGAGCATTGCTTTACAAAAGGCCTTTTGTCCAATTTTATCACCTGGTATTTCTCGTTACTTCCAAGAGATTGAGCAAAACAGGTGGCCTGAGGAAGGAGCATTGGGGAGGGAAGAGTGACAACTACTGCAGTCAGTCAAAGCGAAGGAAAAGCTACACTTACTCCATTTTTTGGCTCAAAGAGACTTTGTTTCTTCCTTTGTCCTTGCACCACGGGAAAAAAAATCTCAAATGGGTGCAAATAAGGGAGACTTCTTAAAGTTATGGAGATTCTAAGCTCCCTGCCAAGAAATCCAGAAAAGATGAAAGCGTAGTTGCAACACTCTAGCTACCCCTTCCTTGCCACCGAAAGGTCTGGCTTCTCAGGTAACTTCTTTTCTTGTTGAGGTTCAATGAAGACCCACTGCTTCAATATTTTTTCCTCCAGAAACAGGTAAAAACCAGTGAGCATGGAAATTTATTAATTTTCTAAACAGCAAAAATTGCCCCTTTTATTTACAGGTGATTTTGCTGGGGGTTTTTGTGAGAGTTTTTTGAAGGGGTGGGCCTCCCTATAAGTCCAGTCTGGTTTTTACTTGATAGAAGTGGGTCTGATTTATCCAAATCAAACTAAGAATAATAATGTTAAGGGTTGTATACCCAACACAGCTGTAACAGATCCATAGAAGCTTTCAGAACTTTAGGAGCAAGTTTTCAGTTTGCTTGAGCTTAGGAACATTTGGCTATGTATATTAAAAACCTGTGGCTAAAAATAAATATAAATCATAAGCTGTAAATATAGAGAAGTCTCCTGAAAATTCAGGAATAGCTAAAGTAGCTGAAAGTACAAAAGCTACTTGTGGACAATCACTTCAAATGTGAGAGGTGAGACTGTACAGATCAGCAGAGCTCTTGATGAAGCTAATTGGCTCCTACCAGTTACAGGTGTATTTCAACATTTAAAGCAAAGTAGAGGTTGTGATGCTTTTCGATAGTTAAGCTGTGCAGCAATCTGAACTATTTGGATGTGCACATTCATCTACAGGCACAGATTTACTGTAATACACAGTAGTCCTGTGTCTTGGTCCAACTGCTGTTTCCTGGAAGCACACACCCAGCTGCATGTCTCTTTTCTTCCATGTTCCATTGCTATTCACTTTGCAAACGCATTTTCTGATCTCCCACCTCGCTGCTGGCTCTTCACAGATGGACCTCTCTTCCCTTTTCCTGCTGTAAATTGTGCCCTAGCAATTTCATGTCTCTGGTGAGCACTCATCAAAGTTCCTGTCTCATTCACCAGCGTCATAAGTAACATACAAAAAGCTGAAATGCACTGCTTGGCATAGCCTCTGGCTGCCTGCTGAGGTGAAGCAACTGGAGTCTTGCCCACTGATAAATTGTAAGTCCTCTTATTGGAGTTGCTGAGCTCTAAAATGCTGAACACAAATAGGATCTCAGGAGACTGCAATACCAGCGCAGCAGAAGGAATGATTCCTCCCATGACTGGTGTACTTAATACCACATCTGCAGATCAGCGCCCTTAATAATCCATCCTCTCTGTTAAATATTCTTTATAAATATTCACACACTGTGAGCAGCGTGTAAGAATGTACACTGCACGGTGCAGCGCAGTGGTGTTCTGTGCAGAGCTGTGCTGTGCAGCGCAGTGATGTGCACTGGCGTGCAGTGCTGTGCGCTGATGTGCAGTGCTGTGATGCGCTGTGCAGTGATGTGCAATGATGTGCACTGGTGTGCAGTGCAGTGCGATGCTGTGCGATGCTGTACACTGACGTGCAGTGCTGTGATGCGCTCTGCGGTGCTGTGCGGTGCGCTGATGTGCGGTGCAGTGCGGTGCGGTGCTGCAGCCGTGGCGGCTGGGCCACGTCCCGGCTTCCCCGCTGCGCTCCGGCCGAGCAGGGAAGGGCAGCGTCGGGTCTGCAGCGGGGCCAGGCGATGGCACTGCACAGCCTTGGTGATAGCCGAGGGGAAAGCCGTGTGCTCCTCCCCTGCACTGCCAGAGCGACTGCTATGAACCCTGACACAATTTCAATTACATCTGAAAGGGACAAAGGTCTCAGAAATCAGTGTAAATGTCCAGGAGAGCGATAGTCAGGGTATTTCCATTATTCGTGGTCAGAGCAGGAGCTCAGCCATCATCTGTGCAACCTCACACTAGCTGGAACAAACAAGTAACATTCTTTATCTCTGGAAGTCTCAAATGTCCTTTTAATGTCTGCAAACTCTTAGAGCCAGTAAAAGATTGTTTTGGAATTAATATACAGCCTGATTTACCACCACAGTGTACACAACAAAGCAAACACATAAACAACCCATCTGCACACACTGAGTCCTGCAGGCCACTGAGCAAGGAAGGCTCATGGGCCTTCCAGCTAAGGTGCTGGAGACAGAAGAAAAAGTACTAGGGGGAAGGAAATCTTTCAAGGGAAAGTTGCATAAAGTAGAAATGTAAAAGTAATGATGAAGTAACAGTGAAACTAGAGATAAGCATAAGAATGATGAAATGAAAGTAAAAACAAATGAAGTTCTTCCACAAAAGAAGCCTCCAGCTAAAGGAAGCTCCTCTGAGAGCAGACTACTGCAGCACATCTCAACGTGACAAGCAGCTGAGGGTACAATTTGAACTACAGAATACTTTAGGCTGGGAAATGACCTCTGGAGATAGCTGGCTTTCTTTTAAAAGCAAGACATTTAATCAAGGATACTGTCAAGTTAAATAATTCTACTGAGGAAATTTCTGCTACTCCTCTGAGCAATATATTCCAATGTCTAATTGTTTCTAGAGTGGATAATATTTTCGTCTTACACCTAGAGATAATTTCCTCTAGAGAAACATATTCCAATTCCCCTTTGTCCTATGTACCCCAGTGAAGAATCATCCAAATTTTAGGAGCTGAAGAAGTGTTGGTGTCCCAAGACAGGTTCTTTCACCCAGTTAGCAAGAGACTGATCTACACAGAGAATCAAGGTATTTGATTTATTTACAGTTCTGCCTTGCACAGAAGGAGATGCTTGGCGGCAAATTCACAAAGTCAGCACCATGACTGTCAACATTTTTTTACATTTTATCAGACAAAGGCATTAACACTCATTGGCTACAAGTTACAAAGTTTTTCACATTAATTAGTACTCTTTTTTCTATTGGTTAAAGTATTCCCTCGCTTCTTATGCTGATTAGTCCACATGACCAGTCTTTCTCTTCTTCTGAGTCAGTGTTTCCTGGATCGGTGGTCTGTGAATCAGTGGTCAGAACCTCTTCATGCCAGAATTATCTTCTACGCAGTCAGAGCCAATCTCAGCACAATTGTTGAAATGAATTATTTTTTTTTCCTTACCTTGGGAGTTCTGCCAAATGTCCTTGAGGCCCAAAAATTGTGTTCTTTGGTTCTGCTATCGGTGATACATCCTTATTCCCAGGCTTTGTTAACCTCCCCCTAGGTCCGAGATCATTGAAACATGCCTAAGCCCTAGACCTTAACAAGGCAATTTTACTAACAAATAAATTATCTTTCTAACACCCAAATATCACTGTGGTTGCATCTCCCCTGACTCTTATTTTCTCCAGGCTTTGTAAATGTAGTTCTTTCAAATGTGTAACAGGCTCTCCAATCCTGTTGGCCTCTGGAACCCACAATTTTTCAGTCTCTTGAACTGCCCCAGACCAAAACTGAACGCAGTAATCCAGACGCTCTCTGTTTATCATTTTGCTTTACCTCAGAATCACACTGAGGTTCCCCAAACCCCCACAATGGAAACCAAGACTGCTTCTGAAGCTCAGTGGCATGTACGATGTGGGTGAAACCTCATCTCAGGGAGAGATCTTCCATCGCTTCAGACACCAGCTTCATACTGCTGCCACTGTGTGCCAGGGCAGCAGCCAGCACGCAAAACTCAGACACGCTGTGAACAGCCCGGGAAGTGAGCTCTCCTGAGCTGGAAAGCGAAAGAGATGTTTCCGTTTATGACTGTGTTTTTCAACCCACGGTTACTGTCAAAGGTTTCGTTACTGGCCAAAGTTTCGTTTCCAACACTGAGGAGTGGCAGTGAGCAGCGCCGGGCGCGGAGCTGCCCGGCC
>NW_005054298.1:15365475-15453276 GCF_000277835.1 Geospiza fortis | reverse complement strand
TACGCCAACCCCAGCCTCAGCCAGCTGCCCTCGCCGGCAGAGGAGGCCGAGCACGACCTCTGCGTGCACCTGGTGCAGCTGCTGCACGGCACGCTGGTGGACAAGATGCGCGCCGGGCAGGTGGCCGAGAAGTGCCTGCAGATGGGAATCTTCCAGGACGAGGACGTGGATCGGGTGAGTCCGGACGCAGGCAGTGCCACAGACACCGGCCAGCCCCAGGGGCTGTGGGGCAGGTAGGGAGCCACAACTACAAATTGCATAGTAAATGCAAAAATAAAAGGGGAGTTCCCAGACTTGGGGGAAAATAGGTAATGGGTCCAGGTAAGCCGGTGAAGACTGTTGACAATGGCCAGCAGGTGGCATGCCAGCTAAGAGCCTGGCAAAGAAAAATGCCAGGAACAGGGTTGGACCAAGACAGTGTCTAAGTGAAGAAATATGTCAGACTTTACTTTACTTATCATTTTGTCACAGACCTTAGGCTCAGAAGATCATTGTCTTTTGGCCCTTGAATCATACCAGGAAGTAGTGATGGTCTGTAAAATCCTAAATAATACTGAGTTAAAATAAAGCAAGATTTTCTGCCCTCTTTTTTGCTATAGGTTCACTAAGGACTGTCACACTAGACAGTGACGTGAGCAGAAATACCAGTTGAACAAGAACTAGGAAGTGTTAACCTTTGATGAGAATATCGTCCAGGTTAACTAGGTGTTAACCTTTGATGAGAATATCGTCCAGTGTTTATTCCACTTGGCTAAGAATGACTCACCTGGAATGTGAAACCTACTTGAAACTAAAAAAAAAAAAAAATTATATCCTGAAACAGTGCTAGAACAAATTAAAATAATAATTGCCATATCAATAAGGGGAAAACTGGTAAACTAAGGGTGGAAACTAAGTCTCATTTGCACTCTGAGCCTTTGCATTCACTTTTGAGGACGTTTTATGCTCCATCTCAGTTAAATGGCTGTAAGATACATAATTTTATCTTGTGACCATCAGGTGGCAGCAATGATCAGATGCACCCTTACTAGTAGGGAGCCAAGCATGGTAACACAGCAGGCAGATGCAGAGGCCTTTTATAAAGTAACCTACAGGCTCTATTGCCTGGTAGTAGGTCCTCATGTTCCCCCGGGTCACCTTTTTGCTGCTGGTATTTCCATCAAACCATTTGATACCCTTCAGAATCCTGCCAGTTTAAACCCCAGTGGAGTTTAGGCTTTCCTGATGTCTCCCACTTTCCACACACTTCCTTTTAGTCACGTATCTTGGTCGGGTGTTCCCACTGCTATGCCTGCCCATTTCCTTGCATATCAGAATGGGTCGTTCTTGAGCCTTGAGAAAATGGCCCTTGAGACTGACCACCTGTCTCAAGCTGCTTTGCTCTTGCGGTCATGATTTTGTTCCTCATGCAATCACATGTCAAATTCTGCTTGTGACAGCCTTGGGACACTGTTCCATAGCTTTTTTCAGGACAATAGCCACTTTCTAGAGTCTCAGCTATTGTATTTTTAAGTGGGAGTTGAGATGATGAAGCCACAGTTTAAGAAGGGAAATGTTCTATTTTATGTATGAGGTCATGTTACAGATTAAGTCTGAGCTTTGATAAACTGTATGACACCATTTCTCCTTAATCAAGGTTGCCTATTCCCTAAACCAGTCTGAACACCAGTTGCTATTCCACAATACTAATAATTATTATATAGTGGTTAGTGTTGTAACCATTGCCTAGTACTATCAGTCTCTCCAATTAAATTCCAGATCTCATAGGTTTCATATATCCTACTCAAAACCAGATGGGATAAACATGAGGTTGGACAAAATTGCAATCATTCTCTTCTGATGAGTGGCAGGTCTGCTTTATGTCTTTATTTTTCTGTACACTTTAATTATGATAGGGAAATGCTTTTGCACCTGTACTATTCTTACGAACGTCCTCAGACCATTTCCAAAATCTTTGTGAGGGTTGTTTCTGATTTTTTATTTTTGCCAGATCCAGACTGTTACTGACAATCGTGGGAACAGAGATGGTGCAAGGGAGCTACTGAGCAGAATAGTCCAGAAGAAAGACTGGTTTTCTTCTTTTTTGATTGCTCTCCGTGAAACCCAACATGAAGACCTTGCAGATGATTTAAGTGGAAATACAGGAGGTAATCATCTTATTTCACTGGTACAGATGAGTGGATTTTTAATATCTCTTCTTTTTTTTTCTTTTTTTTTTTTGTACTGTTACTTAAGAGGCAGTGAAGGATTCCCACCATATTATTTTATTGAGACACTGGGACTAATGCTTTTGATTATCCAGGGATTTCAAAATCAAGTTATGTAACAGTTTAATTGATAGATTTTTAAATACTGAAAATCCTTATTAAGCAATATGAGAATTACAACAGTATGGATTTAGTTACAATTAAACTGAACCTTACTTTTAAAACCCATTGGTTTTCAGTATGATTTTTATAATCATTCATAAAACATACTCTGAAAATTAATTTGAACAAACAAAACAGACTTTACCTGAATTTCTTCTTCAGTACAAGTGTTTCCTTTACAGAACAGTTTACAAATATTTTTGGCATTTTAAAGTACTTTACATACTTTAAGACATTCAAAAGTCTCAAAACATTATAAAATTTACTAAAAATAATGCAATAAACTAGTAAAGTGGCTACTCTCTTTCATTCCTGTATAATGTTTATAATATTGTAAAGTTATCCCAGTGCTCCCCTGTATTCTTAAATATAAAAAAGAAAGCAGCCCGTAAATAATTTATCCCTTATTTTTGGTCCCCATATGTTTTATAAAATTTTAGTGACTAAATTACTTTAACAGATTTCCCATTTAGCAGCTTCAGCCTGCTCCCTTGAGGAGCTCACCAGAGCTGTCTCTGTGCTTTTAGTTGCTGCATATGGGTCAATTAAGATTGAGGTAAGAGGGACATCAGTGTGTCTCTTCCAGCTTTGGACAGGAATCAGACAATGTTCTCCCAGACACACACAGGCAGCTGTGAGATTTGAGGATGCAGTTCCAAGATGGTTGAGTGTTGCAGTCTGCAGGACAAGACCAAATCAGAGCCTCAGAAGATCATTTTGAGTGGATCTTGGGTGCTGGGAATAGCTCAGCAGCTATTGTGATCCTAATTCTCATTCTGTGTTGCAACTGTGTGAGGTTTAAATTATTGTTTTCACTACTTTGCCATCAGTAAGGTAAACAAAGTAACAAATATATAAATTATTAATATTCTTTTTTTTCCAATTCTTTTCACATTTTGCATTTCTGAGTTTTTAGTATAGTGAAGACTCTCTAGAGTAAAACTGAAGTTTAATTCAGTTGTTTGATGGAGTACTGAATGAATGCATTTATTCCACAATTTCTTTGTAATCTTGGGTGATGTAGGCCCCCAAACCAACTCTACAGCCTATTGTATAAATCATGAATGGCGCTGCTCTTACCAGAGGATAAGTAATTTTCCATGTACACAGTCCTGTGTGTGTGTAGATACGTAAGGTGTGTGGTTGCAGGAGCATGCCCTGACATAAGGTCATAGAGAGGGAACAGCTTCATTGGGCACTGTGGATGAAGAACACTGATGCTACATTTTGTCATTGCAGCTTGACCCCCTGTGATTTCTTACAGTAAGATATGTTGTTATTAGCAAACACCTATGCACAGAAATTGAGAACTTCATAAAAATAAATCTATTAACCTCTTTAAGTTTAGTTTCTAATTGTAAATTAATAAATTCTTAGTAAATATTTATACAAAGGTCAAAATTCCAGACTATAACATTTGAGTCAAGACCAAGACCATATGTTATACTGTTATGTGCCTGATAAATACAGGTTAGTTCTGTGTTTTCTAGGCTCCACAAGGAAATGAAATGTTTTATAGAACTGCCTTAGAATTTCTCTGTATTTTCTGGGAACAGAGAATAAACAAAATGGGATGGAGCAGACTACGAACGAAGAAACAGAAGTTACAAGCCAACCAGGATACGTCATAGAGGAGAATTTGAAACAGGAAGAAAATGTGGATGATAGTTTCAGCAGTGAGAACAGTCTGTTGGAAACATCCATAGAAAAGAATTCTGTGATGTCAGGTTTGTCCACTAACTGGTATTTTGATCTGGTAGTGAAATGAGTAGTTTTGAAATATATTTAATACTTTTGATAGAAATATTAATATTATTAGGTTAGTATTTTATTTAGTAGGCTTATACTATCCAATGACAACATTAGGTTAACATTATCAACTCCGTACAGTGTTGACTAAGTTTAAGATAAGAAGAATGTTTTTATGCCACTAAAACTGCAGCTGTATTAGGTACTTCTTTCTAGAAGGCTGCAAATGCTGTATTGAAAAGCATTTTTCAGAGGTCCTTCAGTGTTGTCCAACAGTAATTTTTTCTGTTCATGTTAAGGTTTTTTAACTTACAGAATATCAGACAGCCTTTCTCATGTCACATACACACTCAGAAGTACATTTTTAGGAACAACATTTAGGAATAGTTGTGGCCTGTTGTTCATTTAGACCACTCTTAAAAACATGCCTTGGGAGTTGATTATGAGTGACAGCAATTACAGCAACAATGCCCCAACACAGCTGTGAACCAGTGATTCAAACATGCACTGCACGATTCAGGAACCGTGTGTGTTCCAGGTTCTCATGCAGCTCAAACAATAGTTACAGCAAGGTTAATCCTGCCTGAAATGATACTAGTGGGCTTACTCAGCCAAAGGAGTAAGACAGCTAAGGCTGCTCTCTTTTTATCAAACAGGGATAATTTTTTTAAATGGCTCTGAAAAACTGCAGCCTTTCGATGTGCAACAGTACTAGCCTATTTCTCCTTTTGCATGGTATTAACAGGATATCACACTGCTTTGTAGCAAGTGGTGAATTACTAACTACAGCAAAATTATCCTGTGTTAGAACATAATTTTTCAGTATAAAGAAGAGGTGCCAAATATTTAATGATAATTCAAAGTAGGTGAGACTGGATTATTCTTTCTGGATAAAGCTAAGGCTCTTATTGGGCCTACTTAGGGTTGGTTTTCATTGCTGTTAGCCTGGTCTTCAACTTGCCTCTTGTTGGGTTGGGAATTACAGAAAATGAGATCTATCAGTTATTAACTAGTGTGCCACAAGCTAATTGTGGATAAAACACTATGGTCTCAGCGCAGAACTGAAATTAATAGAGTGGGTATTAGCAGTCTGGCACTTAGAGTGGGCACTTGAGCAGATCTGTGCGGTGAAATGGCTAAGGGGATACAGAGTACATGTATTCCATCAGTTTGGTTCAGATTGACTTCAGTCTCATGTGGACTGTGTGCCTGCAAGTAATTAGAGCGAATCTCATTTGGTTTCAGCTGACAGTTCATTTCTTCTGATCTACACCAGCTCTGTGATATGAACCAAAGTGGTGTAAGTGGGGACAATTGACAGATTCACTGAAAACAAGCAGTTCTGAGATGAGCCAAAGCAGCAGTGTAGATGCAGGGGAACAAGGGCTGCCAGGAGGCAGTGCTGCTTGGAGATTCTGCAGAGGAACTGCCTCACATTCAGCCATCCTCAAGAGCAGTAACCTTTGATATCAATGCACTTGTACACTCAGACTTAACAGTGCTCTGGTCTTTTTTCATTTCCTATTTCCATCCTTTCTCGTGATTTCATAAGACAGTAATTTTGGACCAGGAAGATTAAAATACAAATGGAACCCAAATTCTACTTCCAAGTGAGCTGGGAACCCACCTAGTTTGTAATTTGATGCTGTCAAATGTTGTCAGTTTTGCAGTACTCCCACAATTCCTTTATGTCTTGAAAATGACGTATTTCAAGAAGAAAGAAGCTTTTCAGGTAATTTGAAATTATTGCCATTTGCATTGTATCTGGAGCTTCCTCTGACCTTTTTATTTAGGTAGATGAAACAGAGACGGTATGAGAGCAGTAAGGCCATAAAAACAAGTAGAAATAGATCATTTAGCCTAAGAGATAACTAGAGAAAAACTGAACATGCAAAAACACAGATGGGAAACTTCACACGAAAAATTACACGAAAGCAAGTAAGTTCACATGGTCAACATGGATTAGGTTGCTGCAGTTACCCATATAAACAACAATTTAAATAATAGCAGCTCTCTTTTTCAAGGCTTGCTTTTCATTGCATTCCATTCCATTGTCTCTCTACTAATTTAGTACTCAGTGTGAAGTGGCTGGAAATCTTCCTGTGAAATCTTCCTGTGAAATTCCACATTACAATGTGCAAGCAGGACTCTAAGGGAAGATTAGCAGAAGTGGTAAAAACAGCTGTTAGGATAATAACTCTTTTATGTTCATTATTTTGGAAATGCTTACTGATTTGGGTTTTTTAAAATTTTTTTCTTTTAAAACAATTCAACTAAGTTGCCACAGTTGAAAAAGGAGAACGTTGTTCTATTCACCTTCCTTTGGAAGATGAGTCTTTTGCATTTCACATCACCGCTGATGTTTTCTGTTTGAGAGATTGTTGTATATTGAATGCTGCACATTGTAATTAAGATAATTGTGTGCAAAACACTTTATGGATTCATATTCTCATGACTTTCAGAAGGTCAGTTTAGATGGGAGAGTATATGGAATAGATACACAGAATTTTAATTTTGTCCTCTCTTTCCTATTTTATGTGGATTCCTGGAAAGTGAAAGGAAGAGATAGCTGTGTCATCTTCATAGCTGGGAATTCCTACTAATGCTACTAATTAGTTTGTCACAGGTCTTTGAACATGGCTTGTAACTGGTGAGGTTTTTTCCCTTTTTGTGCCTTTCTGTTGATTGCATTCAGTTAGAAAAACTACTAATACCCGACTCCTAGTGGTAGCTAAGATAGCTTAATAACTTTACAGACTGGGTTCAATTTCCACCTCACTCACCAAGACTTTATACTGTATGTTTCAGGCATTCCTTTCTAGGACACCATAACTTCCATTCAGTGCTAAATTCTCATTCACAGAATCCATTTTGCCTTATGAATAATTTTTTGGGGACGATAAGTTGCAAAAAATATGTCCATGGGCCGTAATAGGATATTCACTGGAAAGAATTTGCTGGAAACACAAGCTCGCTAGCTAATTAAGCAAAACATTGGTCAACACTATTATTGTGACTGATTCCATCTGCACGCTGTGGGCTCAGTTGCAGAGTGCTGTCGGCAAGCTGACAGCTCAGGGTGATGCTGTTCGCAGCAGGTTTTCCCGGAAGAGCTGGGTATCTCTCTCCTCAGATGCTAGAAGGACTGAGTTTTGGGAAGTGCGGCTTCCTGAGCGGTGCTGGCGGCCCGGCTGAGCGCGTGTGAGGCGTGCCCGGCCCGGCAGAGGGCGAGCGGGGCCCGGCGATCGAGCGGAGCCGCCGCTTCTGCTCCGCGCGATTCAATAGCCCCCATCACTGCTTGTAATTAGTCGGGAACTGCGGTTTGCGCTTTTCATGTAATACCAAAAAACTTAAAAAAAAAAAATCGCAATTCTGGTTTTGTTTTTGTTCTGCTACAGGTGTAGCTCTCATGGCTTGCAGTGAGTAAAAGAGAATGTTCTGTTTGCCAGCAACTTTTTTTTTTTTTTTGGCTTTTCACCTTTCTGGAAAGATATTGTAAAATAGGACTAAAGGGGATTATGCAGGTGATGATGTCTGGAACCCCTGGTTTTAGGCAATAAATCATGACCCATAGTGTCTTACCTCTGCCATGCTTTGGATATTAATCTTCCACTCCATATTTTCTTCCATAAGAAAATGAAATATATTGTTCATTTTTTAAATCTCTACCGAAAATAGAGAAAGTTAGATCTCAGCCATCCCTGCCTGACATTCATCTAACCTACTTTAACAACTTAGGGGGAGAGCAAACAATACACAATTGCCATTAATATTTGAACAGCAAATATATTGTGCTACATTTTCTTGTGTTTTTCATTTAGAGTCAGATGTTTCCATAGGAGATGGAAGTGTCAGTAACTTGAATGGAAACTGGAGCTGCACAACCAGTGATTCAGGTATGTTTCCCTTCTATTATTATTTAGTAATTGCAAAGTAAGCTCTAGGGGAAGTATTCTGTGAGTGGGCTTAAATGAAACACAGTGAAGGGCTTTCTTTCACTGTAAAGTCTATATATTCTATATAGAGTTTTATTTTATATTCACTATATTTAGATACCAGACTTACTTTGTTGGGAAACAGATGCCATTTTGGGCATTTTAGGTCCAGACCATCTGGTAATGGTCTGGACCTAAGTCCTAGCCCCAAAATAGTCAATTTACTGAGATCATCTGGACAGGGCTCTAGACATCACTTTCGTGCAAACTGGTCAGTGAGGCAGAATGATGAAATCACATAGGCTGAAGGGACTAGAAGTCATCCAGTGCAGTCACCTGGACAGATATTCGTAATGCTGCCACACAGACGTGTCTCTTTTGCTCTCAGAGAGGAGCTAGATTGTGCCTGGCCCCCACATAGGGTGAGAGGGAATAGGAATGTTTTAGAGGCAGCGAAAGGTGAGCAGAGGGATCTCCTGGGTACCTGCAGAACAATGATGAAGGTCCGCTTTGGACCCAAGTACTCTAGTTGCCCTATTTGTAACAGAAACCTAAGCAATGGGGGTTGCTATCTGAGGATCTTTGTGTACCTCACATTTAAACACATGTGCATGTTCTAAATACAGTTTTAAACTAGATATTGGACTGTGTTTAAATGATACTTAGCAGACAGGTATTATCTTGCTACGTATGAAGTCTCAGAAAAACCATACACTGCTGTTGTAAAAGACATCCCAGTATTTTTTTGTCTTTTTTTTTTTTTTTAACCTAAGGCAAAACAAATTGGGAGCTGTCCACCATGGTGATCAGCCTGCTTACCTATACAGAATTCAAGAACTACTTTTTAGAATCTAGCCTTTATAACATCTGTGCTGGGACTATGTCTTGTACAAGGGCTAGAAAAAACTCTGAACACCTTTCAAGCCAGCTGGGCCTAATAAACCCAGTATTACATCAGTAAGGTCACTGTAAGTGTTATATTTCCTATGCCTGCAAAGTGTTTGTTATAAACACTTTTAAAATAGTTTCAAGCTTTAAAGTATTAAAATCCACGTATTTTGAAAGTACACAGAAAATTCAGGATAGCTCAGATCTAAATTGCTACACTGCAGCTAAGATTTTAGTCAGTGTGTTGCTAACTCCAGAGAATTTATTTTGCACTTCTTTAGCAACTGAGGAAATTCACCAGTCGCATTGTATTTTTTGGCTCACTCTGTCACATGCTATGTCTGGACATGGGAACTTCTCTGTTCTGTGGACAGGCAGACACACTGTATCAGTCGCTCAGGCTGGGCCAGGCTCATGACATTTGGCAGCACCTATGTATGTATGGCCTCATCCTTTAAGATTCCTGAAGTATCTCTCAGTAAGCAAATTGGGCATTTGCTGTGTCCAGTAATCCAGAAAAAAATCCAAACACTGCAGTTTTGTGAAGAATGGAGAGCAGATGTTTTCACAGTGTTTACTTGCTATATGTTCTATATACATATGGTTTTTAAAAACAAGTAGTTTAAAAGTTTTTTAAACATCCATGCTTTTTAATCATGTCTGGTAAACTCAGTGAGAGCAATAATGAGAAAAAATTGCTAAGAAGATGCAGATGCACTATTAATGGATTTTGTAATTTGAAATGTTACAGTAAGGCTGTTGTATTAACAACGATGTTCGGATGGTGTCATTACACACTGACATTATTTGGATTTTAATGCAAAGAATCATGTGGATTCAGCTGCATTTTTATGTGCAAGGTTCATTTCACATTTTATAAAATTGTTAGGACAATAGAATAATTACTATGTTTCTTTTAGCCCAGAGCAGCAATTTACATGAGCCTTGTATGAAGACAGACAACTTCCCTAATGCTACACTGTGCTTGATGAAAAATCTTTAAGTATTGAATTCTTTAATCTGTGAAAATATTCCTGTATTAGCCTTTATCTAAACAAGGGCTGAAGGAGCTAGGAGAGAGCTAAGTTAAATATTTTTCAGGCCTGGACTGTTAATTGAGGATGTTAAGGAACTGAAATTTAACCAAACAGATGGGTGATAAAGTGCTAGTTTCAATATGATTGAGCTATTGAATTTAGCCAACCAGAAAGCAAACAAATGTTCTTCCTCAAAAGAGAGTAGTAGAGTCAGATAAGTAACAGCAAGTACTCTCTGGTGCAAATGTCCCTGTGTCCAGGTAGCACTGCACTCACACTAAAAGGCAAAACAAGCAAAAAACACTTTAGAATGGCATTCAGATGTTTCCATCAGCAGTGTTTTATCAAGCTTCATTACTTTTTGTTAGTTTAATTTTATTTAATGGAATCAGGAATACTAGAAAAATATACTTACTTTGTGTGTAATGTATCAGTGATAATAAAATCCTCATGATTCTGCATTGAATGATACCATCAGGAAACAAAACTAGGGTTTTTCTTCCCTAATTTTAATCTAGTAGAATGAATTTTCATTTTCTTCACTGAGGGAAGTTAATACTTGCAGGGTGATCTAAACTTATTTGTAGCAAAAAAACCCCATGAGAACTCAATTGAAATAAATCCTTCTGATATTAAGATATATAAGTTCTGACTCCCTAAATATATGTAAATTCAAGAGACTTGATATGCTTTTCTTACTGCTCAAAATAATTCAACAGTATTTTTTTTTCACTTTTACATTTAGAACATTGGTTTTTTTCTTCTGCAAGCCATAGATCTAAACTCTGCCATTGCATTTCCAATAAGAGATGGAAGACTTTGGCCTTAGGTGGCAGATGTATATGGCTTTTTAATGAACATCCAATTGCATTATGTATATGTCAGGCTAAGAAGCAACATAATCTACCATGAGTAGGTGTGACACATTCTGCAGTTAGCTCCATCTTGTATGGGCAATTGAATTTTCTTATCTACTTGGTCTCTATACTTTATAACTCCCTTGACCATTTTAAAGTCTTCCATATCTCTTTTTTTTTCTATGGCTCCATTTTTCATTCTCTGGGAAGTATTTAAAAAGGTAAGTCCATTGTAACCAAATAAATTTTAGTATTGATAAAGGAGAGCATCACAGAAGCTTGACTAGGTTATAAATATTGCAGGTCCAAACACAACCAACCTTTGTTGGTCCCAGTGCTACTGAACTGTATCATTTGAATTTATACCTAATAGCAGTCATTTCAACATAGATGGGTGCAACTGTACTGTGGCTTATTCCACATGCCCTGAGTGCTGACTGGATGGAAGCAGTTCTGATCCAGAGTTGCCCAGGTCCTCAGAGCAACATTGTCTGTGCTAGTGTGCTGTTTCTATTCAGAAGATGCTTCTGATAGTAAATTAATATTTTTCCCTTTGACATTTTTTCACTCTTCTAATACATGTTCTGTGCCTCCTCTTTGAAACTTATATTTCATTGTACCCTTAGATGAAGATGAAGTGGAGAGGAGAGCCTCACCTGAGCCAGATCTGACCCTGAGAGATTACCAGATGGAAGTTGCAAAGCCAGCATTGAATGGGGAGAATATTATCATATGTCTCCCTACAGGCAGTGGTAAAACCAGAGTGGCTGTTTACATTACCAAAGATCACTTGGATAAGAAAAAAAGAGCATCAGAGCCTGGAAAAGTCATAGTACTTGTTAATAAGGTGTGTTGGTCCATTTTTTAAAGAACAGTATTTTTCAAACATCATGCATTGTTAATACAAACATTGTAAAATGAATGTAAAGACAATTCTCAGCTTCTCCAGGTGTTTTGTGTTTAAAGACATACAGATCTAGACTATCATCTCCATTGCACCATTAGCCTTGTGCAAGCACAAATTACATTAGTGTACCCCAGTGTAAGTGCAAATTTAGATGTGCTGTAATAACCACATTATTGGGAAAAGTACAATTTCATTTTGTAATGAATTTTGAAAAATAAAAATATTTTTCACATTCTGTGTTTCAATTTGTTAATGAAGGCCACCTAATGAGTCTTACAGTAGTTAAGGAATGTTTTGTCAGATTTTCTGATAGTTGCTTTAATTTTTTCAGTTAAATTTAGCACATATAAATTAATCTTCTATTGTAATATTAAAGTACAGAAATACATTAAAGAATTTTATTGAAATTATAAAAAATATTCATATTCTCTTGTAAGATAAATGTGAAAGCACTTTATAAGCTCAGTTAAATAGCCAGAGCATGCATGATTTGTTCATTCTTTCAAAGGCTCAGTTAAGCCAAAATTCTTGGGACAAAAAGGTTTCACAGAAGTTGCAGGGGGAAATTGGTTTGGGGATTTTTGCTGCCTAATTTTCTTTTGTTCATCTAACAACATTTGTGGCAAGTGGGCATGTATTTTTAATCCTGTGTTTAATATGTTTTAAACTCTTTGAAAACTTTTGTTCAGGTTCCGTTGGTAGAACAGCATTTAAAAAGAGAGTTTAGTCCATTCCTGAAGCGTTGGTATCAGGTTATTGGTTTAAGTGGTGATTCTCAGCTCAAAATCTCATTTCCTGAAGTTGTCAGAAGAAATGATGTCATCATCAGTACAGCACAGATCCTTGAGAATTCACTGTTAAATGCATCCAAAGAAGATGAAGAAAGTGTCCACTTATCAGGCAAGTATTTTATTCTGAAATTTTTACAGAGGATATAAGAGTATGTCTCTATTCTGGAAAATTGCAGCGTAAAAATGTGCCACATTCAGTAGGGTTTTTTTCAATTTACTCATTTTATAAATACAAGCTGTAGTAAAATCAGATCTCAATTAACAAGTATGCAGGCCAAAATTAGACTCTGTAGTTTATTTGTACTAAGTACTTGTCATGCTTCCTATTTTATCTAAATAAATTCTTAAGCACAACTTTGTGCACATGCAGTTGTCCTGGTTCCACTTTCCAAGCTTGGTAGAGCTTTGAATCATATCACATAGAAGCCATATACAGGATGAGAAAAAAACTATCAAAACTCAAATGCACTTGGTAGTTTGAGAAGTAAAATGGAACAAAAGATAAAAGCCAATCTGTTGTAAATATTGTATTTTTTAAACTCTTGTAATTTTGCTAATATACAGTGATATGATGGCTTATAACTGTGTCTCTCTGAGCTCAGCAAATATAATGGTTTCCTACAACACATGAAGGAAGTTGAAGAAAGCAAAAGATAAAGAAGGCAAGATTGTTTTCCCAGAATGCTCAAATGTCAGGTGATCTGGGAGATCAGAAAGGAAATTATATTATCTGTCAGTGAGGTACAATTAGAGCAGCCCATGAGGTCAGCTCCCAGGCTTGGGCTGCAGTGACCTTCCTCTGTGAGATGTTAGCTTCTCCCTCTATTTGCCTGCAATCAGCTATTTTTCAGATGGTGAAGGATGTAGGGGAGAGCTGTGATACTCAAAATAATGGCTCTGAGATAAAAGTATTGGTCTGGGTCTCACAGAGACAGTAGAGAAACCTGAGGGGTTGGTCTGTGTCTGTCGGTGCTCGGTGCTGACTGGGATACTGCTTGATCCAAACTAACTCCTGCAGAGCCACTTGGGTATCTCAGAGTTGCATTCCCTCCTTCAGAATGCCTTGTTATTAACCTAGGCAGAGTACCAGCAATTTTCTTATACTTATTTCCTCTCTACTGCATCTAAGTTAATAAACTTTCCTACATCTGAATAATTTTGGAATGCTGTATGGAGGCATCTGAACATTTCTACTGGAACTGCTGGCCGGTTTAGAATTGGGCTGAGTCCCAAGCAGATTGTGTAATGAAGTGGGTTGAATGGGTTTCACACTTTGTGAAGTTTCCTTCATAAGGAGCTACATTTTTTCCAGAACTCAGGCTGCCCTGCACCTCAGAGGTTTTTTTTCCGTTCTATTACACCTGTGCTCGTAGGTTCAGCTGGACCAAAGCCAAGCAAGCTTGAGCACAGCCAGCTCCATTTCTGTGGCTGTGACTTGGGTAACTCGCAGCCTTTATAAATCATCCTAATTAGTTACAAGTTTTTTTCCAGATTTCTGTGTGTACTTTTTTCATCTGTTTCCACAGAGGTCTGCATTACATGTAATATGGAATTCCAGCCTCAGTGAAATGGAAGGGACTCTCTTAATTGCATTTTATCAAATGTTTACTCTCTTTACCAAGGGCTGAAATCGCTGTATGGACTTTCTAAAAGCTGTGTTTATCACTTCCTTAGTAGAAGAAACACATCCCTTCTGGTAGCTTAGTTTCTACACAAGTAGTTGTAGAATATGCATGATGGAGATGATGGTCAAAATCAAAGGGAGTAAGTTCATGTTGGCAGAAGAACTGAGGAACTGCCAGCGCTGCCTCTGAAATCTTGCAATGTGTAGAAATCTTTGAAATAAATAAGAATTTAGATTTGAAACTACGTCACTCCTGTCCAGACTGGCTTCCCGAACCACTGTGAAGGCAATTAGCTTTCCCCAGTGACATGGAGCATTGGCTTACTTTGCTAGCAGAAGTGTTTGGTGTAGCCTTTCCAATATAACTTCCTTTGTTTAGTCTCCATCCTTCTTTAGGTTCTTCAATACCAGCTGAGACTGATTTAGCTCTCCGTTAATTTCCAGCTTCTGCTGCCAGTTGTTGAAAACTGACTTACAGTGGTGCAACAATTTGAGCACAGCAATATGTTTACACATCAATGTGTAAACAAGACCATAGAAATTGTCCACATAAAAAAAATACGTAGAAGAGTTTAACCTTTATAATTTCAGTGATCTTCTTTACAGTCATGTCCACAAACTGTATTCAAATTGTTGGAAACAATATAAAATTAGAGAGTTACTGGCCAGCTACAGAAGGACTGGGAGCTCCATAAACCAGTTTTGCTGCTAGAGAAACAGAAAAATGTTAATGATTCTTTCAGCTCAGAACCTTGAAATATATGTCACAGGCTCCATGTGCAGAAAGATTAAAGATATGTTTTCTATATATTTTGAGAAATTTGAAACAAAAAATAATTTTATTTTTCTTCGTTGTATAGTATATTGTTTGCATGTAAATATACTGTGACCAAAAAGCACATTACTCCTGTCTAAATTTCCATCAGTTTCCTCTGCTACAAGAGAGGGATAAGTGGTAGTGCTCCCACTAATCTGTTTGTTCTTTCCAATAACACATCCATAAAGTAATATAAATCTTTTAACTGGACGCTAATAGGGAGGAAATCTCTGTGTTGCTACAAAATGGAAGCATATTTTGACCACAACAAGCCTTTCAAGAATGTCTGAAAGGCTTCTAGCATATTATGTATCTTCTTAAAAGCAAATATGTAGTTTGTCAGACACAGTTGTGGACATAAAAGATAGTATTGAGTTCAACTGTGATATGTTCTTACCACTGGTAAGATATGAAAAATATTTCTCTGAAATTCTTTATATAATCAGATTGTTTTTGCAAAAATATAAAGGCTTTTTTTCCATTGCATGAAATGTAAAACTACTTGGCACATCAAGACTGTAGCAAAGGTTCCAAAGTCCATTAAATATATTCAGCATCCATCCTCGCCTTTCTCCAGTACTTCAATTTCCTTGTACATTAGTTCTCAGACAAACTGATGGGTTCTTTTCAACGCCATCCTTACCTGTTACAAGATTTAGTCACGCGGATTCTGCATATGAAATAGAATTATTCACTTTAGGAGTCTTTTTTTTTCCAGATTTTTCCCTCATCATCATCGATGAGTGTCATCATACTCAAAAGGAAGGTGTCTACAATAACATAATGAGACGTTACTTAAAAGAAAAGATGAAGAACAGGAAGCTGGCAAAAGAAAACAAACCATTGATCCCGCAGCCTCAGATTCTGGGACTTACAGCCTCACCTGGTGTAGGAGGTGCAACATCCTACTCAAAAGCTGAAGAGCATATTCTGAAAGTAAATAGCCCTAACACTTACAAACCATCAAAGGGATATTGTCTTCTTCAAGTAAAACCTCTAAAGTCAGTTTTAGCCTCCAGACAATCTGATTTTTTTTTTTTTGTGTACATGGAAGTCCAGCTCATAACCATTAAAAAATAATGGAAAACCATATACAAATAAAGGTTGCTTTACAGGAGGAGTAAGATTACTGAAAAGGGAAGCTAAATAATTGCCTCACTTGAAAAAAAAATCCCAAGATCAGAGGCAAGAAATCCACAATGTAGTATGGTTTTATGGTTATTGAAAGTCTTATTGTTCCATTGATGGCTTTTAATTAAGTGTATTCCTAAATACTAGAAACACAATATATTTTATATCTGTATTTCTAGAGTGACTAAGATGAGCATTTTTGTGAGTCCAAAAAAGTGAAAAACAATGTTTAATACTTAAAAAAAGCAGAAACCACTTGTGAGATACGGGTAGCATACAAATATGTTTTGTTTTTTTCAGTTGGAGTTACTCATTGAGGTTGCATGAACACCTGACTAAAGATAGTCTGTTAAATTCTATACTTGAAGAAACTATATTTTACTTGAAATTAAATGGTTTTGCATTAGTAATAAAAAAGTAGAATTTAGCCCAGTATGGCAGTGAAAACTCCTGACTAGTAAATTGTACCAGAACAGAACGTGATATTGAATCAGTGAGGCCAGCAGAAATGTTTTATGCTGTATTGAAGTAGACAGAATTTTGACACAAAAACTTGATGGCAGAAAAAGAAAATTCCTTTTCATCAGCTCTGAATTCCTAGTGATAGGATTTTGGGATTTCTATTTGAAGATTAATCTGAATATGCAAGCTGAAATATACAACTACCACTGAAGACATTAAAAAGATCACCTATCAGTCTTTCTTTGCTGTTTCCTCTGCTCAGAATAATGTTATCGTTTCTCTTATTACTTAATGACATGTATGTATTTTCTCCTTGGAAGAGGTCAAAAGCAGAAAAGTTCCGTTCAGTTGTGCACTTAGCGCAGAAATTCTCTCTATGTCTTCCTACTCCAGGAAAGATTCTCTCAAATTATTTTGTACTCTCATAACAGCTCTTATTATTATAATTGATCTGTAATATTTATTTTCTTTTTCTTTTTTCTATTTTATCGTTATTTTTATTTATTTTGTGCTCCAAAATCTATTCTTCCAAAGTACCAATGCTATATTTTCCTTCTCAAAAAGCTTGGTTTGCATTCTGATCTACAATTTTTTTCCTGGAGGCAAGAATCACTTATGGCCTAAAAAGTAACTTGTGCAGTTTATCTCAAGTGTTTTTCAAAGACTTGGACTTTCTTGTGCTGATACTGCCTTTATCCAATTTTTGTGGGAGGAAAACCAAGTTATATAAACCTCAATATCTAAATAAGAAGCTCTGTTGCATTAATCCAGTTTTCTTGTGAAATAACTCATTCAATATTAAAGAAATAACATTTTGTCTTCTCCCAGATCTGTGCCAATCTTGATGCATGTAGAATTATGACTGTTGAAGAGCATGCCTCCCAGCTAAAGAATCAGGTGAAGGAACCATCTAAGAAGACTGTGATTGCAGATGATAAAAAAAGGGTATGTTTTTTACAAAAAATCAGTATTAAAGTTATATTCTCCTTTAAAAATGTCTTGTACGGTATCAAAAACTTTTGCCTAATGCTCTTTTTCTATAGACTTTTGATAATCCAGAGTGCTAATTTGAATGTTGTTGCTTTCCTCTGTTTCAAAAAGTAACAGTAAAGTCAAATAGAACTAAATTTTTAGTTATGTCAGTTATATTTTCAGTTATCTGGTCAAAAGGCCTTCTAAAGCTGAAACATTCGTATTGAAGTTATGATATTATATTCAATTTTTTTTAAAAAGTGCTTTTTCTCAGTATAATTTTTGTGATATTCTGAACTGTATATTTCCATATCACTAAACACGCTTAACAGCCTTACTTCTTTAATTTAAGGTTTAAGTTTTAAAAAATTACTCAATGTGCTACTAGCCCGTGTTATTGTTGCCAGAAGTTGCTTACTTACTTTGCCTGATCAATTTATTTCTAGGATCCATTTAAAGAGAGAATCACTGAGATCATGACAGAAATACAAAACTATTGCCAGCTGCATCCGAAGTCTGAGTTTGGAACTCAGACATATGAACAGTGGGTGATCAGAGAAGAGAGAAGAGGTAACTGCATAGCAAATATACCCCAGCTTTGGATTTCTTTCTGTCGTTCTATATTAAGACATTTTTTGTATTTTTGTTCCCTTCTAGCTGCAAAAGAAGAAAAACGCAGGGAACGTGTCTGTGCAGAGCACTTGAAGAAATACAATGATGCTCTCCAGATAAATGACACCATCCGAATGGTGGATGCCTACAATCACCTAAATAACTTCTATAAAGAGGAGAAAAGTAAGAAGACAGTAAGGAGTGATGATGATGATGATGATGATGAGCCAGCAGTATCAAAACAGGATGAAACAGATAAATTTCTAATAGGTTTATTTCATGGTGAGTTTGAAATGCATTGTGATATTTGATATTTGAAATCCATAATTGTGCACTAACAGGGTTTGCATGGCCCCATTAGTTATTGCATCCGAGAAACTGCTGTGTTGTTTATTATCACAGTGCCTTGATATCCCAGTTCATACACTTTTGAATGCATTAAACAGCATCTTAGTGGGGTCATGTCATAATATGTAACAGTGGTTCTTCAGCTCCCACCTAAAACCACCTTTGTTTTTGCTGCCAGTTAGTAAAAGCTGTTTTCTGCTTTTATCCAGGGAAGTGTTCCTGAGGACAGTCTTAACAGATACATAAACTACTTATTTCAGTAGACACTCTTGGGGAGGAAAAGGTTGAGCAAATGGAATACAAAAGTAATGAAATAATGAGTTCTTAACCAACCCTTTCTGCCAAAGTTTGTTTGTCTATATACTTAGAAAGGAAAGTCCTAACTTTAAGTTAGTTCTAGGTAAAGAACATTTAGTTAGAGAATTAAACAAAAAATCAAACTGCAAAGACCAAAGTTAGTTGCTTTTTTTTCAGATCAGTCACCTTGGAACTAGGCTTCATTCATTAATCTTTTTTTACTCAGTTTTTTTCCTTTACTGCCTTTGCAAGCAGAAAGAGCTAGAGAAGTTTGCTCCCATCACCCATGGCTCTTGGCTGGTACAAACAAAAATAGATTATACTGCAGAATGTGACCCAGCTTCCTGTATCCAATGAACTACAAATTTTTCTCACTATCGTTGAGAAATGAAAAAAAAAAAAGAATGAAAACTGTAAGTTAGATAATGTCAGCATGGTTTTAATGACTCTTCATACATGTCAATCCCTCATTGTTTAGATTTTCAGTAGTGAGCTGTTGCTGAGAGCCAAAAATTTAAACCAACTAAAAATGAAACTCAGTTTCATTAGTGTAATTTCTGGTTGCTTTTATTTCTGCAGGTAAATGAAGTCCAAAGAACCTGTCAATGAAAAATAAATTCCATTTTTTTAGGATTTTACCACTGAAAGTGCTAGGCGTAATAGAAGAATGTCTAAAATTTCTCAGCTCTAAGAGTAGAATTCATCTTTGGGTGATAAGTGCCTTGGGGCACTTAGTGTAGGTTTAACTAAGGTGGAAAATTGTGGGAGTTTGTTACATATATCTACTTTTTTGTATGTGTTTCTGTGTTTGATTACATTCTAAAATATGAATAAGACTAGTCATAAAGTCACTGTCTAGGTAGAGTAACAGTTTGTGGTACATTGAGTATGATTGCCTCGGATTAGGTACACTGCAGTAGTCTGCACAGAGTCATGACACCAGTGTACTAACGCACCAAGTCCCTGATGTGAAGTATTCTTGTGTTTGCATAATCGTCTGGTAATGACATAGGTTTTTAAATATGATAATTTTTTAAAAAATTTAAAACACAGAGGAATCCTCCTTCCTTCTGGTCAGTAGAGCCAGTTGAGAGTCATTCATTTGACAGTTCACTGAGTGCATCGAAATGTCTTGGAGCTGCAATATCAATAACATGCCCATGCTGGTGTCTGCTTTACTGCATGTTTCTAGTGGGGATTCCTACTTTAATTCATGTCCCATGGACAATTTATGTCTAAATTTATAAAACCATTACCAGCTCCAAGGCTGTACATATTAATCTGTTTCTCCTTGTAAGACTTTTTCCTATTATTTTAAAATAGTTTTGTAAATATTGTCGGCTGTGATTTAACTCTTTATTACAGTGCATTTGACTCTGTACCAACTTTGTGTGTATAGGCAGGTTTTTTCCTTTGGCTTATTCTTACCATTCAATATAGGCAAAGTGTATGATAATGGTGATTTATTTTGGTTGATTAGTATGTTTTTAGTGGCTATAAACTCACTTCAGAAATAATTGGTATGCCCCAACCCTTAAAACTGAATGTGAATTAGCCATGCTGGGAGAATTATTTAGAAAGTTGCTCTTTGCTTTGTGATTTTTGGGGTTTATTTTCTTTCAAGCTGTTGTTTTACATGGCTGCATTTTCTTAATTTACATCTGTTCTTTTTAAAGCAAAAAAGAAACAGCTGAAAGAGTTGACTAGAAAGCCAGAAAATGAAAATGAGAAGCTAATGGAGTTGAGAAATACTTTAATGGAGGAGTTCACGAAGACTGAAGAACCTAGAGGAATCATTTTCACAAAGACTCGTCTAAGTGCCTTTGCTCTTTTCCAGTGGATTAAGGACAACCCAAAATTTGAAGAAGTAGGAATTAGAGCCCATTATCTTATCGGCTCTGGACATAAGAGTGAAATGAAGCCCATGACTCAGGTATAGAACTATGCATGTCAACATTACCTCTTATACGTGATTTTGGAAAACAGCTTGTCTTAGTACTAAGCCAGTGAACTGAAGGTAAGAGCCCAGAGTTCTGGTTTCATACCTTATCAGCCAGCAACTTATCTTCATAAAGATATGTGAATAATAATGTTGGAATTATTTTATTTCCACAAGTAACAAGCTTTTTTGGTTTTGGATTCTATGGCAATAGGAGTAGCCAACATCCGTTGCCTAGAGTAGTGTATAGTCAAAAAGGACCCAAGTTATAGCAAGGCATGGGAAGCAAAAGTAATCAAAATGGAAAGAGCAAAAATGCAATTCAATGAGTTTATGCTTCTCAAGACAATAGTAATTCACATTATATTTTAGCTGCTGAATTGAAAAATAAAACTACAAAGGTGATTATTCCTGTCTTTTTTTAGTATGATTGCTTAAATCAAATTACACCAATTTATATGCATGCTTCACACTGATGCGTAACCATTGAAAGAAAACGTGCCAAAATTGATACCAAAAATATCACAATTGATCACTCAGTTTGTGTCCATCTTGTACCATTACATTGATTCCATACACCACATCTCTGTGGTGATTTACACTTGCACTTGAAACATTTTCAAATCAAAGTACTTCGCGTCTCTTCTGTTCTGGTCTTTACTCCCCATATCAGCATTTAAGCAAAAATGGTGTGTTTTGCTGCTGGGCAGAGTCCATTTTCTTCTGCTGCCCTGAGTTTCAAGGAAAAAAGTTCTCTCAATATATTCTCTCCAAAAGTTGCTTGAGTTCTATCAAACTTGGAATTTAATTTCTGTGGCACATTGCACAAACAAAAACAATAGCTTCTGCATTTTCAAACTGAATATAACAAATAGCAAGTTTCTGTTCCTCTGCTCAAGCTGGTGACAAACACCCAGTAGATTCAGAAGTCTGTGATTTAGATCTTTTCTTTTTAAGTGTATCATTGTTGTTCTTTTTTGTGCTACTGAGATCACCAGAGTTATAGTCTCCATTTATTATCGAGAATTTTAAGTGCTTTAGAAGTAGAGATGGAAGTCTGTATTTTAATCAGAAATCACTGAAGTGACAAAAATCTCACCTTATGAGTAACTACTTAAAAATTTGAAAACAATAGAACAACTATATTATCAACTGTCCTAGTACCTGTGACATAGGCTATGAAGTTCCAAGCCCAGTTACCATAAAAGGATTGGCTTCTGCTCCCTCCTCCCTCAAAATGCAGTGCTGACCTCATGTTATATTCAACAGAAACTCCTTCTTTTGCAGGATGCTTAAATGCAGTTGTTAAGGCCAATTGATGTTTGGCATTCAGCTCAGAAATGATGGGACTTAAATTCCTGAAACTCGTTAATTAGAATAAACTGGTAACAGAAACTAATACTGAAAGTTAATTTGATTATTTTAATTTGCAGAATGAGCAAAGGGAAGTTATTGATAAATTTCGATGTGGAAGTGTAAATTTACTAATTGCTACTACTGTAGCTGAGGAAGGCCTGGACATCAAAGAGTGTAACATCGTTATTCGCTACGGCCTTGTCACAAATGAAATTGCTATGGTGCAGGTAGGAGTTTTCTGCACACATACCTTATTTCAATAATGCTTTTCTTTTTGCAGTGGGCAAATGGTGAATCATGTACCTGGCGTTTGGAAATAATTTTTAAGTACTTGAATGCTAAAAGAGAAAATGTTCTTGCAACAAGGTTCATTTCCAATTTCCATCGTCAGTCTATATGCAATATAAAATTTACCTCTCTCTGTAATGGTGTAGCATCAGTTCAAAGTTCTACACAAATGTTAAGCTCTTTTATTGGAAGAGATACAAGAATATGGTCATCAGACTGGTTGATACAAGAGGCATTTGTACCACCACACTGTCATCAGCTAAAGAGAGATTATTACATACCAGAATACCAGTTTGATACATGCTCTCATTTAACTTGTGATCACAAATATTTATATATTTAATATTTAAATGCATGCTTATATTTTGGCAACAAAATATAGTTTTGGCATTGCAAAACATGCTAATCACAAATCTCCTGAGCAGTTCTCACAGGTATCATGGATAATACTGCAGAAATAGTATGTGTTATTCACTGATTCTTTATCTGTTTGCGTTAAATGGAAAAAGCTGCACTTTGGGGATAGTGCATATGGAATAGTGCATGTCTTCCATTACAAAACCAGGAAAAAATGCTGTGTGATGTAATAGGGAGTATTGTGGTGTTTATTTTTGTGTTCCTTGCAAATTGTAGGCTCGTGGTAGAGCTCGAGCTGATGAAAGCACCTATGCTCTTGTGGCTTCAAGTGGCTCAGGGGCTGTTGAACGTGAAAATGTTAATACTTTTCGCGAGAAAATGATGTATACAGCCATTCAGCGTGTCCAGAAGATGCCACAGGAAGAGTATTTAAATAAGGTATTCACTACAACTCTGCACTTTCCCTTTAAAGACTACTGATTTATGTTGTATGGAATACTTTCTATTTGAAATCTACTTAGAGGAGAAAAACTTGAAATAATACTGGTTACTACATATGGCTTTGAATTCTTTTGCCAATATTTGTTTTATAATCTGTTTTCTTGTCCTTTAGAAAAGTCTGGTTTTCTATTGGTAAGGGGAAAACACACGAGCAAGGGAAAATTGACTAGAAGTCATGTTGACAGTGAACTCAGTAAAATAACTGAGAAAGAAAACTATAACTGTCATTCCAGCAGAATGTTACAGTGCTCTTACTGACCTGTTTCTAGATTCAGAGTTTCCAGGTCCAAAGTGTAGTGGAAAAACAAATGAAGGTGATGAGAGAACAGCACAAGACATACAAGAAAAATCCTTCACTAATAAAATTCTTATGCAAAAATTGCTCCAAGCCGATATGTTCTGGAGAAGACATACAAGTTATTGAAGACATGCATCATGTCAGTGTGAAAAAAGATTTCCAGTAAGTGTTTATGAACTACTTTATCTCTTTCAGGCAGAAACAGATTTTCCTTTCATCGAGGCTGTAGCAGGGCCTGTAACCCTCTAGGCCCTGTGAGAAAAAAATAGATTATTCCAATATTGTTGGGTCCTAGGCTCTATGGAGTTTACAGTTAAGGAGCTTGAACAAAATGTTTGTTCTTATTCCCGATTTCAAGGTGAATTGAGTTTAAGACTTCAAAAAAAAGATGCAGCTTCTGTGGTACTATTAACTAGGTCTCTTACTACATAGTATGGTATATATTCCATTCTGCACAGGCTAATAGTAACCTTCAGGATCAAGTACTCCCTAAATAAATGATTCAAGAATGTACACATACTCTGCAGATCTGGGTAGTCAGAGCCAACTGATTCTGTTAAGGGTTAAGGTTGAACTACAGGGAATAAAAAGAAATCCTTTAATTTTCAGGTATTATTTTGTTGACAGTTCCATGGCACCTGAAAAAAAACAAGCTAGATCTGTCTGTTATTAGAACAAAAGCCTGCTGCTCCCACTTCAAGATGTGTGAGTGAGGAAGCTCCTGATATGCAATGAAGAGGGACATGGAGTACATGTGTAGTTCATCATTACTTAGGAGTGTGAAGCATTTTCTCAAACAGTCAGAGAGAGTCTATGACTTTTTGGATTTCATATCTGATTGCAGCAGTCTTAGTCACTGTTTATATATGTCTGTTTGTAGCATGGAATGACCAATGGATTCTGATGTGCGCTGTCTGTTTTTCAGAAGTCTTTATCATACAAGAGAAAATAAAACACTGCAAGATAAGCATGCTGATTACCAGACAAATGGGGAAATTATATGCAAAGACTGTGGACAAGTGAGGAACATCTTATTTTCATACTCTTCTTGTCTGTATTTGTTTCTGTCTAATGATCTTGCCTTATTTTATCTGAAATGCACTTTCCTTCTACTTGCAGGCTTGGGGAAATATGATGGTTCACCGAGGTCTTGACCTGCCTTGTCTAAAGATCAGAAATTTTGTGGTCGTGTTTGCAGACAAGAAAACAACAAACAATATTTTTAAGAAATGGGGAGACCTGCCCATCAGGTTTCCTAGTTTTGATTATGCAGCTCATTGTCCTTCAAGTGATGAAGATTAAGGATTTGGAATGAAAATAAAAGCCTTTTTCAACTTCTCTCTGTTGATCAGAAGCTCCTGTGTCCTATAGAGAATGCTGCATCATAAGCACTGTGAAAGCTCCTGGGCGTAAGGAAACTGTCTTGAAGACAAAAAGGGAAACAAGAAAGGAGAAGGACAAAGTCACACAGCTGCTATCTGCACTCAGATTTGTACTCCTGGGCAAAGATGGCAAATGCATTGCAGTCATGTGTATTTATGGAACAAACTCCTGTCTCTTTTCACTACAGGATGACAACACTGTCAAAAGTGTTAGATGACCTATTGTCAATCCCAGAACATTGAAAAGAGAGCTTAAGATATACCATGGTCATTATTTTCTTCATGCTATTACCATTTTGAAGATAAAGTATCTCAAAAGAGGAGCCACATAAAGAAGATGTCACCCATTATTTCTGAATCACTGTTGCTACGTCAGTGTTTTCATGACTGAATTCCTCCCTTCATAAATATAGCTGAAAGCTCATACACTTTGGCAGACTAAAATTAGGTTTCCCTTAGAAGACATTTCTAGAAATCAAGCCCTTAACCTGAAATTGATTATTTTACTGTCCAAGAAGCACATTGCCAAAGTGACTCTCTGTGTGTCAGTTTCATGGGATTGTTAGCCTGGCTACATAATGAGGTGTGTATTTTTTCCAATAAATTGCTATAACTAACATTTACCAACTGTGATACTGTTAATTCTCTTCCACTGGAAGTATTTAGACAGTAATAATACCATAGTTTCACCCTAGGAATTTAAAGGATGTTAGTATTCTGATTGTAAAAATAGCATGTTTCTCCATATTTATCTCATGGACAGATTTCTCCCACCCCCACCCCTCCCGCCCTTTGCAAGTAAGATATTTGAGAGTGGAAGGAAGGTTTATTTGTTGTTACAACAGTAACTGAATTAATTATTAGAATAGCCTCATGGGAAATCATCCAGGTATCATTCATCATCTGAGTCATCTCTGGATTTCTTTATTAATGAGTTGTTACAGGGAAATGCAATGTAATACACTGTACATAGCATTTTCAAGTGTCTGAATTCATTTATTCAGTACTTTTAAATAAGTGTAAAACACTGGTAAAAATACTGCATCATTTCATAGATTTCTGCTGTGTCTTCAATCAAATAAATTTCCATGCCGAGTAGGTTTTCTGAAATCTGAGCTTTTCCCTTTACTGGAGCAACGAAAGTATATGCAGATGAATTTCTGCACATGTGCTACAGACCTGTGTGACAGACATACCTGGGCTTCTTGTAGTTCACCTGGGTGCTGTTGTTACACTCCCAGCTCCTAGCGTGACTCTGCCGCATTGTCACTAGAGTTTAAAGAATGTTTGCACAGTCTCACTTCAGCTAATGCATAATGAACCTCAGATCAATCCTGCTGGTGTGTAGGGTAATGAATTTCCAGTCAAGTTATTTTCTCTGAATGGGGTTGTAAAACACACCCATATTGCCCATCCAGGAAGTGTGAATTTGTAAAAAACAAGCTAAATTGCTGTATTTAATCTTCTGCTTAGCTCTGCATTTATTGCCTTTAAGGACCTAACATCCTCCAGGGAGTGTGACAAATCCTGATTGTATTTACTACTTAGAGTTTTTATTAGTTCACAAATGTGGAAAGAAGAAAGTCATTGGGGATTTGTTTGGCTCTCTGTGTGGCTGCTTAAGAACTGGATCCACCTCAGTGGTGTGTTCATTGCTGTGTCCATGCATGATGTCATGTACAACCTACATCTGTAAATCTGCATTTCCTCAGGTGTGAAGAGTAAATACTTTAGTAACCTTCCAGTAGTTGCATAACTGGTTGGATAGCTGCTGGCCAAACTGAGTGTGTTTTCTGTTCCATAATTTGTCCATTTCACCAAGTGACTTGCCCTCTTTCTACCCTTCTTACACTTTTGTTTCTCTTACATTATGGGTTCCTTATGTTGCAGAAGCTAGGAAGAGTTTGGCTGTTGAAAGAATTGCTGTTTGCTTCTTCACTGGTACTAGTCTAAACAGTCCAGAGAAAGGAGTTCAGAAATTAGCAGCAGTTCTACAAAGCTTGTGAATGTCATTCTCTGACAGGTAATTTTTTTCTTCTAATCTGCAGCCATTGTGAATCTTATTTAAACTCGTGCCTAAATAATTTGATTCCTGAAGTAGACAAATACATGGTATGCAGCATAAAGTCATTTTGTAAAGCCTTTTAGATCATGTGAGATTGAATCATTTCCTTTGAAGCATTCTCTAAGTATGCATTCATTAGAAGAAGCTGCATATTTGGAATGGAAAACTAGCCTGATCAAAAACCTCCATTTGCAATTTTGTGATGTTCTGGTTGTCAGAAATAACCAATGTTGGTAGGAAAAAATGTATTTCTCTAAACCATGCTATTGAAAATACAAACAGCATTAATTATGGAATGCTAGGAAATAAGTAGCAGTTTGGAAATATGAATATGAAGTGTGAGTTACAAGGGGAAAAATTCTTTTGTCACAGTTCTTTTCTGTTATGGAAATTTTGAGTAGCTGCAGTTTTATCTTGTTAGGAAAACTACTGGTTTTGAGCTGAGTTCTGCCCTTATTAGACAATGTATTTTAGTATAACAAACAATATATATGAACAATGTATATACAAACATTGTATAAACAAATATATACAAAATAATATATTTTAGCCTTCTCAGGCTTTTTGCCCTGCATCTCTTACATGACCAACATGGATCTTGTTCAGAAACCTCATCTTGTTTGACTTGTAATTTATTGTTGTGACAAGAACTGCAGAGAGAGGGGAACTGAATTTTCATGAGAAAATGAGACATGCTTTTTTTAATAATATTTTTATCATTGTTTTTTCCACATGATAAATTTTAATATTTTCAAAAATTCTCTCTCCATCTAATGCAATGAATATTGCCAAAATACTGCCCAGATCAGTTCTGCCTCACCAAGTCTGGTGTAAAAGTTAGGATTAACATTCCAGTCCATACTGTTAAGCTAAGGGGGTAACTTGGCCACTTGAAGGGTAATATATTAGATGTTTTTTCTTTCTGATACTATGTAATAAATTCTTCATAGTTAGCCCAAGTTCTGCTGGAAAATTTGGTGTGACAGAAAACCTATCTCATCTACTAGATTTTCAATTTTCAGAGAAGCCAGAGGATATGGTAAACCCATCAACTACTGAATTTCAGTAAGATCTAGGGACTTGGTCCTTGTTAATCTCCTGTGAAAAATCAGTCCCAGTGCCTGACTTTCACACAGAGGCACCACGACTACACACTCCTTTCCTCAGAAGAAATTGAACTCTGTCCCAGCAGGGAGAAAGGTGAGGTCAGTCATCAGACTCTGCATGCAAAATGAACACACTTAAACCCAACCTGCAATTTCCAGTCACCAGCCCTAAGTTTTATGTGAATATTCTGTCAGATTGTGGCCTTCTTTGGCAGCTGACATTTCCCACGTGTGTGTGCATGTGTGTGTATACCTGTGTGTGGTGTATATGTGTCTATGTATGTATGTGTGTATGTCTATTTGTGTGTGTGTGTGTGTGTGTTTGTGTGTCCCTGTGTGTGTCTGCATTGTGTATATGCCCATGTGTATGTGTATGTATTGTCTATCTCCACGTGTGAGTGTGTCTCCCTGTGTCCCTGTCCCTGTGTTTGTCCCTGTCCCGGTGTGTCCCTGTCCCTTTGTGTGTGTTCCTGTCCCTTTCCCTGTGTGTCCCTGTTTCTGTGTGTGTCCCTATCCCTGTGTGTGTGTCCTTGTCCCTGTGTGTGTGTGTCCCTGTCCCCCCGTGCGTGTGCCCCTGTCCCCCTGCGTGTCCCTGTCCCTTTGTGTGTGTTCCTGTCCCTGTCCCCGTGTGTGTGTCCATGTCCCTGTCCCCGTGCCCGTGCCCGTCCCCGTGCCCGTGCCGTGTGTGTGCGCGCTGTGCCGCCAGGGGGCGCGGTGCGGTGCGGGGCCGGGCGGGCAGCGGGGGCGGGCCGACTCGTTCTTCCCTTTTCCAGCCTTTCTCCGCTCTCCTGAGGGATGGATTATGTAACCTGACTCTGCGGTCTCCAGAGTTTTCCCAGTTTTCAGCTGACCTCATTTCAGTGGGCTAAATAAAATAGGTGTAATTGGCGGTTGGAGAACTATTTCAGAATTTCCGCTGCGCTTGTATGTATTTACTTCTGTAAGCTCTCCTACGTAGCCTATAGATGTGCATAGTTTTCAGGGGAAAACAGCAATTCTCCTCACATGTGGAAGACATTAAACAGTACTGTTTCTGCTGCTTGTTTTGCATTCTTGTGCCATCATTTATTATTTCTAAAAGTAAACATATGTGAATTCCACATAAGCAGTAAAGCTATGGGATTTTCTTCTAATTTCTCTGTAGATAGTAGAAATACGGTCATGACTATGTCCTGAGAAAGTGGGGAGTGCCAAAAAACACAGTAGATACTTTTCAGAGAAAAACAGTGCATGTCAAGTATCTGATGAGTCATAAAACCTCAAGTTAGTGTAAGCAGATGTTGGTTACAGCTCACATTGAGGGGAAGTACATAATCACCACCCCGATAGCCTCTCACTGTCCATTTCTTGTCCAAGAACTTCCCCAAAAGTGTGGTTTCAATTTTATGGAAAGCCTTTGAAATTTGGCACAGTTTCCAAAAGTATATAGGAAAAAAAAGTCTGCCAGAGGTTTGGCCTCCAACTGTGAAAACAGACACTGCCTTTTCGAACTCCTCTCCTAGATCTACTGACCAACACCCAGAAGAGAGAATTCACATTCTTTTAGAATACAACAGGAAAATGAAGGTCTGTATGCTCCTGAATTCAACTTTTGGTAGCATTTACATCCTTTGTTTTAAACTGTCAGCTGTTAGACAAGGCTGGCTCTGATGTGAAAATATTTGCTTTAGAGAAGGAAAGGGAAGTCTTTTTGTATGTACTGCAGGGACATTTTTTGCTTGTTGCTAGGACCGATTACAGCAGTTAGAGAGAAGGAGGATTTCATTATTTACCAGCCATGGAAACAAACTTCACACAATATTAAAAATGTAATTATTGTTTGTTTCTTTTCTGCAGACCCGGCTAAAAATCATATTTGGTGTGGTTATATGCCTTTTGCTTTCCTTATTACTTATGTGTATTATACTGCTACCATCAAGAGGTAAGGTATTTCTAATCTAATGTAGTGTAAAATGCAGTATCTTTGGCTATTGTGGCTTCTAAAGTTCACAAAAGTTGATCAAATCATGTTTAGGATTATCATGTCAGAATTGTTATGGCTTTATCACTTTACAGAAATGTACTGACAGCTGAAATATCCTGAAGGTAGAATTGAAATGCCAGCAGATGTTGAAACAAGGAACTCCTTGAAGTGAAAAGCACCTGAATTCACTTCATTGTGCATGATATATAATGTTCTTAGTCACCGCTGCAAAAATAACTCTCAGATCTTCCCATATTATTTTTCTGTTTTAGGGGTTAGGAGACTTTCCCAAACTGCTAGTAATTTTCATTAGCTTGGTGAACTTGCATTTGATTTTAAATGCTTGTGTAATAGTTACAGAAGTTCTGTATCCAATTACAAGTTAAACTTCTTTTTTTTTTTTTTTTGTGGATAGGGTATGATGAATTACTTGTGAATATATTCAAGCTTGCATTTGAAAATTAAAGTCAGCATTGTATAAAATAGGGATGGATAGTTTGCTCTACTATTATAATGCCAGCTGTAGGTAAATCAACCCAGTGTGGTCTGCTGAGTGCTCTGGTGAAGCTTGAAATGAGTTTTGAAATTTTGAACATGAGTGGCAGTGACTTGTGGTTATTTTTTTCTCTGACAAGATAGTAATTGCAATAGAAGTATTTACATGACCTTATCACTATAGCAGATTACTTTAATGCCTCTGAAATAATTAAAATATTAATAAAAGGCTTATATTCCAGCAACACTATCTATTTAAAGGACATTTTTTCTGTTATTCTTCTTTATGTGTGTGGGCAGGGGGACTGAGATGGAGAAACAGTTTTGTATTTACAACTAAATGTTATAAAATCAACCATCTGCTTAAGTCTTGTAAAAGTTAAGTCCTGCAGTTAATATGCAGGTGTTGTGAAAGGTGAAATCTCTTTTGAATCTGATATTACTGTGACTAATGTTTATCCTGGGCTGTTGAGAGAAGGGTTGAAGGTTTCTGAAGCAGTTAGGGATGATTTTGTTATGCAGCATTTTAATGTGAGGCTAGATGTATATCAGTTATATATATCTATAGATAGATATAGATATGCATATATATTATGCAGTGCTGGAAGAGATAGCACCTCAGAGTGACAGGTTTGACTTTTACTGTCAATAGTGGGGTGCCAGATTTTTTGTCTAGCTAAGCCTGGTCAAATCTGAGCTTTCACTGCAAGGTAAGTGCATGGTATCAAGTCAGACTTACTCCCATCAGATCTGCATTTTATGACAGGGAAGGCAGAATATTTTTATGATATTTAAATTTAAAAAATAGTAGCTAGGGAACAAAGAGGTTGGAGACCAAGGATCAGTTTGGCAGCCTGAAGAAGTTGATAAAGATGATGTAAGGTACTGTAGGAAAAAAATGAATGTGTGTTTTTTGTTGTCAAATACAGCTCTCTGGCCTCTTCAGTACCTCAGCAATTATGAAGAACTCTTGTAGTGTCTCTTGGAATAGTGACACTAGTCATACCAATCACCAGTCATACCAAACATCATATTTAGATCCAGTAGGATGATAAAGAAGTTATCTTACTTCACAGGATGCTTTTGGAGCAGCATTTTAGACAATTGACAAACACACAGTTATGTCCAACACATATGTTGAACAATTATGTTGGATGTGTCAGATTATGGCTTCTTATTCTCAGGTGGAGCTGCAAGTGCTGCAGTTACCTATTCAAATGCCTTAAACATTTTGAATTCTTAGTCTACTGATCAGTTGTAAATAGAAGAAATATAAATTAATTTTGCAGTTACAAATTTTTCAAGCTGGAGACAGACAGGAAATGGCTACACAGCTGGAATGTTGTTTGTACATTCTGGCTTTACCACTGCTCAACTGAGAGGATGTGGCAATCTAGAAAGATAATTAATTGCATATGAGAAATGTATAGACACAGACCAAAGAAATTTCTGCTTAAGAAATCTGCAAAGAAAAATGGAAGGAGCATTTAGTTCTGGTTTTGCCTGCTAAGTTTCTAGTCATTTCATGTTCTTCAGACTTCTCAAAATGTGGTAGGTGGTTTTGATTTACACATGCAAGTCTATAAAAATGTCAAAAAATTCTCAAAAGTTAACAGGAAAATAATTTTTTGAGAGGATATTAAGAGGCAAATACTTGCAACTGCAAGTATTATACAATTTCTGTAGGGCTCAGAAGAGCAAGGTGGGCAATATCAGTGTAGCAAATAGCATCCATGCCTAAGAAATCACTGACTGTTTTTTGACACATCTTTGAGTTAGGAATATGTGGTGGGATTTACCTGACAGTGATAACCCAGCTATGATACTGCAACTCCAAATGGTTCAGAAAGGAGCTTTTCACTTGTATACTGGTGTACCTAGTCCTCTTCTTCTGCAGCATAAAGAAAGAAAATACCTGTCTGCAGTTGAGAAGCAATAGTGGAACCACAGGCAGAGTTACAGTTCACTGTATGTATTGCTTAGGCTTTGAATTAATCTGTTCTGCTATTTTTAATGAATGTCCAAAGTCACATCTGTCAAAGTTTCTGTTCCCTGTGTACTCTTGGCCTAGGCCTGAGGCCCAATCCCTGTTTCTCTGATTTCACAGGTGAGGTCATAGAGCTTACTGCTCAGCCACAAAGTGGTGAGCAGCCGGTTTCTTATGAAGAGGTTGTGTTCTCTGCAGCACCTCAGCCAAATCCAAAAGTGGAAAAGCAGGTTCAGTTGATGTGAGTTGATGCTGAGTGTGACCAAAGTTTTGGAGCAGGGTCAGGAGTATTGGAATTAATTTCTAGTGCTAAATTGCATTTTGTTTTTCCTCATGTTGGAGGAGCTTGTGCTTCGGCTATTCAGCATCAGCCCACAGAGATGAGAATGGAAATTCTAGTCCAGAAGCAGACAATAATACTGTGCTAACCAGTTTTCCTTTGTCATGTCGTCTACTTGATGTTTAGCAGTGGATGCTAAATAAAATACTTATATAAATACATATATGTTAAATACATATAAAATGCATAGATATATACATATAAAAATAACCATATACAGAAACAACAATACCTTCTGATTATTGTGTATGCTTACTGTAATTTGGCAAGACTAGTCACAATTTATAAGGATGCACATTAGAACATGTGGAATAAGCCATAAGCCAGGAGAGCTTTGGGATATAAAGGGTGGTGTTGGTTTACCCATATCCAGTCTTTGAAACTGAATAATCCTGGTAATACAAACAAAGCTGTTACCTAAAAACAAGCATTCAAAATTGTAAGTACTCAAGTGAGAAATAGTTGTTTTCAAATTTTTTGGCAGTACAGTGGTAGAAGTTCAGATCTTAGTGGGCACATTTTGAAAATCAGCAGTCATAATAAATCCTCATGGAGTATTAAGCATGTAAGGGTGAAATAGCTATCACAGGGAAGGTTTGAATTAGAGCTGTGAAAATTAGACCAGTGATGGAAGTTTGCGATACTGCTTGTCTCTTAAGATGAGAGACGAAACCAGGTAATTTTACCAGATTAAGGTATCAAAAAGGACTGCAAATTTTAAGCTTTCTATACAAACAACCTTGGAAATAGATCTTGATTTCTTTTGCTAATAAGCTTGTTCACTTAGAGAATTTTAACTGAGAGATAGTGCTAAGTAATCATCATTCAACATAAGTAGAACTGGATTCTTTGGAATTATCTTCTGAACTTTTTTTTTAAGTCTGCCATCTTCTATGTTTATCATTAATGCATCAAAGATCTGTAATATGCAGTCATAGTATTAGCAAGAGGGATTAACTTCTTATTGAACTTCTTGGGATATTTTCTGGATATATTGCTAGCTCAGAGTTTATAGGGACAGGTTTTTACCTCTGAATTGGCATTCAGTTTTATTCCTTGTGACAGCTTTCTTCTGCATTAGTGCAGACAAGGCTTGTGTCAACAGTCAACCTGACATGTGTATTCTACAGTGAATAATAGTCACTTAGCAGAAGAAAATATGTGTTAACATTACAAAGCACCATAGAAGGCAATATGAAGAAACATTTCCCAGGAAGTCAGTGTGATCTTAACAGAGAGGGCAACTAATGAGTAAGTGATGAAGCATGATATGAAACCTGAGAGCAACGAGTCATCTTGATTATCTGACTGTCATCTGAGAGCTCTGAAGGAACAAACAGGGGAAGTGGCAAAGATCTACTAAGCTGCAGTATGACATCTCCACTACCTCTGAATACCCTGGCAGAAATCTCTTGGATTTTAAAGGAGAAAGCATAGCATCCAGAATGCCAAGACCTGAAAGCTGCCATCATTATGCTGTTGAACTTTAAAAAATGGCCTTTATCAGAACAATTCATGTTTCTTTTGAGGTTTAAATATTTTGATTATTCTCACTCTTGTGAATTGCATAGGTTCTACACAGGAACTGTGCAGCATAATCCTCTTCTTATCCAGCTGATTGACCTTGGATTTCTTTTACAATCTGCCCTAGCTTAAGTTGTTTAGCTTTGGGGAAAAATATAGCCAGACAATATCCAGAAAACCAGCCTCCACTTGCATTATTTTAATACAGTTATCTGACCTGCTTAGAAATCAAATATTTGAGTACCTCTCTTCGTATAAGAATCTTTGTCAACTTTCTTTTGCAGCATTAAATAAAAAGTTCAAGTTTGGGTTCACTCATTCATTACTTTTCAGCATTGTTTTTATCTGCATTCCTTCATTGAAATTTGTCATGTGACTACTAAGAAATATATGTGGATGGTGATTATTTTGCAAGCTATCTTCTAACAATGGTTAATGAGGCATGTACAAAATTTGGAAGTTAGGGTTTGCATCCTGCTGTTTGACCGTTTGCTGGACGTGTGAAGGTCCTGATTAAAATAGTTCCCTCTTCAAGTTCATGAAACCCATGCTTAAAAAAAAAAGAATTAAAAACTCAAGCAACCTTTAATTTGTCTTTTGTGTGGAAAAAGCTTATTTGGACTCACAGGGTCTTCAGGTAAATGTGTCTGCATTAATAAATGGTTGAAATAAATTAGTTTGTCTAGTTAATTTTGCATTCCCAAAGATGAGTCTTTCAGAGACTAAAGGAACTTATCAGAACAGCAACAGGGAACTTTCCTTTCTGCTGCACCTACGATTTGCGTATCTCCAGGACTATGGTATCCTCACTGTTCCATGGCATTAAATGCAGGAAAAACAAAACCCCAGACTAATAAAGTTTTTCCCTCTTGCCATTAACATAAAATTTTTGTCTTATGCTTAGTTGTCAACACAGATGATGGTCCTAGAGCTCTTACCTTGGAGGATTATTTGAATGGAAACTTCCAATATAAAACATTTTTTCCATATTGGGTGTCAGGTAAGTAAAACCTTTTCTCAAACATAGATAAGCCTTTCTAATATGTATTTCCAGACTGGTTTACACAGACTGAGAAATGTATTTTCCTTCCAGCTTTACTTTGAATGAATGCTAACTATGAAATTAAACAATGTGTTAGTCAAAACTTATGGTTGAAATTTACTGTTCTGTCAGTCATTCTAGAAAATCCAGGTATTTGATGTTTCAACAGACATGTCTGAGTCAAGTATAAACTATAATTTTACAGAGGCCTTCAGTGTTTTATTTCTTTTACTGTCATATTCACTGCAGCAAGTGAAAGAAATTTGTCAATGTGTCAGTCATTCCTTAAGCAATCTCCTTTTCATGCTTTTCACAGCACTTTTTCAGTTACCACTTGTAATGATTGAGGTAGTCTGTCTTACAGGCCCTGTTCTTTGTTTTTAGTAGTACCTGGCTCTGCAATGAGGCCAGCTGTTCTAATTTCATTTAAGGAAGTGCTGACGCTGCTGAAATTCCTGAGTTCCAGGATATTGCATAGAAAATAAAGCTGACTTTCTAAGTTCCTTAAGGTGGAGACATGAAGTTGATCGCTACTGATATGAATGTGTCTGTGTGTGGCTGAAGTGCTGCTCTTGTTACCATTGAATTGCACAGCCCAGGGGGACTGGAGCTAGCCTGGTTACATTCTAGCACACATGCTACTCCCATCTCTGTGCTGCCTCAAGCACTGTTCTCTGCCTGTAGCAACAAGCATAGTGCCCATTCACATGGAGTCTCACTAAGCTAGTTTTAGCCCACAGTTTTAGAACTGAAGTAAAGCCTTATGAGTGAGGCATTGATTGAGTGGTTCAATTTTACGATGAGCAGTTTGAAGTATGTAGATGTCACTTACATGATTTAAAAATTAGGTCACTGTTTAATAGAATTCTGTCTGAATGTCTGAAGAATGTAGGCAGCATATCACCTAAACCTAACATTCTTCTCTCTTTATAGCTTTCTCACTTAAACTTATCTTTCCTTTAACAGTCACAAAACTCACACAAAAGTCATGCCATAGATTCCATAGATAGCCATGCCTACAGCATTCCATATGTCTGCTTCTCTTCTGAAACAAGGAGTCAAAATTGTATATCTTATCCTAAGGATGATTTTAAACACAAATACTGTTACAAAAATCACACAAGAGTACTCAGAAGATCCAAGGGTGATCTAATTTCCTAAAAATAAACATCTTCACAATGTTTCAGGCTCCTATTTAACTTTTAGTCTTGTTTTCTAGCTACACCAAATATGTAATTCATTCTCTCTGTTTATAGCAGTGAAAATAATAATCTGAAACTAAAATTCTGATCTTTATTCTCTACCAAACTATAGCTCAGATCTTGAGCAAAGGCAGGGTTAAATTCTATTTTCAACGAAGCCCCCTCACCCTTATTTTGTAGGACTCTTGTGAGTAAGGGCAGAATCATGCAGTGTCAGTTGTGTGGTACTGCTTTTATCTGCAGAATATACAAATGATAGTGTTCTGGTAAAATGATAAGCAAAGGTGTTTTTCTTTAAAGCATTTACATTTTGATACTGACTTTCTAATGGGTCTGTCACTGGCATTCTTGATCAGACATGAGAATAAAATCTGGCATTTACTTGTGAAGTTAAATAGTTGATCCTCTGTGCAGTGTATAGTCTCAAGAATGTACTCAAGAACCCTGAAGACAGTTTCTTCCTAACTCTGTACCTCAGCATCAATAGAAGGAAAATATTTATGTAGATGCCCAAAGATATTTGCTTAAAACTTATTCTTTGAAAGAAGTGTGAATTTGTTGATAAGCAGATATGTTGTGTAGTATGTTCTGTGAAGGTAACAAACATTTTATCTTGTTTATGAAGATAATGAGTATCTTCATCAGTCTGCAGAGGATGATATTATCCTTTACAATGTTGAAATTAATTACTGGACCACCATCCTGACAAACAGCACAATGGTATGTACCTTTCTCATTAATAAAAAGGCAGAAAAATGCAGTTGTATTTCAAGTTACAGTTTAAAAGTGAGTAAGACTAGAATATAATGTACTTCTTAATTTTTCAGAAACAAGTTAATGCTTCAAATTATGTGATGTCATCAGACCAATATTTCATAGCTCTGGAAAGCAATTATTCAAAGGTAATTATTTTAATATACCTCTTAATGCAGTGTGTAATTTTATGTAGCATTTTGTTAATTGCGTTTACTGTAGATAAATGTTTCTTGGTACTTTCTTGAGAAAGCGATAGACTGTGAAGAGACAGCTGATTATTTGCAATTAGATTATCTTTTTCAAGGCTAGTAATATTATCTTCCTTCATTTATGCAGCTGTGGAGATACTCTTATACAGCATCATATCACATTTATGATCTCATAAATGGGTAAGGCTTGATATTTCTTATAGAGAGCTGTGGTGCATAAACTGACTGTAGTGATGTGCTTGCAAGCATTCACTCCAAAACTGTAGTAATGTGACTACCAACTTGCTTTGCTTTTGCCTAAATCTGTTTACTCGAGAAAAAAAAATGTTCTCTAGGAAAAATCATACATTCTTTTCATCTGGATTGATTTCTATTTCATGCCCTAAAACTTTCACTGCTCAATATTCCCTTTTGTCCCCATCCCCTTCTACAAATTCATTCTTTTTATCATTGGTCTAATCTTCAGCTTCCCTAAAACTCTCGTAACAACCAACATTGCATTCCCCAAAAGTCTATAGCTTGTCCCATGGCATTTGGTCTCTTTCCCAAGATTGCCCAAACCAAATCCAAAGGAGGCCATCTGCCTCTGCAATCCCTTTTTATGCTGAAAGCAGCAGCGTGACCAGATGTGCTTAGTTCTGAGCAACAGAGACTGCATTGAGCCGCATCGTTCTTGGGCAACTGCTGGCTCAAGGTGACAGGAAGAAGCTGCTGCAAGCTGCTGTGAGTAGAGAGACACTGCATGGGAGTTGGGATCCTCACCCAATGCTGGAGGTGCTGCTGTCGCACCTGCCTCAGTGCGTGCTGAGTTCACATTTCCCAATAACCTGCTGAGACTGTAACTCAAACTGCAGCTGCAGCAAATGACTGCAGGTGCTTGTGCAGCTTTTGGAAGCAGATAAGGCTGGCTCCTTAGGCTGGTTGCATAGGTTTTCAAAGGAGTAAGTTTAAGCCTTTGCCAGCACTGGTGCACACCATCCTGTTAACTGCATGTCTCTGCCTGCCTTAATTGTGCATTGCTCGAGAAACAATAAGCAGTTAGAAAATGACTTTGTGACTTTTTTATTAATGTACAGTATAATGATCCATTTGCACTGTGCACAAAAAGCCATTTCAACTTCTTTCCTTTTTTTAGTGGTTTTGTAACAGAAAATCAGCTTCCACATAAAATTCAGTATATATCCTGGTCACCCGTTGGACACAAATTGGTTAGTAAAGATAATTAAGTCCTAGAATGAATTTGCTTTGTATGGCTTAAAGACATTCATCTTTGGTTTTTTGTTGTTTTTTTTTATATTAGCCCATATTTTTGACAGGCCTGTTTATTAATCTTGGTTATGAGAAATAATGACACAGAAAACAGTTTTAACTTGTTCAGATTTTACTGTCTGTGTCTCAAGAGAAGACTAATCCGTGTTCTCAGGTACATTATGTGTTTTAGTGTGCTCACCAGTCTTTATCCAGAATTGACCAACATAATTTGATATAAGATTCAGTGCAGTTTAAAGGCCTGAAAACCAATTGGTTTCCCTTTCGATGTAATAAATGAATTTAAAATGGAGATTTACAGATGCAGTATTTAAAATCTGTTCTGAATTTTTTACTGAACACAGAATTTGGCCTGCAATGTATAATTTATATGCTGAGGTACCAGCTCTTGCAGAATTTACAAGGGCTATTAGTGTACCATTTCCCATTTTGTATTCATTAGGTCTTGCTAGTGTAATGTAGGAGTATTGACTGCAGAAGACCTTGCTCTAATCCGGTTATTGCCTGTACTCTTAAAAATACTTTCTTGTCTTTAGGTATATGTATATCAGAATAATATCTATTTGAAACAAAGTCCTAGAGAGGCACCAGTTAAAATAACTAGTGATGGAAAACAGAATGAAATATTTAATGGGATTCCTGACTGGGTCTATGAAGGTAAGTAAATCTTGAAGGGCAGCAACATGATAAATGCTTTGTCTAGATTGGTTCTGGTTTTCACATTCCATTTTAAAATGTCTGTGATGATACTTTTTTTTCAGCCCTAAGGATTATTTCTTTTCCGTATTGTATTTACTGTACAATGTATGAATTTTGTATTCGTAACACATAACCAAAAACCTGAGTCTTTGTTACTGAAACTATATCAGAACTCTACAGAGTTGTCTTCTTTTTGATGCAAAGGCAGAGGCTGGGAATTGGGATTTAAAGTTGTAATTTCAGTGAAAATTTGGCACTTCAATGCATCAAAAAAAATTTAAAAAAAAAACATGCACACAGGAAAATCCCAAGTGGATTAAGTGGGATCTGTGTGCATGTTTGGAGATGTTTGATGTTATTTATTTAGTGTAACTGTCTTTATGTGTGCTGAGTAGAATGCTAAAATAGATTGGAAGGTAGATTACAGTTATAAACAATTTTTTTTTCCCTCAGAGGAGATGCTAGCAACAAAATATGCACTGTGGTGGTCTCCAAGTGGAAGATATTTAGCATATGTACAATTTAATGATTCTGACATACCAGTTATTGAATATTCATATTTTGGTGAGGACCAGTATCCTAGAAAAATAACCATCCCTTACCCAAAGGTATGTTTTATCATTCTTTTGACTTCCTTTCTGTTGAGAAATTAGTTATGACAATGAGAAAATTAACTCTCCTTACTTCCGTAAGTATTACCATGGTTAAATTTGTTGTGACTTAAATAAAAGAAAACAAGCTTGGTCTAAGCTCAGAACAGCTGTAGGTACATACAAAATTTTAAATATAATATTAAAATATATTTTATATTTTATATATTTTAAATATAGTATCAGTGAAATAAATGTAATTACTCATGTAAGTAAAGAGCATGTGCAAAAGTACTTAATATTTTTTCAATTCAGTTTACTTATTCTGGTGTGTAAATGATGCAGTTGTTATTTTTCATTATAGTAAATAAATTATGAGACTAAGGTGTTTTTTATATATATTTTTTAAAATAAAGGCTTCACTTTATTTGCAGTCTTCATAGTGCTTTTTGATCTGGAGGGGCTTTGGATTTTAATTGCTTTCAAGTGTGAGATCTAAGGCAACAAGGTTTTGGGTTGGCATTTCTTCAGCATGCATTAGAAAGCTCTCCTGACTCTTATCATGTTCATATGATTGCAAGGGATCATGCTAATGTATTTAAAGAATTTGCTCACCTGTCAGCTGGGTCACAGTTCTAAAGTAAAACTGGATGGTTTAGACCACACATGGAGAAGAATTAAAAAACTGATAATGTATGCAGTGAAGAAGCAACCATGACATCAGTTTAAGCAACCATTTCCCAGTTGGGATGTCAAACAGCCCTTGCACTCATGTGAATAAACTGGAGTTTTATGCTGAAGTCAATGTAATGTGTGCTGCAAAGACCCCCATTGCAAACAGAACAATCGTTACCACCAGGCACATTTTTTATAGAGAAAGGCACTAAACTCAAATGTTTAAAAGGTTTTCTTCTTTATATATATAGAAATATAAATGATAGAAAATTAAGTATGTACTACTGCTGCAGTGTCACTTTTAGATCTTATAAAACTATTTGCTCTTATATACTCAACTGAATTAATATTTTGTTACCTGTCTACTTTCCTGCAAAAAGTGTTTTGATTTTCCTCAATCTGAATTATTCAGAGCCTGGTTTTAATAACCTAAAACATTTTCTTTGAAGGCTGGAGCTAAAAATCCTACTGTTAAAGTGTTTATTGTAGACACTATTAACTCTGAAGCATTTGGTCCTAAGGAGGTGCCAGCTCCTGCAATCATAGCATCCAGGTAGTGTGCCCTCAAATATGTCTTTTCTTGGTTAAAAAAAGGTTTTGTCTGTTTGTTTTAAACGCTTGAACCTCTGAGTTGTACTTTATCTGACAGTGTACTACCATATTAAATCCCTAGAAGGATCAGAAGCTAATTAGAAATATTGCATTTTTCTTTTGGCTGTCCATATGATACATTGTTAACAGAGGATTAAAAAGTGCCCTAAAGTAGTGAAAGCTTTGCTGTTGTTTTTCAGAGAGAAATGTGGGGAATGCAATCTGTAGCAATGCTTCTATATTCCTGTTGTTTAATAACTGCCATTTCTCCCTTTTTAATTTTTTTTTATATTTTAGTGATCACTATTTTACTTGGCTTACTTGGGTAACAGATACTCGAATCTGTGTGCAGTGGCTGAAGAGAATACAGAATTTTTCAGTCTTAGCTATTTGTGACTTCAAAGAACATTCAAATACTTGGGACTGTCCAGAGGTAATGAAGTTGGAAATATAAATCTAAAATTACTGAAATTAGAATTTTTTAATCCCTGCCATAATTTTATTTTTCAGTGTTTTATCACAATAATATTTTACTAGTAGTGATACCTTTTTCAGTATTTTAATTGCTGAAAGAGGGCTGAAAAATACTAATTACTCCAGGAAATAAAAGCACCACATTTTTCTTTGTGAAATTTAAATAACAACCTAAAGAAAAACATCAACCACCCAAAATGCTGTTGAGAGGCTTTCAGTAATGTTGCTTATTTCCTTCTTGTGTTAGCATCTTCAAAAGTGAAACCGTATAGGATCTGTATTTTTTTTCAAGAAAATCTTATTATGCCATGTTGAAATTCCATACTAAGTCTGACTAAATCATGTTCTTTTAGATTAATGTTAGATTATTTGAAAGAACATACACATTAATTGTAAGGCAGGTTTTCTGGAAGAAGAAATTCTTCTGTTTTATCAAATCATACAGTTCTAGACAGTAGGCAAGTTTTTAAAAACACTCGGATCTGAAAACTTCGGGCTAATTGCAACAGTAACTACATTTGGTTTCAGTATTTCATTCTATACTTTAGTCAGTTAGGAAAGAAGACTGTTGAACAGAACAGAGCTTTGTAAAGCCTGAAAACTGAAAACTGTACACACAGCTAAATTTATATAGCTCCTGAAGGAAGGACAACCCTGAATTTCAGTAACTCTAGTACAGAGATCTCATTTGTTGTCTTCTAGTATTGGTGCTTTTGGCTTTTCTTGTTCTTAGGGTTCATGGTACAAAACATCTATTGAAGCTAACATTAGATGAAACTTTGAACTAATTGGAAATAAAAGGCAAGAATATTTATTAAAGCATTCTGTTTAACTGATAAATTATAAATTCAGAGTTTATTGACACAGCCTTTTCAAGTTGAAAATAATTTTTACTCCTCTTTAACATGAAAACTGTTGCAAATTTAAAAGGGAATTTAAGGTCTTGTTACTTCAAAAACATTGTCATTGAAGTAGTATTCCACAGAGAAATACTGTAATTTAGTATGAAAAAGCCATGTTTCATGCAGCAATTGTTGTATTTCCTACGTAATTGTTCCATTTTATAGGTTCATTAACACTGAATCTCTACCTTGCCTGCAAGTAAGCTGTATTTTAATAATTACATATTTTAATGGAAAGAAAAAACATATAAGGTTTCTAGGATTCTACCACAATCCAGTGAAGTACTTTAACACAAGCTTAACTTTTAGCACATAGCCAGCTTTATTTACTTCAGTAGATCTGTTTATGTGTTTAAAATTAAGCATGTGCTTAATTGCTTTGCTGGAACCAGACCAGACCAGACCAATTAACATCTTTCAGGACTTTGTTCATGATCCTTGTTTAATTGCATTTCTCCATGAAACCTTATTTATGGAGTCACTACTGACGTTTCTATAATTCTATATTTAAACAGTGATACAATGCTTTTATCACATTAAAGTTTGCACAAATGGCCAATCGAAGGAGTGTGAACAGATGGGACTGCTGCATTAGCTCTATTTGCCATCAGAAAGTATATCTCTGAACATTTCCTTTGGCAAAAATAGTTCTCTTGTTGAATTCAGATCGCATTGAGTCTCTAATGTACAATAAACTTGTACATGTTTTATGTGTCTGAAAATAATAACAAAATATAATCTACAAGATGTTCCCAAAGTATAGAGTCATCAGAAATGTTCACATGTTCAATTCTTTCTCATGTGACTAGACCACAAAAACCAATATGAGCAGTGGAACTATTCATATGAGTAAAAGGTAGGCATGTCTTTGTGAAATAGGGGCTACTCAAATGAGAGAATTTAAGTATATCCCTAATGTACTATGTCATCAAGATCTGAGTTTTAGTTTAAAGAAAGGAAAATAATGTTAGGATGCAGATATAAAACAATACATCCCATTTTTATTATCTTAAAAAGAAATAAAATCTATCTTTTCAGTTAGTAGTTCAGTGGAACCCTTGCAAAGTGCTAGTCTTCTAAGGGACAAGGACCTGCAACTTTTCCTCAAGTTACTTCGTGGGGATTGAATTAGAAGGGAGAACACATGATTTTAAATAGTAGTGAGATTATGTTGAGGATAAGAAATACAAATCATCTTCCTTAAAAAGTAAATTCGTTAAATTTGTTTCAAACTGTGAAGAAATTCTGTATTGAATGAACAGTATAGAGAAAAATTTGCGAGATAAAAAAAGAAATACATTGATTGAATGCAGATTTTTAAGTATATCCCTAGAAACTTTACAAACAAAACATAAGTACAAATATAAAAGCACCTTTAGCTGCATCATTCATGCTCAGTATAAGTCTGTTTCCAAATCAGCTCTAAGAACAAGGAGTTAAGATGTTCTAAATTTATATTCATGGTCTCAGAATGCCTAATAGTCACATCACCACTGCTCTAAATCAACATCTCAACTCTGAAATCAAGGAAAATATAAACAATCTGAAATTATAAACTGAATTTTTAGTATTAATATCCTGATACTATTTTACTTGGGTTTTTGCCAAAAAATTAATGAGATTAAGTAGTTGTTCATTCTTGTTTCCAGTGAAAAAGTTGCATAATTGCTTTAAATTTTATTTATGTCTGATGTCAGCTGTTAAAAACAATAGTTTAATTAACATAATGACCTTAATACAGCAATATTATTTACTTAGACAACCTCCAACTCCCTGAACCTTCATAGCAAATATTCTGAAGTTCCCTTTTATAGGCAGCTACTGATTTATTTGAAGATTTTCAATCTCCTTAAACTCAATCTTCTTAAAGAGTGTAATGTTGCTTTTGTTTTTCAGAATCAACAGCACATAGAAGAGAGTCAAACAGGATGGGCAGGCGGAGTAGGTTTTCTTGTTGTACTCTATTTTAATTCAGTTACAAGCTACAGCTTCCTGCATCTTGCCATCAGTGTTTTAAAACATGAAGCAGCCTTCTGAGACATACAGCACTACTGCTTAGACTTGTTGCACTGTAGGACTGAGGCTTTTAATGCTGTGCTAGATGAAGTATCTGGCTATCTGCTTTCTAAATTTTAAAACCTATTTCTGTCCTGGCCAACTGACTAGACAGGAAAGTTGGTTGAGACAGAATTTAATGAAGGGAGGAAATTAATGAAAAGAGGTAGATTTACAGTGCAGTGTAATGTAAAATTCCTCTGGTGACACTAGGGCAAGGGATAGAAAGGGCTATGTAGAATCTTAAGAATAAAACCTGTCCACTCAGAACAGTTGTAATGCCAGGTGCTGCACATCTTCAGCTAAGAGGGAACCTTCAAGGTAAGATATGCTCCTTAGAATGGCAGGTGATACTTCTTTGGAGTTACCTCTTAGCAAAAGATGTTTTCTCTGCCCAGTAACCCTAGACAACTGTATACCTTCAGCAACTTGCAGTAAAAACAAACCTACAAGGAAATTGTAAGATCATGAGATCAGTATTTACAGTCATACAGACTATATTCCAACAGTGAATATGTAGTGTTGCTTATATTTACTTTCAGGCAGGGGAAGTTAACAGAATTAAGTGTGTGAACCTCACTCTGCCTGAATATCCTGTAGCGGGCTTGACAATGTGATTCAATTTTCAGTGCGCTGTCCCTTAAGAGATGTTTTAATGAGAAGATCGTATATTTACAAGAATTAGTTATTTTAATTGGTCCTTTTTTCTTTTTTGACACTTCACTCAAGGTTATGATGACATATTTTTATTAGAGCTAAAGAGTTTGCACGCATGCATAAATCCCTGCCTTTGCCTTTATAGGCTTTCAAGTATTAGGAATCACAGATACAGTCTCCAGGAGAATTTAACTTGTGGTCACAAGTCCTAGTTGAGCTTGAGTTAATATTATTCAAAACGTATACTCACTCAGGAATGTTTGACTATGTTTGAAGTGCTTGCAAGTCATTCCTATATCTTCATATCTTTATGTTTTGAAAACAAAACTTAGAGTTGCAGTAATTCAACCTTGACTGACAATTTTAGTAAAGATGTGATTCTTTGAAAGGAATTAAAAGTTGAATGATCTTATCTGGAATAATCTGTTCTTTAAAATTAGTGGAATAGTATGGGAAGCTTCAGATATCCATTTCTTTGATGCTGTGCTTGCTCAGTGAAGCAGACAAACTGAGGTCCACAGAATACTCAGTCTGGCACCTTGCATGAATATTAGCATTATTCAGAAACTTACTTGTTAAAAATAATTTCTGCCTGTCTTTAAATAACTAAAGAAAGGTCATTGAGAATATACAAATTATTCCACTTACAAGTAGAGAGCTCATATTTGTGGTGTTCTTGAGGTATCTATATTCTAGATTTAAGAAATCCTAAATGAAAGAAATTGTAACGTGATCACAGGGAGATTGAATATCACAGGTACAAACCTGTGCAAAATAGTTTTTCCTGTTTGAACTGATTAAATGGTCTTGTTACTTTTAGTAATGAGAGGTATAATCTGCTAAACAGTTTGGACAGTCTTATGTCTCATCTACTGTTTTTCTTCTGCTGTTTCAGTTCTTTGTTTCTGCACCGTATTTTACATCAGACAGCAGTTCATACTACAAAATTTTTAGTGACAAAAATGGTTATAAGCATATTCATTACATCAATGGCTCTGTGGTAAGTCAAGGCAAGTGTTCTACATTGATCTACTGTCCTGAAGGAATTCTACAATATTCAGTAACTTAAATGTCTCCCTACACAGGAGAATGCAATCCAAGTTACAAGTGGAGAATGGGAGGCAATATACATTTTCAGAGTAACAAATGATGCAATGTAAGTGTCGTGAAGTAAAAAGGTTGGGAGTGTTGTCAGTAAAAGCAACACTTAATCATTTGAACGCTGTTTGTTAACTTGTCAGATTATAATTAGGTGTAATTTGTTTTTTCTCTGAATGCATCCACAACAAATTTGTATGCTAAGGTACTGCATGGGTTTGTAAAAATTATTTACTTATGAAAGATTCTTTGCAAATGGCCCTCAATTTTCTATTTATTTTTATCACCCATCTTAGAGAGGCTTATTTAAAAACACTTAATTTAATCATGTGGCTAACCCTCACACAATTTGCAGTTACTTGTCTTTTTATGATCTCTCATTCAGCTTGCTGTATAGATAGAGGCAGATTAAATAATTAGAGAGATTAGCTCATGAGAATTAAGATAGAACTCCTATTTATATGGCTTATGTGTCACCTAATCATAGTCTGAGCAAAGATTTATTAAGATGAAAGGTATATAAGCTTAACTATTCTTCCATCGCATGCAGAAATCTCAAAAAGTCTTAATTAACTTCCAAGACAGCTTTTCATCTTGATGCTCATTCATAGGTCATCACTTTATGGATTATTTATTAACATATAAATGAATTTGCAGTTTTTATTCAAGCAATGAATTTGAAGGCTATCCTGGAAGAAGGAATATTTACAAGTAAGTTTTATCAACATTATCCTAATGATAGTAGGTTAATAGAAGATGTCTCTGGACTTGTCAATAAAATAATTTCATTTGTCAATAAAACAATTTCGTTTCAAGATGTTTAATGTGTAATTTCACAAGCTATTTTAACTAAATCTTAATCTCAGATTCTATCTGACAATGGAGAGAAATGCCATCTAACATTTAAATATACTCTTGGGGGAAAATTGATAAAAAAACCAAGCATTTATTTTTAAATTAACTGTTCTGAAAGTACAGGGCCTGCATCCAAGAATATGAGACAAATATAAAGTTAATTTTAGCAAAATAATGATTGTTTTGTTTGATTTTTCTCTTAGAATCAGCATTGGAAGTAAACCTATGAGAAAACAATGCATTACTTGCAATTTAAGGAAAGAGAGATGTCAGTATTATACAGCAAGATTCAGTGAACATTCAAAATATTATGCCTTGATCTGTTATGGTATGTATGGCATGGGACTAAACATATTGTTGTTCTTTAGAATTTATCAGCACTGTAGTTAATGCTGATTATCCCAAAGGATTTTTGTATGACTCACAGAAATTTCACAATAACCAGGAAAGATTTTCAGAAAGAGACTTTCCATGTTCAAAAATGTTGTGATGTTTCAGTAAATACAGATATATTCAGGATTTTTTTTACTTTTTCAAAAAAAAAGCTTGGGATTTTGAGAATTTAAAATGAATTTGTGAATGTCCTTCATGTCACAAAACAGATTTTAATCCAGCTCATGAAAGCCATGTTTTTTCTTGCAGCAGCCAGAGCAGGATTTAGAAACATATACTGTTTTCCAGTTTATGTGATCAAAGTTAGCAGTGAGGAACTACTTTACTTTGTTTCCCAACTGAAATAAAGACATGTGTCAGCCATAAATGTTGGCTGTTTAGCACCTGAGGACATTTTTAATAAATTATCTTAAAAAAATTCAGTTCAAGATATGTGATTATTGAATCCGCTTGCAAGACACAAGTATTAAAGCAAGTCTTAGCTCTTTTGTAATAGATTAGGTGATTTCAGTGATCTGAGGTTTCATCCACTGCTGTACTCAAAAAACAGTGACATCACAATCTAAAAAAAGAGGAAAAGGATCCAAGGTTTTCCTTTTGTGTACTTCTTATAAAGTTTACTCTTCTTGTGATTCTGCACCGACTGATCAGCTGAAAAGTTTCTTAGAACTTCTGTTGAGGAGAGAACCAAATGTAGCAAATAACAACACCTTTCAATCATTCTTGCACAAAATAGTCAGTAAGGTCATCACCATGTGAAAGGCACTCACCTTCACAAATCCGATGTGATGTGTTCTCGGAAGAATGTTTCACATTGTTAGTTTTGCATTCACCTTATGTAATCACATCCCAGGTATTAACTGGATGTCACTCCATCTCTAGGGAGGAAGCGTTAGTAGATTTAAAGTTGCTTCTATTAAGTTTGCTGAGCAATGCCAAGTCTTTGTACACACAGTACCTTATGTATTGTAGCAGGGATAGTGACTTATACAGCAGAGAAGATTCAGATTTTTGCATCAGCTTTGAGCTCTTTAGCTCCTGTCAGTTATCAATGTTAATGTAATACACAGTGCATCACCAAATTCCAGCTTCAAACTGTAAACTGACTTTTTATCATTCTTACAACAGGTCCTGGGATTCCCATTTCTACTCTTTTTGAGAACCGTGGTGATAGAGGTACCGCAAGTGTTCTGCCTATTTCTGAGCAATTGGTTTACTCCTTTACCTCTAATCCAGATCAAGGTCTTCTAGTACAATACTTAGGATTGTATCAAGAAGCCTTTCATCTTGTTTGGTATTAAAATAACTAGTGTCTTTCTAGATATGTTCATGAGTAAAACCCAAATGGGAATGAACACACTGATGCATTTATCTCAACTCCTGAGTCCAGCACTTTCATAGCATCCTGCTGTTTTTCTTGTTTACATAGTATAGATAAAATGAACATGGACAACTCTTTGTCTACCAAATTTTGATTCAAACTTTGTAGAAAACATTCCTGTGATTTCCAGAATATTCCTTTTCACATTTGGATGAGCACAAGACTTTCTTTTTCACGAGGCAACACTACCTTAAACAAAAGACAATAGCGTACCATTTAGAGTTTACACTTTGACCTGTTATGCTGTACTAATTAGAATTTGGATCAATGACTTCTTCAACCATCAGTAGAGATGTCAGAGAAGAGCAGAAGCTCTTTCAGATGATCAGGTCAAATAACTGCTTTAGACAAGGTGTAATTAGTGATACAAAGTGTAATCTTCAGCAAGAAACATTCAGAGCCCTTATTCTTTAAGTAGCCTGTTAGTGAAGACTGTTTGCAACCAAGCCAAGCAGGGACTTTCTAACTATGAAAATATTAATTGTTCTGCAGTGAATCTTCTCTTTCTGTCCCTCGTTTTTTTTCCCTAAAAGTTCTTCTCTGACTTTAAGCCTTAAGTTCCTGGAATGTTATGAAAACTAGCATGGTTCTGTATAAACTTCAGAGATGTAGCATTCCCGTCCTTCCCCAACAATCAGTGGAAATGGGCTGGTAGCTGGAATGGTCCTTACAGTTCATCCGGCGTTGATAACCCACTGTTAACTGAGTGTTGTCAGACCAAAAGACACGCAAAAACGTAAGGAAGACAAATGCTGCAATATTGTTAAACTAACTTAATCTGTGGTGATTCATGTAGAAGTCAGTGAATTGCAACATCATATTATTTAGACTCCAGTAGCAGTTGGTACATCTTATTATATAATCACTTAAAAATTTTTGCAAATGGAAAAGATAGGTTAACATGTGTATTGCACTTACGGCACTGTGGGCTGGTATTTCTTTTGCAGAAGGTTTAAATAGATTTAAAGGTTTAAATGCAATGAATGCATCTTTTTTGTTTGTTTTTTTTATTTAATCCATTTTTACACCTCTCTGTTTTTTCTGATTCAGTTACCTTTTATGTAAAGGGCCCCTACTATCTTATCAAACTATGCATTGCTGGAAATACAACTAAGTGCCCAACTGCAGTGGTATGTTTCTTAAACTCTCTGCAGCAGAGAACAGTTTCTTGTAATGGATTTTCACCACTGGTTTCATCATGCCTCCCTCCTCTGTGCTGTTATTCTCAGGCATAAAAACAAATTCAGGCTTCTCTTTAAATTCTTCATTACCTTTTTAGAATTAATTTTCCTTCAGTTCCTTGCCTTCATAATCTCTTCTGTGGTGCAAAACTATTTTTAGTAAATCCATTTTCATTGCAGTTGGCAGCATTTTGAAACTATATCACCCATGAATTTTAGTAGGAGACAGTTAAACTGACATAGATCAGTTTGGAAGTTCCTTCCACGATGCCTACAATTCAGTTGTGGTAATGGGAAAGTTTCAGGAGTTTTGAGGGGAAGGCTGGAAAAGGGTTCAGCTGAGTTTGCATGAGCATCCAAAAGCAGGATGATCTTTCAGCCATAAAAAAACCCACTTGAATCTGCAAAACTTGTCAAGAGTACTTTGAAAGAACGAATTTCAGTATTATATTTCTGGCATGTCCTAAGCACTACCTAGCTCAATATATGTTGAGAGAAGAATACTTCTTGTACTTTTTTGAACATTTCCAGGAATAAGGAGAAGGGAAAAGTAAGGGAAAAAAGAAAAATCTCCTGTAGTTTTAAAAGGTTCTTTCATTCTGAAAGTGAAGCTAAAAGTCACAGATTTCCATTATGTTTTCAATATCCTTCATCCCTCAATACTCACGGGAAAACACATAAAGAAACAAGAACCAAAGTATTAATAATATACAGTTGTGCAATCTGACCTGTAAGTTAATTAAATTTTAAACAGTAATTTTTAAATTATGTAACTCAATTTGGTCTAAAGCAAGTAAAAACATAAATGTTAGTACTATTTAGATTTAAAAAAAAAGAAAAATGTTTACTAAGTGAGCAGTAATAAGGACAGTGAGATGGTAAGTCTGGTGTCTTTGTGTAGGAATGTATTGTACAGTGGTTAAGTGAAGCTTTGCCATAACCCCTTGAGAAACTGAATTTCCTGCATTACCCAGAACCAAGATACTCCCTGAGGACCATGTGCTTGACCACACTGCCCAAGGGTCTCGGAGGTTAAACTGATGTTAGTCTGATAGGCAAGAGAGGAGATACAGGAGATACAGGACTGTGTTTTGCACAGTGCTATAAATTTTGCATTTCTAGCTCCCCCATTTTATAAAACTGGGATGAGGGATCTGCAGGAGAAAGCTGTTTCCTCTTAACATGCGGGACTCTAACACTCAGAGGCAACATGTGAAATGATTTGCATTGCAAAATGTACATCCTATAAAAATCTAACGAGTATTTGTGCACTGCAATGCCAGTGCTTTTCTTTCATTTAGCTATGTGATCAAGCCCAATTAGAAGTGTCTGAGTGGATTTCATTACTCTGCTTGTAAAATCCACAGATTTCCTTTCTGTTCTAATAACACAAAGTAAAGGAATCTTAATTACTGAAGAGAAATTAACAATAAATCAGTTAATAATTCAGGCATTTGTTTTTCTTAGAGCTCAAAGTATTGGAAGACAATTGGGAATTGCAGTCTGCTTTGCAAGATATCAGACTGCCAAAAGAAGAAATTAATAAGCTTGAAGCGGATGGTATAAGTAAGAATTACACGTCTTTATTGTACTTTTTAGTCTTACCATTTTAATATTTTGCCTGAATTTTATTATAGTAACTATTGTCTTTCTGTAGAACAAAGTTGTTGGCCTGTCAGATTGGGAAGAAGAGGCCTGGTTCTGCCCTGTTCAATAACACCTGATTTGTCTATGCCTCAGATTATCTCTCAGTACAATAGTAGTTAAAATACATTTGTTTCACAACACACATTTTTAAAAAATCTTTAATACTATTGGTAAAAAGTTTAAATATTGTGTAAAAAACCAATATAATATGGTGGTAATAAAATGGGAAATGTAAGATGCTGTTCATGTGTTATACATTATATTGACTTGTTTGCGCTGTTCTTTTCAGTAGTGACTTACCAACAGTATCCCATGGTAATAAATCAGTATAAAGTTTCCAAAACTAATATCTGATAATCTTAAAATGGTTATGCTTTTCTAGGCACCTGGAAAAACTGAGAACCTAGACTTTTGTGGAGTAATAATTTAGCATAGCTAAATTGAAGTGTGGGTTTATTCAAAGCCATTCTTCAACAGCTCAATATAAACAGTTAATTGCATCAGTTCTGTGATTCACAGTTTGTGTGTTGTGTACTGTATGCTGATTCATGTTCATATACTGTTAGCCCAGACTCTGGATTATGCCTAGAGGAATCATTTCATCTGTTAAGAATCTAATTTTAATTTGTCTTTTCTAGCTTTGTGGTACAAAATGCTTCTACCTCCACAGTTTGATAGATCCAAGAAGTACCCTCTACTTATTCAGGTGTATGTAACTCTTCCTTTTTTTGAATCTTGTTGTTTTGTTAGAAAAAATACTTTTTCTAATTTAACAAAACGTGGGACATTTGCAACATTTCATAAAGTAAAAGCAAAACTACTTAATTCTGTTTCATTTGTTGTGTTTTTTTCAATGTATTTCTGGAATAGAAATTCATCCCAATGGAGATTGATAAGGATTTTAATGTTGATCTTAGCATGGTAAGGATTACTTTCTCAGAGAAAGAGAAAAGCCAAAATCATGTGGGTTATTCCTTGTAGATCTTAGCTCTGTTGCTTCTTCTGTTTATTGTGAGGTAGTCTGAAGTCGTATTGATTTCAGCTTTGCTAATGTGAAAAAATAAAAGTGCCTGCTTCATTTTTTAAGATGAAAAGAAAACTAAGCCATGTGGACTTGCTTGTTAAGAGCACTTGACATAATTTATTGCAGGCAGAAAAGCAATAAAAATTGCAGTGGTGAAAAAAAGAAAAAATATGGAGAAAGAAAAGCTGAGTGGGTGTAATAAACAATTACATCATTTTTTATTAACCAGTGATGATCCAAAGGTCCAAGAATGCTATGTTTGAAGTTTAGAGTAGAAAAGTCCTGTCCTTGAGGTCAAATGTGTAATTTGCATTAGGTCATTCTCATGAGGAGTGCCTCCATTTGCTCAGCTATGCAGGGTCCGTTCTGCCCGCCTTTCCAACAGCACATGAAACAACTGAAACAAATGAGGTCTGGGGATAGCCAAAAAGTGTAAGGAGCTGTACTTCCTACTGACTGCATGTGGAAATCAAATGCAAAAAAGCAGAAAAGCACCAAAAAGGATGTTACTCCTAAGGAGTTTGGAGAGAGCAAAGAATTGAATCTTTTAGGGGTGGCTTTTCCAAGGATTCCCCTTAGGACAAGCAGCTGATACTGCACCATTTAGTCTGAGCTGAAACTAATTATTTCCCTTAGGGATAAGACCTAAATTATTAAAATGGATTTTAGATAGCAAAATCTCATAACTACTTGAAAATAGTAGTAGAACTGTTTGTCTACTGAGCTCTCTGAACCACAGTCACGTAGCAAAATACATGTGGAGGAAATGTTATCAGTGCCGATAGCTATAGTCCAGTGTCCAATAACCATTTAAAAATTGGGAGTTGAAAATGTGTGAATTTTCATCCTCAGGTATGGAGGACCTTGCAGTCAGAATGTAAAGGCAACCTTTAGCATTAGCTGGATAACCTATCTTGCAAGCAAAGAGGGAATTATTGTTGCTCTGGTGGATGGCAGAGGGACAGCTTATCAAGGTGACAAGATTTTGCATGCAGTATATCGAAGACTTGGAGTCTATGAAGTTGAGGACCAAATCTCAGCAGTTAAGTAAGTAGATTATCTCCCTGTACAGCTGTTGTATTTGCATACCAAGAAGTAGTAAGGTGAAAGAAAGTTATTTCCTGTAGGGCAAGCCTGTCTCAGTGACCATAGAGAGTAGCCAGAGATCCATAGGGATTTATCTCACTGATTAGCTGAAGGTCAAATGAGAATTCTGTAGTGAAACTGAAACCAACACAAATCTTCTACAGGTCAATTAGTCACAAACTTGCATTCTGTGCTGTTGTAGGATAGTTAAGAACAGAAAGTACCTGAGGTCCCTTGATAAGTGTTCCCCAACAGCTGCTCCTTTGTATGAAAACACTTGAAAGTATTCCAGGGGAAACTGACTCCCTATGCAGAGATTTTTGGGAGAAAGTGAAAGATGGGGTTTGCAAAGAAAGATTGTCTTTTTTAATTTTACAGATGCAGTAGCACTGCTAAAGTGAGCATTTGAAGAAGTGTTAGTTTGAACCCCACAGAGATGACTGCAAGGCAGGAATTTAGCCTTGTCTTTGTGTGGAATTTGGCCCATCAGAGATAGACTGGATAGATTTCAGAGAGATTGGAGATCGATAGACAGATGGATAGATTTCCAGGTGCGACAGTAAATACCCTATTTCCTCCAGACTCCACGAAGATACTAGAGTATCTTAGCTGAAAATTTGATGTAGCAACCCAGGTTTTCACAGCTTTCTCTGCTTGTTTGAGAGCGCTGCCTGTACTTACAAGTGTGTGTGGGAAGGATATCTGTTCCTTCCTCTTTCTGCTTTGTGATAGTTCATTTCTTCCTCAATGTTATAAATATAAATGCACCATTATCCTTTTCAGTGATAAATGAAACAGAATAGCTGTATATCATGTCAAGTTTTTCTATTGTTCTATTATTTTATTTTCTATCTTGAAACTTTTAGGAGGAGTGGTATACTTCAAAATATCAGAAGAATGCTTCTATATGATTCTGCATCATTACTCAGACATAGAATATCAAAGGGAACCTAAACTGATTCTGCAGTTGCAAAATCTGCTGAGACAGGCCATGAAAAAATGACCTCAGACTTCACACTTCCCAGTTTTCTGTCAGCACCTAGACTAAATTTTTATTCAGTTAAATGTAGTGCGTTCCATCTTCCTGATCTAACGCATGGATTAAGATGCATGATTTTTAGAGAGCCTCTATACTCTAGTGGGAAGTTCTTGGAGGGGCTTTTACTGTTGGTGGAGCCCCAGAGATTAAGACAGTATTAGAACAACACTAACTAATTTTTTGGCTTTTCTTACTCTGTCCCACCCAGATAGTATCCCACGTTTTCAGTGTTGTCAATCTCTTGCCCTTGTCCTAGTAAATAACGCTTCTGTGTTTCTGATGTGTATCTGAACTTATTGTGTTTATCTGTCACTCTCAATCCTTTGTGGTCTTTTGCCTCATCCTCTTTTCTTCGCTGTTGCTATTATTTCCCTAGAAATACAGTCTGATTCAGGGTATTTGTAGGAGACCTAATATTTATGGTTCTGTTTGACCTGTTTGACTCCTGAGAACAAAAGAAGTTTTGCACCTTTTATACATTTCAAACTTATTACCTACTTGGAGCGTTAGTAGATGATTCCTTCATTATTATTTTTTATTAAAGTAGCCATAAGAGCTTTTTACTTTTCAGGCACATTAAAAAAGCCACTTGTTTCTGCAGGGAATCCTTAATCTCCTCAGAAGTCAATACTGTTCCTGTTGAGAAATCAAAGTATTAACTCACAGTGACATCAGTATGTTGGGTATCTTGCACGATAAAGTCTGAATGTTAATGGTAATCCTGCACCACTGGCGCTAAAGCAATGAAAATTATCCTCAGTGGAATAAAAATTATTATTATGAAAGTATTGATTTCAGTATTTTTTTTTCTTTCAGGAAAAATTCTTCCTCTTCCCTTTCAACACCTATTGATTGAATCGTTGATGCTTTGTAGAAATCAGGCATGCTATGTTGATTGTCAGTTTGCTTAGATTGGTGGGATGTGTGGAAAAAAAAGTGCAAGAAAAACTATTTTTTGCTAATTTGTTATTGTACTAACAATTTTTTGTTATAATGCATTTATTTCTGTGATTTTATTTTCCACAGAAAATTTATAGAAATGGGCTTTATTGATGAGAAACGAATAGCAATATGGGGCTGGGTAAGTGTTGGGAGCTTTTAGATCTATCTTTAAATAATCCTGCAATATAATTTTTTTATTGTCATTATTCTTCCTGGTTCTGTCTTAAGTATATATAAAATTTCTTCTGCAAATGTATGATGGTATTGCCAAAGGGGGTGGTTCCTGCTGGTACTTATATACATGAAATTGCAACAGTTCGAGGCCCCAAAAATGAATCTTTGGCAGCTCAAGAGGGAATTTTAAAAAGCTCATGTCTAATACATTGTTTGGACTGGAAGTCAAGCCAAATTAAGACATTTTAATTGCTTTAGTTTTAACTTAGGGACTTACTGTCAACTGAGTTTAAAATAGTGAGAAAAGTCCTATGACTATCTCTCATCAGAAAATGTGACCCCTGCATCATCGTGAATCACTGTGTACTTGGCTGGCTTTGCAATGGTCATCAGGGAGGAATCTGGATCTGAGGGCTTTACAACACTGGCAGCTTCACCAAGACATGGAAAAATTGGGCAGTATGGGAGTCACTCCAAATTATTAGCCAGTCTATTTTTTCATGTTTGCTTTTTTCATGTATTTCTCTTTGTAATGCTCCCAAAACCTTTAATAGCCAGATATATTGCTTCATCTTAGACAGCACATGAGCAGAGTTGCTAAAATCTTTCTATGAAGCTTCTATCAACCAATATTTAGGTTACTTTGCTACAGTTACTACTGTAACAATTGAATAAAATGGGTATCATATGGTGAAATTAAATGACACAGATGCTTAGAAGTGAATAATTCTAAAGTGACATTAGGTAATTTAAGGTCTCAAGAAAATATTTTCTTTTTTAAATCACATCATATTTTATTTCACCACAGTGAAATAAAACCAACTAACAGCTTGGACACATTGTATTCCAGTAGTGGATAAAATATTAAAATAAAGGCACTACTGCCAAACCTATCAACCTTTTTTTCCAATTTATTTCCAATTTATTATACCATTTCCTGGTCTGTAAGCTTTGAAAGGAGTTGAAAGGTGTTTCTTTATTTATAGGCTGCAGATTGGTGAGTGTGCATGAACTCGTGCTTTCAGACTCAAACTCTTCAAGATGGCAAAAGCTCTTAAATAACTACTAAAGTAATTTGGCTTGTGAACTCTCTCTTGGCCTGTTACAGTGAATATATTTATCTGCCCAATCCAAATCCCTTACTTTTTAGTCTTGTGGACTGATTTTTTGAAAGATCAAATGAGCAAATCAGATGAGTTGGAAAAATTCTACTAATTAGTGTTTCTACTACTATATCCCTCACTATCATTTCAAGCTGAAAAGTCAAGAGGATGGACTAAGCTAACTTCTGTACCAAAAAAAAATCTGCTAATTTCCCTTAGTCTTTCATATGCTACTGAAGTAATCTTCAGAATTTTTCATGACACACCATATTTTTATCCCTTCCTCCATTCCAAAGTAAACAGAAACCCATTATTTTGCAAAGACCTTATATGAGTTTTTCCAGCCTCAGTTCCACATCCTGTGGAGAGCCAAACCAAAGGCTTTTTATTTACATTATTTTCCTGTCTCAGCAACTAGCCTCATTCAGTTTCACAGATCTATTCTGATATCCAGGCTTACTTACTGCTTTACCCTTCTTACAGCTGGGAACTTATTCTTCATTTCTGGGTCCCAGTTTGAGGAATCAGGCCAGAAAATACTGGGAACAGTGGCAGGCAGTAGGGAGGAATTGCTCCGTCCTGAAGTGATGAGTGTATTAGTACTGATGACTGGGTCAGTTCAATATGCTGATCTTTAGCAAAACCTAGGTAGTTTGTTAAGGGAGGGAAAAAAACCTCTAACTCTTCTTGGAGGTGCACCTTCAAAGGATGAGAGGCAATGAAAACAAACTGCCAGAAGGAAAGTTTCTCCTTGGTTTTAGGAAAAAAAATATGACAACATTGATCACTGTTGAAGCAGATTGAGTGGAGAAGATGGATGAGACTGCAATCAGTGTCATTTTCATCTGAAGTTAGCCCTGTTTTGAGCTATAGGTTGCATTAGATTACCGTGAAGGACGCTACAAGATTCAATTTCTCTGTGACTGTAAGTGGTAACGAAAACAGTGATAAACATTGAAGAAGCAGCAAAAAAAAGAAATTATTTGATAAATTTGTCTAATCTCTCTCATAAGAAATTACATCAGATCCATTTGATAGCAAAAAAATAGTTTCAAAAAACCCTCAACCTTTTGTTACTTTGTCCTCCCTGCATGCAAAGCAAATTAGTTCATTTGGAATCAGTTTATATGAGTTTGATTCAGAAAACAGAATGATACTTCACCAGTAATTTTAAACCGTCTGTGATTTCCTCCTAGTCCTATGGTGGCTATGTAACTTCTTTGGCACTTGGATCTGGCAGTGGAGTATTTAAATGCGGAATGGCTGTGGCTCCTGTTTCCAGCTGGGAATATTACGGTATGGAAACTTGTCATAAATACTGACTTGGAAAGCAAGATGTAGCATTTAATGACTTCTTAAATTAAATCGTTGCAGGAGACTGGCAATTTGAAACATAAAGACATTCAAATTACCTAGATTTAAAACTTTTAAGACCTTAAGTTTAATGTTTTTCTTGCTGAAAATAACTGAGTGCAACTGGCAGTTTGGAACTGATTTTGTCACAAAGAAGGTATGTCTGGATAATTCCATATGCACTTCTAAAACAGTAAGTGTATAAAGCCCTCTCAATAAACTGCTATTAAGGAGTGATCTGCCTTAAAGTCCTATTAAAGCATTATCACTGAATTTGGAAACAGCTGAACTGATTTATCTGCCAGCAACAGAATCATAGTACATTTCAATTTCTGAAACCACAGATGACCTGTGTCAGGAATCAGTATTTCTGATGACCACAAAGTTGTTTCCAAAAAGCAGTGGAAAAAGTGAAAGTCTATTGTGTTCAATATAATATTTTTAATTAAATACTTTTCCCTCTAAATGTTTCTCAGCCACGCCTGTATTGTTGTACAATATGTACAATACATATTCTTATTTATATTTATGGAATTAGGCTCCAAACTGTTGAGAGGAAACAACACTGGGTGTATATTCCCAAGGCCTTCCTGTGTGAATAAAGCAGGCACATACTCATACTTGCCGACCTGTGAGGCTTTTGGCATGGTGTTAAGGAACCTTAGTGTAAAAAAAAAAATCATGGCATGAATATTTTCAATGAGTAAAATGTAGCACTTTGAACACATTTACTTAGCATATGGTCGTTTTCTAAGAAGTCTTGGTTATGAGAAAAATTTTTGGTTAAATGGGAAAGATTCCTTCCCTGACTGCTAGCACAGACATTCCTTGTATTTATGGTGTTTTGCAAACAAAGGGGAAAATATTTGTATGACACAGGAAGCATAGTCTTCGTGTTTTCACTGGCATCAAGATTTTTTAAAGACATTTTTACTCATGATCACAAAATTATTTCTAGAATGCAGGCATAAAGCACTGCTTTCACAAAAGTCCCTTAATAAAAGACATGTTATAAAAATTTGTCCCAGCATCAAAATTCAAATGAAGTTTTTAAGTTCAAGCAGATTAGACCTGCACCATTGCAATCTCTACATCAGCTCAATTTTCAGGTGGCAATTAAAGAATCTTGCTGAAAACACACTGTAAAATCCAAACAGGCAAATGTACCTCCACTAAGGAAGGAAGGAAACAAAAGGAAATCATAAGTCGTAAGTTTTGGCAAACAGATCAGGTTAGCATTATGGTGAACTGTGTTAGGGGCAAAACTACAGGATGTTACCTCCTTGAGTCTCCAAGTAGTATCAGTATGTCACAGGATGTACTGGCCCCTAGAGCTTCTAAATTCTGCCCAACCCTCACAGATGAGATTCTGGGCCATAATCTTTTGTCAGAAGCTGCCCCACCTCCCTCCATTTTGAGCCAGAGCTGAACAGTTATAAGATGGAAAGGAAGATTCCATTCAGGGACAACGTATAATTAAAAGCATTATATCTGTAACTGTTTTATTAAAATTTATTTAAATTCATCTGCTTTTCCTTCCTCAATAATTGACAAGCTGATTCTTCCACTTAGTCATTATAATGCAATTCTGCTGACCTTTGTGGACTTGTTGTAGCTATACTGGTAGAAGAGGGTGGAAAAATTGGCTCAGAATACTGTGGAAATGCCAGCCATTCAGAAAGAGTCTATTTTATTGAAAACTTAAGCCCAATATGGTTGTTTGACACTGTGTTGACAACAGATATTGCACATTTTCTGTTTTTATGGAATGATAAAGGATTTTGATGAAAGATAGGCTACTTAAATTTTTTTGGTACTTATATTACAAATTATCTTCAGAAGCCTTGCTTGGCTAATGTGGGAGACATAGTACATGTCTTTAGCTCTCAGAGGTAGCACATGTAAGTGATACATAATAAACTACGAGAACATGAGTATATTGATTCATTTTCTTTTCCTGGGAGGATTCTCATTTCTATTTTATAACAAAGTTTTTCTGATACAGTGTATCAAACTGAACAAGATAGACAATCCCAATTCCTTAATGATTACAATGGCCATCACCTGTCTTTTGAGAGGAAAAGATGACAACTCTTCTTTGTCAGAAAGCACTGACCTCCTTAAATAAATAAAGTCCTTGTAATTCTGCAGCTTGACTGCTCAATATGTCAGTTCCTCCTTCAAGGCAAGGTCATAAAGAAAGTAATCTTCTGGTAGTAGCAGCTGCTGTGTCAGTTTTCCATAAATTTTCATAACAGCTCCTAGTTAAAGTACAAATACCAAGGCAGCTCAAAGAGAGGTGTTTCTACTGATTTCTTGGTGATGGATACTGTTCAGTTATTCACATTTATTTTGTCAAATCTGCTACCAGTCTTTGTTGTAGTTAGAAAAAGGAACTGAACAGAGGCCTGGAAAACAATGGGCCACCTTTTCATTCATGCCTGCATCTTTTCCTGCTCTCTCTAGTTGCTGTGTATATGCATTCAATAGGAAAATGACAACATGCATATCCGTATTTACTGTAAATACACATACAAATCCTCAGCTCCTCTTTTTAAGGTGTCAGAATTAGACTGTATCATCTTTCCACCATGCACCCATATTGGCTCATTGCCTTATTCAACTGGCTTCTGGAGTTCAACCCAACAGCATAAAGCCATATAAATTAATTGCCTTTATCCCCAAATCCTAGATGAGTATAAAACCACTGTTTCTGCAAAGATTGTTTGGAGAACAGTAAATAATTAGCCTTCATAGCTGATTTTTAAAAATATGTGAAAATTTGATGTGTTATGAGGAAGCCAAGAACAGACACAGTTAAACATCATTTAATTTCCTATGTGTCACTGAAGCCAAAAAATATCTGCACTTTCTTTACCTATAGCATTTTTCTTCTTTAATTTCAGCATCAATCTACACAGAACGATTTATGGGTCTTCCTATAAAGTCCGATAATCTTGAGCACTATAAGGTGAGAATTCTGTTTCTGTGCCATTCTGCCTTAAATTTGAATAACACTTCTATGAGTAAGTGGAACTGTGATGAAAGAAAGTGGCCCACCAGCTCTCATGGTACAGTCCTTTTGTAGCAAAGCTACTGCCATGAAATTCTTATCTCCATAATTAATTGTAGGTTTGTATTTATAAATCCCAAAAAAGCTAAATGGAAGTCCTTATTTTCTTACTTGGACAAGTCATACTGTTCTGCCAGTGCTAACCATTAGCCTAGAAAAGAACTGAAGTGAGAGGGATTAAAATGTTGATGTTAATAAGGTTTTGGTTGATACTGTTAGCTGAGATATGCAAACTGCTTCATCCAAATTTAGCTCTCTGATAATAAGATCATAAGCATACTAAATGATCAGAGTAGCTTCCCCTACCTAGAACAGGTTGCCATTCTTTTCTTCACATTGATAGGAAGTCTGTAGTTTCCTCTAGCAGCACACACCAGCTCTGGATACAGAGAGGCCTGAATTAACATCCAAGAACTTAGTGGAAACACTTCTGTTAAAGATTTGGATTGTGTTCTGGTACGTATTTCCATCCCAACTCAAAGAACAGAAACACTCAATACAAAACAGCCCTGGTGGAGCTGTCTGGATCGCCAGGAATTAGAGCATTCTGGGAATGACATGACTAGTGCTGTTCTTTGTATGAATTGGCCCATAGAAAAGACACTAAATATCAAATCTGTTTCTGATAGTGTAGAGACATTTGTGACAGCACAGAAAGCTACCTGCTGCAAGCCAAGCTTGCACAGGGACGTTCTGTGGACAGATATCATCAATATGGTGCAGATTAATATTTTTTCTTGTGCTGGTGCTTTTCAGAACATGTGCAAATGATGTAAGAAAAACTCAGTATTTATTTATAGGTATTCCTGTCCTGAAGCCAAAGTCACAGATCACAGATGCACAGAATAATTTAGTTTTAAAAGACTTCTGAGATCATCAGGTCCAGCCATTAACCTTACACTGCAAAGTGCACCACGAAACCATGTCCCCAAGTGCCACATCTACACATCTTTAAAATACCTTCCCAGATGGTGACTCAACCACTGCCCTGAGAAGCTTGTTCCAATGCCTGCCAACCCTTTCCATGAAGAAATTTTTCCTCATATCCAGTCTAAACCTCCTCTGGCATAATTTGAGGCCATTTCCTCTTGTCTGGTTGACTGTTGCCTGGGACAAGAGGCCAACCCCCACCTGGCTAAAACATACCTTCAGGGAGTAATACAGAATGTTAAGGTCCCTCCTGAGCCTCCTCTTCTCCAGGCTGAACACCCTCAGCCATTCCTCAGAGGACTCGTTCTTCAGACCCTCCCCAGCTCCATTGCCCTTCTCGGGATACACTCCAGCACCTCAGTGTCTGTCTTGGACCCAAAACTGAACACAGGATTTGGGGTGTGGCCTCACCAGTGCCCAGTAAGGGGGATAAGGGATGATCACTTCTCTGGTCCTGCTAGCCACACTACTTTTGGTACAGGTGAGGATGGCTCTGGCCCACTTGGCCACGTGGGGATGCACTGGCTCATGTTCAGCTGTTTTGAACCGATACCCACAGGTCCTTTTCTACCAGAGAGCTTTCCAGCACCCTTCAACATGGCCTCCAGTGCTGCATAGGGGTGGTTGTGACCCAAGAGCAGGACATGGCACTTTGCCTTGTTGAACCTCAGACAACTGGCTTTGGGTCATTGATCGAGGTTGTTCAGATCCCGCTGTAGAGACTGATATATGTATATATATCTCTATATATATACATATACAGCCTTGTACATGGTTTCTATTCTCAGATTGATATGAAGTCACTGCTGTCATGTCAGTTCAACCATTTGATTGTTTTTCTACTAGGTAATGAAAGCCTTTCAGCACTATCAATAAGTGGTTTAAATTAAAGTTGCTGAACTGTTCTTTTTTCCTCTCAACAGAATTCAACTGTGATGGCAAGAGCAAAGAATTTCCAAAATGTAGAGTATCTTCTCATCCATGGAACAGCAGATGGTGAGGTTTGCAAATGGCAGAACAAACACAGAGCCAGAATCACTTTGTTTGAAAAACATTAAGCATCTATCTTTGATTGGGTCAGGACTTAGATCTTTGGTAGATTTCCATATGACCTATCATAAGATGCTTACTCGTTCTTAGTAATGTCAACTGTATCACTTGATAATTAGTGGACACAGCTAAATGCACTATAACTTTATGCTTTGTGGTATTAACACGTTTCAACAATCTCTTTCTTTTTTTCTTTTTAGATAATGTACATTTTCAGAACTCAGCACAAATTGCAAAAGCTCTGGTTAATGCACAGGTGGATTTCCAGGCAATGGTAAATAATAGACTATTTTTCATTTTGAAAAGTGGTTCATAACCTTATCAATAAGCTTATCTGACATTTGGCAGTGTTTTTAACTACCCTGTTCAACTGAACATGCTTCAAAATTTGGCAATTGCTAGTGCATTTGTTATCCTTCATAAACAACTTCTCAATTTCTTCCCCAAATGATTTGTCTGCTCTTTTTTTTTCCTTGCCCTTTGCATGCTAGCAGGATTTTCCTCTTGTCAAGAATAACTTGGAGTGTTTTAAAATGAGCCAGGGAGAAGAATAAGAATCCAGGCTCCTTATAAGTGTTTTTGATACCGGGTAAAAGAGGAAAGTGAAAGAGCCAAGTTCTGGGGCCAAATTGTCAATAGCTGTGATAGAGTCTGTCTTGAATTGGACTTGCCTCCCACAGGCAAGAAGGGAAACAGGTGAAAAAGGTGTATGGTATCGAAATATATATCCAGAATCCGCAAAAAAAAGTTCTCTGAAAAACTTGCATGGGATAGCAGGCACAGGCAGAGAGAGAAACACATAGGCAAGATGTTGCAGGATATAAAGGAGAAATAAACAGGGGAAATGTAGATCTGATTTATATGTTAATCTCTGCTTCCAAACCTTTTTCCTCAGGGCTAATAACCAAAGTGTTTGCTTGCTATCAAACATTCTAATCCTCTGCCTGAGTCTGGTTTCACAGTGCCATGAACTCCCCAAAAAGGGATAACAGGGTTTTATAGGCCCCTTTGTGTATTACACATTTTCTGCCTCCTTTGCTGATCTTTAGCAAATCTAGGTTATATCTAAAGTGTCTGGAATACTGTATGCAGATGTAGTCATTCTGGTTCAGCTACAGTGGAATGGCAGATATTTCTGGGTTAGCATAATTCATATGTGTGTTTTATTTCCAGATCATCACTCACAAGGTTCATGGCCCTGCTATAATGTAGGTTGTTTTGAATAGAACTCAAATAACATTTAGCTGAAATTTTGTTGCTTAGAGCTCAGTACTTATTCCTAAGCAAGACTCTTACCCTTATTACCCAGGCCATGCAGCAGGCCAAGGGGATTTCATCCCTAACAGCATCTCAAGGCTCTTTTGCCTGACTTGATACAACTGGCCTGTGAGTACTGAGGCAATAATGCTTACTCTTAAATAACAGAAGGCTTAGAAACTTTTTTTTCAGCAAGAATAAGAATATATTGGGAACTGATGAAAAATAAAATTATCAGGTTCCTCATTTTTCTTGAGCCATCCATTTTCTTATGTGTAGCAATAAAATACATTTTTTGTATTGTTTAACTCTTGCAGAATTGAAAACATGACATAAGGGATTTATGTTTTGTTTTTGCTTTTTCTTTCAGTGGTATACTGATCAGAACCATGGAATTCCAGGCCTTTCCAGCAAACATCTCTACACACATATGACCCACTTCCTCAAACAATGTTTTTCTTTGTCAGAATAAGTAGGCTACTCAGAGCATGCTAAGGCATCTGAGACATCTTTGGGAGAATGAAAAGACAGCAGTGCCCAAGTTGTATGGTGTTCAGGTGAATTGATCACAGGAACTTTGAAATTTTAAATTGATGTTTACATCCACTTTTGATATTGTATATTAGCAAATGTTATGGTAACAAATGTTTTGACACATTTGATACCTGTTCGACACAAAAAATAAAATCAGAATGTAAAGGGTCTTGTGCATCTATTGCCGACTTGCTTAAACTTACATTCTGCAGTCCAAGAATGGTGGTTCATTGCAAATGCACAGTGTCAGATTAATATGGTTGCATTTGTTAACTAGAACTGTAAAATGGGAAAGGACAAAGGAAGCAGTGCAACTACCTAATTAGCATTCTAACAAGAACCAGTTTCTCAAAATTGATTTCCAACCTTTTGTAAAGAATCCAAGAAGAGATAGGAACACACAATATTTAACACTGAAGTTTGGATACTTACTGAGAGTATTGAATGTGTTCAAATTTTATTCAACTCTTATTTGAAACCTTGATTCCTCAAAACTCTCAGTGTTCAGGTTTAAACGTGAAAGCAGGACACTCATAATAACTATCATATATCAGTGGGTTTTTCACCTGTATTCAAGGTATGTGAGACATATTGACCTGTTTTTAATTTCTAATCATCACCTCAGCATTCAAATTGATCTCAGTGTCGTTCATCCCACACTGGAGGGGAAGGATCAAAGGATTGTGCAAGCTTTCTTTGCTTTGTTTCTAGTGCAACAATTTTAGGGAGTCTTTAAAAAATGGTGGAAGCTAAAATGATTGGAATACTTGTATTCTTTTCATTAGTAATTAAATCAGTCCTGTCATAATATAAGAATATTACCAAGATAATTGGCAAGAGATCCATTGTAGATTAAACAATTGCTTGGTCATGTGTTTAATTAGTCTAGTGCATAAGAACCATGGTCTTTCTGACACAATCTCTGCTATTAGCTGTTGAGAGTGCAAAATAACCTAAAATAGATTGTGTTGCCTTCCCACAAAGCAAGCTGCTTCATAACTCTCAGTCAGAGACCAGTTGCTGCTTCTTTGTGGAAAAGCAAGGGGTTTCATTTGACTTTCTTGACAAAAACATGGGGTTTGGCCAAAATAATTAAAATGTGGAAGTGATTTGCTATGTAACAGCTTCCTTCGTTTGTTAATGGCAATATCAAATCTAATTTTCCACACATGAGAACATTCCTTAGATACATCTTTATGCAAATGTAGTTGCCAAGCTGTTTGTAATGGTTAAATTATACTTTGATAGGAACTCTTCAGAAAATACTCAATTAGTTCAGGTTTTTTTGGAAACGCTGCCAATTACGTGATGTTAATGAGCTTTTTGTTGGTAATGTAATTAAAATTCAACTGCTATAATGGCTAAAGGAAAAAATTATAGCTGCAAGAAAGTTAAAATTAAGCAAATATAACATGAAGTGGGCCTAATTAGATGTTGATTATATGGTCCTATGTGCATTTGCTGCACACAACAGTAGTCTCAGAAATATGGTTATCTTACAAATATGGAATACAATTCAGTTGAAATAATGAAATTTAACTCTCTATTTGTTATATTGATACAACACCATGGAAATAATTGTTATCTTATGGTGAAAGAGAGAAAAATGAAGCTCTTGTCTGAGATGCTTATAGGTTTAAGATACCTGAATCTGTCAATGAGAACCTAAGTAATTTCCAAAAAAGCATGGTATCAATCTCACATAAATATCAATATATTAAGATCACTTTCAATTTCTTCACCTTTATTTTATTTATTCTATTGAACATCCTCTAAGTTCTGGAAATCTGGGCAGATAGATTGGCCCTTTGTCAGTACTGTAAGTAATAAAATGATGCAATGTGTTGTTCACACCCTGCCCACAGGTCTGTTGTCTGAAGCTTTTGGAAGTATTTGAAATAAGGGACATTTCAGGAAAATCAGTAAAATAAAATAACAGAAGGTACCTCTTTCTCGAGTGGTGCATTAGCTATTTCATTATTAATCTGCCCTGAGGTCTGTTTGTTTCCTAAGGCAATCATAGTACACATCTTCCAAACTGTTCACCATCTACTTTGGCTTGTAGGCAGCAGTTGTGGGGATAAAAAAAAATTAAAAATAAGTGCAGTTGCTCCCAACATTTTTCCTTCATTGTTTTTCATGTTGTTAATTTCTTTGCCTTACACAGTGTTCTTGCCAAAGAATGGGAATATGTCTCCAGCAGAGTGTGACATTTACACTCAATTGCTGAAATAATGTCTAACCTGAAAGCTTTATGATAGAGCAACCATGTGTTTTGATGACCTGGGAGAAAATGTCCTAGGATGCTGTGAGTGTCAAAAAAACCCTCTTAAAAATACATCAACATCAGATTGCTGACTAGCTTGTGCTTATAACAGGTAATATCACAGTCAGTCACTAGAAAGGGTCCAGAGTACTGCAAACCTACCCTTGTAGTCCAACAGAATCACAGAATGCTTGGAGTTGGAGGGGAACTTTGGAGGCCTACTTATCTCACTTCCCTGTTCACACAGGCTATGTCCTGTAGCCCAGGACTTTGTCCAGATGGCTTTTGAATAACTAAAAGCCATCTGGATGCTCTACAACCTCCCTGGGCCACCGCTGCCAGTGCTTGGTCACTCTCATGGTAAAAAAGTGCTTCCTTTTCCTCAGACAGAACATCCTATGTTTCAGTTTGTGCCTGGTTCTTCTCATTCTGTCATTGGGCATCACTGAAAGAGGTTGGTTCAGTCTTCTTTGGAAGATACCATCCCTTCAGATATTTATATATGGTGATGAGATTCTCCCAAGCCTTTCTTCTCTAGAAAGAGAACATGTTCCATTCTGCCTTGTCTACAAACACAATCCCTGTTACAAGCATTACCCCAAACATTCACTGGACAGGTATTTGCCCCACTACACTTCAATCAGAGAGAAGAGCCTTAAGAGGCTACAGGACAGGCTCTGTTACAACACATCTTCAGTAGTTCAAGGTGAAAGGGCTTGTCCTGAGGTATCAAGGTGAAGCTAACAGAGTATGTGAATGAAAATATATATATAACTATACTGCAAACATGAAATATGGTGTGTAAGAGCCAACACTAGGACACAATTTGAATTAAGCTAGGCTCTTATTACAAGAATTAACATGCTCAAAGTTTTGCTTCCCACTTTCAAATGTTTTAGAGGATCTGGTTTTCAAAAAATGCTGAGTACTTTGTGTTCTTTTCTCTTTTGGATAATGCTCTCACACTTCAGATACTCAAACATACCACTTCAGACAATGAAACACGAGTCTTCAAATACCTGTCATATAAACAAGGTATCCAAGCCTCTGAAGGTAGAATATATTTTTTCTGAATTAGGTAGACAGGCCCTTGACAAATAGCCACAAATACAGTTGTTTACAAGTCAGTTTCCACTATGAATTCTTTCTAGCTCTTAAAAATTAAAACTAGAGCTGAAAAGAAAAAATTGCTTTATTCTAGAAGCTGAAGTGTACATAAATAGTAGAAAGTTACTGATTCCACTCCAAACCTGTTCTTATCATCTACCTTATTCATGCTGTGTGAGCTGTGCACATGAAAGAACCTGCAATCCTTATACTTCAAACACAGACCTACATGATTTGTTTCACACAGGATTATTGCAGCTGTAAAGAAAAAAAGTCCTGAAGAGAAATTTAGCAGAAAACCAGTCAGGTTCTAGAATATGGTTAGTGTTATACTCATTTTACTCAGATATCAAGTCCAATTCAGACTGCATTCAATACTTCCCAGTTTGCCAGGCAGTTCCAATTACAAGGCACAGCTGTTTAGAACATTTTATAGAGTCATTTGAAGGCTCTATATTTAATCTGAATAATTCATAGTATTTGCAAAGAGCATTTGGTATTACTTTCAATTATGAACATTGTCTTCTCAGAATGTAAAACAACTAGTACATATTGGGCCAGCTCTTCTGCTTGCGCAAATTGATGCAGCTCCATTGACTTGCAGTGGAGCGATTCCAGCTTCTGTGAGCAGACAGTGTGGGCTGCAGCTCAGTTACAATGGCTGTGGCTGCTGAGGTACAAACCTCTCATCACCCCTGGCAGAGAGCACAGAGCTGTGTTCTGCAGAAAGGCCTGGAGACCCTGAACTCACCCTCCATTTCAGAAGGGCATTTGTGCTCCCCAAAGGGTGGCCATGGAGTTGTAAACACACGTAAGCACACACTGTGTGTGTTATGTACAAGCACAGGTTTATGGATGTAACTTGCTGAGATCTTTATGTGTGCATGTGTTTACACATATGTTCCTCCTCTATTGGTTCCCATTCTCAGGAGGGGAATGCTCTTTGTGATTATCGTGTAACAAAGATAGCAAAATGAAAGGGGCTGCAGAGCCCAGCCCTCTGAGCTCACAGCTGACAAGGTTAGGAGAGAATACTTTCTGTATAATATAAGAAAGTAAAGGGTGTGGGCCTGTAGTCATACCCCAAGATACATCCTCCTCCCTTTAGACATGTAATGGATAATAATACAATAGCAACAAATATGTAATGAAGAAATACACAGAAGAATTTAGGGACGTCACTTTTTTGAAAGCATTTGATGAGGCTTTTTTTACTTTTTACTCTCAAAAGCCAGCAAGTTCCTAATTCATTAAAATGTTCAAATCCTAACAATTTTAATCAGATGATGGCGCAGGAAACTTTGATAAATTCCAGATACAGTGAACTCAACCACTCCAATTGAATCACAAGAAACATGAAAATTTCCCGAAGGCAGGCCCCTTTCACCTTCTGTTTCTTAGTCTGACTCAAAGTATTGTCTCATTTGAGAACAATGATATAGAGAACAGTGAGTTTGCCCTTGATTTTGCCAAGAGGTGCCATCTAACTGGTGTATTTTAAAATGTGAGAGGAACAAACTTGAGTGTATGTGCGTGTCTCCTACACTTGATATAATTTTCCACTTTTGTTTGGAAACTCTTCTTTGCTGTGCTCCTGAAATATATACTATAGACTCAGTTATGGCAACAGAGGGTTGCCTGGTTCTTGATGGCAGTTCACTTCTTTCCTGTACATTTTATTTTCTGTGTACAACTTGAAAAACAACTGATCACCTTCTAGATGCTAGATGACCTGCTAGATGATACAAGTCTGTGACAACCTGCCCAACCAGGTGCACTGACGTGCTCTGTCTCTTTTTTTTTTTCTGGAATCATCCTACTGTAAACAAGGAACTTTATATGACACAAGAAAATAAACTGAGATAAACAAAAAGAGAAAAGCTGTCTGTTTCCTGGAGGAGAGGATATTGTCTCACATTCCGTACTGCCTCTTTCCAAAGTATCTTTAACTCAGCGTGCAGAGCGATGGTTGTAGCGATCCCTGCAAAGCGTGTGCGTGCCGGTCCCGGTGCAGAAGCGGTGGAAGGGGCCCCTTGGTCCCCATCTGCTGCGCTGCCCGGGTACTGCAGGGCGCCCCTCTGGCCGCGGGAGCCGCCGGGTCACCCACCCCGACGCCTAGAAATGGAAAAAATAAACCACGAATCTCACAGATTGATTCAATAGCATAGAAAATTACGCTTAGCAAAAATTAAACTTGATTATGTGGACTGTGTAGTGAGACTTAACGTTTCCCTGAACCCATACCATGGTACCACAGCAGGTATTTATGATAGAGCACTAGGAAGGATCCAGTAAATTTTGTTTGCCGCTCTAATGTGGTTATTAAGTTTATACATTACCTCAGTTGTATCTTATGGGCGTTGCCAATCTGGTCAGTCAGCAGAAAACTACCTCAGTGAAGCACATTCTTTGCTGGCTTTGAGGAGCAGTGTTAAGGGAAATAAGGTTTGTTGTAATAAGTATGTGCCTTGTGCCACAAACCGGACTGTGAGGCACTCCAGACTGGGGCATAGGCTGTCATTAACATTCAATGAGATGTCTGCTGTGATTCCAGAACCTTCCTCCTACGTGACTATCTCCCCTACCTGTCTCTGTGTTGTCACTGCATGGATGACCATGGCTTTCTTTGGCAATGCTGCTCCACCAGAGCTATGAAATTGTCTCCACTGAACAACAATAATTGCATCAAACAGGCACTAGTACACATCTCAAATCTATTTTGTTTCATTTTTTTCCTTGTAGGGAATGGAAATGTGGGCAAATGGTTTATCTTGCATAAATCTATAGGCCACGGTGTGAAACTCAGTGTATAGTGAATGTTTGGCATATAGTTCTCAAGTGAGTATGAATTTTCTTACAGTAGCATTTACAAATTTGGAATTTTACCTCTAGGGCTAATCAAAACATTTTTTAAAAATTTCACCTGTGCTTGGCATGGCGTAGTGGGTAGCCATCACTGCAATATTTCACATCTCTTTATATTCATTATACTGGCACAAGATTACCTGAAGAATTATTCAAGGGTTTTGGGAAAGCTGTGCTTATTTTAACAATTAATTAAATTTATAAACTCTATTAAAATTGATAAGTGAAAACAATGCTATTGATGTCAGTAGAATCAGGATTCTAACTATTAAATGTGGCAAATCAGAAATTGGAGAAATCACTGCCTTGATCCCAGGCACCTTTTGCCCACTGTTTGTCATGTTAATGCCCTTCTGTTTGATATTTACTACTTTAGACATTGCTACCTCACTCCTTCTGCAAATCCATGTTAGCATTGATGTCATAAAGTAAGCAGAATGAATGTGTGAAATTGCTTGTAAAATTATCAAATGAAATGAATAGCAAATATGATGACTTTTTTTTAAAGTTGAATAAGGAAACTGTCAGCAATGATGCACTCCTGTAATGCTTACTAGAGCTGAACAGTATATATATAAGTCTGTGCAAAAGAGGCAGCTAGGCAGAGCTCAGGATCCTCAAGGCTTGCCATAGTTGCAGAAGAGAGAGTAGCTCTTTCTGCAGCTGCCACATATCACCTCTAAGTATAATAAGGTAAGATTTATATGAACTACCAGTTATTTGTTTGAGAAAGCCTAGTGCATTATCTGCATTGTGCTGCCCAAAGTTTTCAATAGAGGTGCCGATCTTTCAGCAAATTGGTGTTTTCTTCTGAGATTATACTCACTGATATTTGGAGTTAATGACATCATAATTTAAATATTTTGATGAATTGATTACTTAAATAGAGAATGATCTGATAAATGGAAATCAACAGTTTGTGTTGCATAATTAATTGAAAGAAGGAAGATTAACCATGAGAACATGAAAGACATGTATTGTAGTAAGAATTTAAATGAGATACACAGTTATTGATTTTTATATTTTTATCTTCTTTAGTACCTTCTGTAGAAATATTTAATTAATGTGGGGTATTTATGATAGATTATGTGAGTTTAAAATTATTCACTCCTTGTAGATACTGCCTAAATATGAATCAATGAGGATTAAGCTAGAAGCATGGAAACAAATTCAGTGGGTTTATGTAGACACTGATTTAAAACTGTCCAAGACAGATTGTCACTCTGTCACCCTACAGACAGTCACTCCACTGCCCCACTTTTAGATTAGTTTGTCTCAAGCAACTATTATTTCCATATCACTGTAAGATCAGAAGAGGAAATTTTATAGCACAGAAGTAAAATTAAAGCCTTTCAATAGTTATTGGGATTATTGCATAAAATTTAATTTAATCTTCCATCCTACTATGAAATTCCTTAGACTAGAAGGTTGGATTTTACAGAACTTTCTACAAGGCATTATAGCATGGTGGGTAAATTAGATGTAAAACACACCTACCTGAAAGTAATTTATTTATTTCAAAAGATTATTGCTATTTGCAGACAGTTTCATTTCAATAGAAATCTATTTTGTTCATTCATGCATGTTCATATGAAAATATTTCCTTTTTTTACTGCTTTTTTAATGTAACTTCATAATTTCTATTTTTTGACTGGAAAGAGATACAAATGTGACTTCTGAAAGTTTTTTGAAAACTCAGTGAAATTAAGCTAGTTAAAATTGTACATACATACAAAAAATCTACTACACTTGTAGTAGAATATATTATAAAACTAGAAAAATCAGGTTCGTGAAGGAAATAATATTCAAATAAACATCTGATCAAGATTTGAGAGGTATTTTTGTTACATATTTCTGGTGGTTCAAACTGAGATGTCTTAATTTTTTCATTTTCAATCAGAAAGATATGAAAATATTTTCATTAATCCAATATGCATAGGAATAAAAATTTTCTGTGTGAGATTAGCTTTAGTTTTCCTGTGCCTTGATAGTAGGTTTCCAGGGCTTTTAGAATATCTACTGGTGACCTAAATAACTTACAGCAAATAAAATCTTTTTGCTGATTGTGAAACTGATTGATTAACCAGCATAAACTAAGAAAATACCATTTTTCTGATCATCGCTTTTTCTCTATAACACATCTATATTATCAAGAATAAAATTACTATTTCTTCTTTTGAAACTGTATCCTGTTTAACTTGTCAAGAACTCCTGTTGCTGGTTTAACTTACCAATAGCAAATACTAAAAGTTGAAAAAACAAAACTGATGCTTTTTTTTTAAAGAACATGTTTGACAGAAGGTTAATAGTTTTTGGAAAAGCTTATTTTATTAATAAGGATTCTCAAAAATTTTATACATTTTAAAAACTGTATTTATACATATTTCTTTTTTAATAATCTTACAATTTTGATTCTGCAAAATTTAGAAAGCAGCTGAAAATGCATTTAACTTTAATCTTAATACTTAAGGAATAAAGTAGCCAGTGGGACTGTTCACATCTGAAAGTTTTATAGGCCTGAGACATTAGAGTTAGAGCCAAGATAAACTGAAATTTCTCTTTACTGACTACAATGACTTTGAATTATCTTTTAATAACTTTTATATAAAAGAAAATCTTTTGGTGTTGGATATTTCATTCCACCTCAGTGACTTGGGTTTATGTCTAATCTGGATTGCAGTTTAATAAAGCTACAGACAGCTGTAAACTAGGACTATCAAGCAGGGCAAATTTACTTATGTATGCTGTAATAGCCAGACTTTATCTGGTGTCCAAGTCCAGGTTAACTCATTTACAGCTGTATCAGTTACCAGAGGGGCCAATCAAACCATTTTGAAATGACCACAACAGAGTCATTTCCCAAAGAACAGGCAGAGCTTTTGTTCCATCGCTAGAAGCCTATGAAATGTGAAATTATGCATTCCTTGAGATAAACATTGGATGTCAGTGTTGCACCACCAAATTACAGCTCCAAATGAAACAGTGAAAACAGATTTCAGCACTAGAGTTAGGGTTTTAATAAGGCTGACTGCATGACCACTGTGGTATGTGTTGGTACTATAGCAGGGTATGTTCAAGTGAAGGGGTCAGCTCTTATACACCAGGACATTGCACAAAGCAGAATGAACAGACACTGGTGAAAAAATGAGTAACATTGGCAGTTGCTTCTGGTGGAGAGAGGAAAACTGACTCCATTGCCTAATAGTAAAATACTTCAGAAAATATTATACCTACACATTTATTTTCTGAGCTTGATCAATATTTTATTAAGATTTTGATTGCCTCAAGTATTTGGATACAGATACTGAGGTATTCTAGTAAAATATTCACATTATTCAGTAAGATTCTCTTAAAAATCAGGCCTCACAAAGTACCAATCCAATAGATTCTTCCTAACCATTGGTAAAATGCCTGCCAATAGTCAAGCTTTGCATCTCCAACTAGAAGTTATTTTTAAACAGATGGAAGAAACAGGTTTCAAAAAAAATCTGCTATGAAGGAGCAGACTACAGGGGCAGAGTAGAAGTCCTACAGCAGTAGGATTTTTTGATGCAGGAGATCACCTTTTCAGAGGTGTTCATATAGCCCCCTCATTTGCATTGCTCAGTGCAGAGCCAAGTCTCAATCTCAAAATGAAGTAATCTACACCTTCACTACACATCATTCCCTCTTCCTAAGACTTCCTCCAGCCCATAGTATATTTAAATTCAGCTTCTCGTGACAAGGCATTAAAATAGAGAAGATATGTATTTTCACTCAGACTGCCTTATTTTATAAATCAGTAAGTACATCAGCTTCAGTAAGAAACTCCTGCAGTGGAGCCACGGGAATAGGGTAAAAATTACATTTACTGGGGAGAGTGTTTTGTAGCTGGGACTTACTTTGCTACCATTTTGCTTCAAGGCACTCATGTGTCCTATCTCCCTTTGTTTTCCAGACTGTATCATAAACCTCCATAGGAAAATGCCATGGATGGCAGAAGGGCTTGTTCAAATACACAAGTATTAGCCCAAGTAGATGACGAAATTATTTCCAATGACATTTTACTGATGTGAACTCATTGCAACTTCTGTGAGAAAGTAGGGGGAGCTGCTAATGTGACAGTATTCTTGACAACGATTTGCTTTGTTTTTTTCTCTAGTGAATGACCTGGGAAAAGAAATCACAGCCACATCACTACCCCCAGTTTTGCAATAGAACAGTATTACAGATCTAGTGCTTGCCATCAGCAGAACCCAGAGAAAATGAGAGAACAGACCTTTATCCTCACATTACAAAAGACAGGGAGGATGCAGTTGGTCTCAGCTCTCCTTGCATTCTAGAATACAGATTAGAGCTGAAAGACTGGAACAGAGACTACATCTTTTGAATGCCTAACCAAGGCCCTGAAATGTCATCCACTGGACATGAAACCCATCCTAGAAGGCTCTTTATATTTAACCTTCATGTTTAGATCAGCACTAAGAATGTCTCTTTTCAATGTAATTGATTCAAACATATGTAAACATTATAACATTTTTCTTTGTTGCTTTATTTCTATTTTGACAGGCAATGAAAATGAAAAGCATTTATTTTGTTGCTGGTCTCCTTTTAATGATAGTTCAAGGCAGCTGGCAAAATCCTCTTCAGGATACAGAGGAGAAATCAAGGTAAATTCTTTAGACCAAACTTTTACAAATACTTGGCATGAACTTTTTTTTCTTACACTCTGAAGCCAAACATACTATAACTTAAAGACCCCTTTATGCAGTACTTAATCTACCATTGAAATTGATGGGGTTTCTAATATAGCAAAGCTTAGCACAGAAATTTGGGGTATTAAAACAATGGCTACCTTCTTTATCCAAGAAGACTGTGTAATTGGGCAGTGTCCCATCTGCTATACAGATTCCTTTTACCAGACAGCTACTGATCAATATGCCACTTGCTTTCACTTCATGGGAGTAAAAAATAGCATTGTTGAAAGAAGAATCAATGCACCTGTAGACTGTACTGCAGATTAACAAGGTCTAAACTTTTCACAGATCATTCAAAGCTTCCCATTCTGAGCCAATAGAGGAATCTAGACCGCTGAATGAAGTGAAACGTCACTCACAAGGCACATTCACCAGTGATTACACCAAGTACCTGGACACCAGACGAGCTCAGGACTTTGTGCAATGGTTAATGAGCACTAAAAGAAATGGGTAAGCATTTTGGTCACATTGATACAGATCTCCACAAACAAAAACAGCCAAGAATCTAGCCAATTCAGTTTCTTGGTATCAGCTTCCCATCCCAGATCATGGATAAACCTCGAATAAGTAAAGTACTTGAGGAAAATTTATGTATACAATCATAGAATCGTTTAGTTTGGAAAGGACCGCTAAGATCAAGTCCAGCCATTAATAGAATATTAATATATTATTAGAAATGAGAAACATGTAAAATCAATCAAAAGGATTTGGCTAAATCAAAATGTACTTTCTGATATGCCACCTATAAAGACTGTCTCAGCCTCTTTGAGGCAGATTTCCTCAGTGAATCAATTAAGTTCAATACAAATAAGATATATAAATATAATGCACAATTCTGGGCCATTAGGCCTCAACAAAATTTTCCTATCTATGGATACTCTAATCCTGAAGTTTCATTTGTGAAAAGGCAGCTGATGTGTAGGTTTTGTTGACTACTGGATAATTTACCAGTATCATCAATATAAATTGGCATGTTTTTTTCAAATATACTTTGATTAAACTCAAGCTAACAAGCTGAGAGCAAGGATAATGCACAAGTGCGTCAGTCTTGTGTTCTAGAGAAAATCTGCCCAATAAGAATCCAGAAATAGCCAGAAGAATCTATTACATTAATGCTTTTAAATCTCTGTGGAAGACTTTAAAGTATAAAGTAACAATTTCTACACATTGTACTAATTTAAATTCATATGTCTGAAATATAATGAATATAATATTCATCTATGAGTCATGAGGATTCACTATAATATTCAAATAATAACCAGTAAATCTTATGCAGGCTTTGCAGTGTACTGGTACTAACGATCTAATGATTGTGCAATTTCACTACAGCCAACAAGCACAGGAGGACACAGAAAATAACAAAGTCCCTGACCAGCTCTCAAGGTATTCTATTTGTCACAACTTGTTATTCTCAATCAGTTTGAGTTCATTTTCAGTTGAACAAGAAAGAGAACAACTAGTGTTCTTTGAAATGTTACCACAATCAAAGAAATATCAATCCAATACATTATTTCATAGCTGCTTTTAACAAGGAAATAGGATATGTCTCTATGTTATTTATTCCTGCGCCTGTGTTCTATAGCTATAGATGCAAGGAATGCAACAGGATGAGAATAGGTTTTAGGAAAGCACATTTCAAGTAATCAAGGAGAGTAGAGAATAACATAAAAAGAAAAACTTGGTATAGAGAAAGTTTGAAGAAAAAAATTAAACAAAAACAACCACATTATGTTGAAGAATAAAAAACCAGTGAGAAGATTAGTGAAAGGAAGGCGGCCAGGAAAATTTGCAGAGAGCTGATTAAACATGATGCAATGTTCAGCCCTCAGCACTCAGTCCCATGTTTCATAAACCACTTATTACAGAAAGGAGAAGACCTGATGAAGGCCAGAATTCTGTTTCTTGACTGTGTTATTGGGAAAAGGTTAGAGAGATTGGAAATTTTAAATAAATAAAGGAGAAATTGAGTAAGTGTTTTTGCAAAACAGATTAAAATACCTATATGAAGTCTTTCGTCAGAAAATCCAAAAAGGATAGCCCAGATCACAAAGACCCTTACATTCACACTGTCAATATTAATAACAAATTTGTAATAATGTTTCCGCTTCATTGAAACAGCATATCTCAAAAAAAAATTAACATTTCATTAAAAATGTTCCAAACAACTCTAGTTAGCATGCTGATGAAAAGTGCAGATGGTACTAAATTAGGAGGAATGGTGACATCCCAAGAAGAAAAAATAATAGAAAGAGCTAGATTTGGGCAGAAATTAGCAAATTTTGAAACAGAAATGCTAGAGAATTTATTCATGGAAAATATTCCATAATATGTCTACTTCTTAGTGTAGTTTGCCTTCCCAGCAGCCACTGTAACATAATTTTGTATTATATCAGAGAAATAATCACAATGAGGTGTAGGGAGGGAGAATGCCTTTAATAAGATGGAGTTGATCAGGCTTGAAAGTTTTCCAAGATTATGACTTGGTCAGAGAGATGATTTAAAAGGTGTTTATAAAACAACTCAAAATGTAAACTTGAAAGGAATTAAGTCTGAATAGTTTGGCTCAGAAATAATGAAGGTGAAGGTAGGGGGAGCATTTAACAAAGGGCAACAAAAAGCATGTCTGTAAAATACAATACAGTTTCTAGCTCATATTTAATTAGTAAGACCATTCCAATACAGCTGTAATTGCTTTCCACACCTGAAGTGAGTTTTTCAGAACTAGTTCAGGAATCTCTGCACAAAACTGTATTGCATAGTACAGGCATACCTTCAGAACTGAAACCTAACAATAAAAAATATGTCAAGATCAATTTGAGGCACAAAAAGAACCCCTCTCTCCTATACAAACACTAGTCTGGCACATGGGATATTGAAATCAATGAAGATTGTTTAAAAGTTCAATTCTTACAGACTGCTCCTGTGGTACTGCTCTCCTTTCAGCAATGCCATCTCCAAGCGCCATGCTGAATATGAGAGACATGCTGAAGGCACCTACACCAGTGACATCACCTCTTATTTGGAAGGTCAAGCTGCCAAAGAGTTCATTGCTTGGTTAGTGAATGGACGAGGAAGAAGAGAGTAAGAATGCATCCATTCCTCTTATTAAATTTTGCCTAGTATTTGGGGTTAGAAATCATGTCTGATGAAACTCTGATGTGCTTTTGATCATTCTTGCTGTACTTCATGTCTTTCTTTTGTATTAGAAGACATTCTGTTGGTGATTGACTACCACTTTACATTATTAAGTTCAAATACAGATTAAAACCTGTTCAGTATGCTGTTACACTCTAAAAGGTCAAGTTTTATTTAAGGTCAACACATCTAAAACTAAACCAGACCTTCTTCCTCTAACTACGATCTTCCCCTTCACATAACATTGCTTACAGTCTCCTTAACTGTCACTGAGATTATTCAAGTCACTATCATCTTAAATTGCCTTCTCTTCTTTTCCTTTTACAGTCCATCTTTTCCTGTGCAATATTTCCAAGATTAAATCTTTACCAATGTTTTCAGGTGTACTCTGTGTGCTGATGATCATTCCCAGCAGTAACTAACTTCTTTTCCTCTTCCCATGCTTCTCAGAGTCTCCCCAAGCTGCTGCTGCCAAAACTATCATTGCTGTAGCTTATCTTCCTTTTTAAGAGGCCTCTGATTCTTTTGCCATGGTTTGGAGTTCCCTGGACACAAAGCTCCACTAATGGTTTTGCCTACCCATGATTTCTTTAATTTCTACCTTGTTCTCCACATACTCATTGCAGATTTCTCTATCCTATCCACTTCATGTTCTCCCTCATGACTTTACATCTTTTGCCATGATGGTCGTACACTTGGAGTGGCATTGCCTTCAGTCTTCTGCAGGCATCTTCTGCTCATCTATTTCCAACTCTGCATGGTTAGGAGCTATACCATGCAGCTGCCACTCCCCACCTTTCAACTGTTCTGTACTTATTTGTGCCTTTAGACTGTAAGCTCTTTGGGGCAGGGATTTCAGTTCATCCTCTGAATGAATATTCTACCAGCTGTAAAGTATTATGTAAGTCTCTCACTTTACATAAAAATAATAATAATAAAATACAATCTGTAAGACAAGATTGTGTGTTGTAGTTAAGGAAGACTAAATAGCAAAAATTAAGTTTTGTAAAAATTGACAATTTCCTGAAAAAAACAGAGTTAAATAAATTAGGTCAGCTATAGAGAAGGGAAAAGCTTGTTCCCCTTCCTAGTTATGTTCAGACATCCACTTGTTTTTCTGTCATGTTTTGTTTTCATGAGCAGAAATAGGGTATTTCTGTATCCATTTGAGAGAAATACAATCTCACTGAACTTAGATCCCTAGATGGGCAATTAATTGTAGACAACCCTTCTGCTTTCCAACATTTGGTACTGTTAGTGGTTGAACTTTTATATAGTCTTCCTTGAAATGAACCAGTCTGCCTGTCATTGGATCCAGGACCCAGGGTGCTTCAGCATCAGCCCACCTCAATGAAATCCATCAAAATCTTCCTATATTTGATGGGATGAAACAAGAGAGAAAAGTTTTCTAAATCAAACTCTGGTTTTGACAAACTGGTTTTTCAGCAGTCAAAAAAAGAATGGAAAAAGAATCAGGACCTGATTCCAAGTATAAAATGCAACATTCTAAGATTTTATATCAAACAAGCAAATAGCAAATTTATACAAGTGCTTTAAATGAGCTATTTCAACCACCCTTCTGAAACAACAAAAAAAGAAATGTTGCCCTTAATAATTCTTATTAAGAATAAGCATTCTTAGGAAATATAATTTCAAGTAAATAAATAGGCCTTATGTCCAAATAAAACAGAAAAAAGAATGAAAATTTGACTGTAATGTTTTAATAGTGGTATTTCTTAAATAGTAATTCTTAGTAAATGTACTGGTGCCTAATATACGTGGCATAGACACTGCAGACTGAGATATATTTTTGCATGTATGGCTTTTTCAAAACTGCTAGAGAGGAGTTTAGACTCACTGGAAGGAACCACTGTGTGTTTTGAAAATAATGCCTCAAAAGATGTTCTGACACACATTGTGCTGTACTGACCCATAACATCAGGCTCAATCCTTAACTCCTTCAAATGACAGGGCATGTTCAGTGTATTAGAACCCTGTAACAAGGCCCTTTTAAATGGTTTGTTTGTTTTGATCTGCACAGTGTTGATAATTTCTTCCCTTTGAAGTTTCCCAGAAAAAGCCCTTGTGGCTGAAGAAATGGGTCGAAGACATGCAGATGGCACTTTCACGAGTGATATCAACAAAGTCCTTGATGATATGGCTGCCAAAGAGTTCCTAAAATGGCTAATTAACACAAAAGTTACCCAAAGGTGCCTGAATTTTATACTATTCTTAATATACTGATATTTTCAATGCATTTGTCACACCTGGGGAAAATACTACTAATTTTTCTCTTAGCTGCTGATATATCTGTAGTATGTTGCAAACTTTGTTAAAGACAGATGAAGAAGGATAAAACACTAAATGGAACTAATTCCAAATATTATCAGAATTTTTATCAATGATGAACCTCTAATAATTTCCTATTTAATTTGAAAGTAGTTCTGCCAGTGAATGTTACCAGAAGTAAGGTCATATTAAATCACTGAAAAATAAAACTTTGCTTTACATGGACATTATAAAATCGGAAATATTTATTGGCAAAATTACACCAAATTGATTATTCTTTAAAGACTGTGATATAAAACACTGCCTTAATCTGTGGCTTGTCATTAGGAAAAAGTGCTGTAATCTGAGCTCATGCCGTAATCAGGGCTCCTGTTTGGGAGCCCTGCTTTAGTTTGCCTGTATGTAGGCAAAGCAGCATTTTCTAAATGAGCACTGTGAACAAGTTAATATTTGGGAATTATTTGTTAAAATTAACAAAGCATTTTAAAAAGTAATTAAATACCAACACAAGACACATGTGAGTGGCCAGATTTTTTTAACATGTTAGATATCCAATTTGCATTATTAAAGCACCCAAAAAACCAGTTGATTTTGGAAATCTGAAACAAAATTAACAAAAAATTTAGAAGGTGTAGTTTAAATACAGTTTTTATTAACATGCTACTATTTTTATGTTTGCAGTTCAGCGTTGAAACAAACAATTTAGGAAAAGAATCTATTAGAAACTACTAAAATGCTTTTCCTTTAGGAATAATTGTTTTCAATCTGTTATTAGAGAGAGGCATTGAGAGGTCTGTGAAACTAACATCTGCTCACTCTAAAACAGAAAAAATATGTTCCACACATATTTCATAAATCTTGGGAGACTTAGAATTTTTCCTAATTGCTGCTGCTTTTTTTCTTTGTTTTTTTCCCCAGAGACCTTTTGGAAGAATACCAGTAAAAATGAAGAATAAAATGGGATAAATGAAGATCTTCATTTCATCAACTGCCAGTTATTAAGAGATTCTGAAATCTGTATTCTGTCATTTACATTTGTTGTAACAAAGCTATGTCACCTTGCATGCCAGGAAATAATTGTACTATAGTTTAGTGTTGCCAAAGGTTTATATGTGGAAAACCTGTTGTCTAAGGCATGGTTTTCTTAACAGCTTTAAGAATGTGAAAGTTCTATAACTTCATGTTTTGCATTTATTAGGACTAAAGTAACTCCATTTATATTTAAGGATAAAATTATTTTTCTAAAAAATTTACTTCTACACACAAATGATTCAATTACCAATTATATGTGTTATTCATAAGGGGCTGGCAGTTACAAATGCCTGAGAAGTGAATATCCCTCTTAAAACCTTTGTTATAAAAAGGCTAAGCTTTAAGGGTATTAAATTATAGCCTTAAATAAATTTTTTTCAAGCTTCTTTTCTGTTGACTTCTCATTGTGTATATGCCACGTTCCTCTTTGCACTCCATTTCATTTTATTCTAATATTTTAGTGTCTCTGAGATCTTAGAAATGGTTTGTTTGGACTGATAAACTCAGCATTGTTTGGTCACATTTTCTCTGCAATAATTCCCAGAAAAGAGCTGTGTGAACTCTGAACTATCTTTAGGTGAAAAATAAATCATGTAAGATGAAGCTAGAGAGGACTAACATTTTTATGGGAATAAGTTTTTTAAAAGCATCTGAAACTTGCACTTATAATCTAAAATTTCTGGGAAAATATTAGATCATTCTTCCAAAGTGCTATAGGAATGAATATTCTGTAATTTTAGATCAGAACAGATCATACCCAGTTTGGCATCTTGATCAGCTTCTTGGCAACAACAGAAAGCTTTTCTAACATCCCAACTTTAAACAATTTAAATTCAATAGAATCTTGCATTAAAGAAAAAATATAAAATCATAACATCCAAAATACCACTGGAGATAAGAAAAGAAAAAGGGAAAAGAGGTGGAGGCTGTGTATACATATTATTTGTTTATTTAATCCCATTTGTACACAGTGGTTTGGGTTCAAGTGGAACTGGAAAAGATTCAGTTATGTGCAGTTGGATACATATGGCCCAGGACAAAATGGTACAAGGTAAATCTTCTGTTCCCACAGACTGAACTATTGCCTTTGAAATGTTTTATTTCACTTTGTCCGGGATGTCTTGGTGCTCTGAAGGACAGGATTCCTCAGTTACAAATCCATTTTTTCACAGTGTCTGTCACCAGGGATTTTGAGCCTCTCCTGGTGGTGGCTTTATCAGCATGAAAATACTGGGCTTTCCACACTTTTACAAATTATATGCTTTAGGAACAGAGGGACGTAAATTATTTTCTCAAGTTTATGCAGCTTTTCTGGAACACAACAAAAACATTTAACCTCTAATTTTCTAAGTCCCGATCTAGAGCATGAATCAAAAGTAACCCTTTCTTCACAAATGAGACAAGCTGAGCTTATAATCAGAAATATCAAACACATGTTTTACCTCAACAGGACTAGGATTTACATATCCTGAAATCATAGAGCAAGTCCATATGACATCAGTAATAAGGTATGCCCTGGATATTTCTCATTTCTGTCTACATGAAATTCAGTGAAGAGTATAAATACAGGGAAAAATAAGTCACAATCTCTTTGTCTTTACTAAATGGCTGGAGTCCTCTGTGTATTGCACATGTGCTGCCTTGAACTTCCATGTGGCCTTATATTTAAAAGTGTCCCCACTGTATTTTATTTGCTGAGTGTGCAGCATCTTTTGTCTTCCATACTATTTACTAAGTATCTGGAAAAATAAGCATATTGCATTAAAACAAGACAACTACTTGGAATGAATTAAAAAAAAAAAAAGAACAGAAACCTGAGATACTCTAACCATTCAACTGTGCTCAGAGGACATGTAAGAATCTGTACTTCCCAAGAAAATAATTTTCTAAATAAAAACATACAAACTTGAAAGAGCTAAGTGACAGCTGCTACCAAGTACATTGAAATTGATGTCCCAGTAACATAATCGCATAAAACAGGGATTTTTCGTTCTTGATTTACAGTTAACACTCTTCACAATCCTCTCAAATAGAACCAAAGATGTGCTACAAAACTGTCATGCCATTTCAACTTCAAATGCAAAGAAAAAATGAAACTCCACTATTCACTGGAGCCACTGAACCCGTACAAAATTCTATCCAGCCCATATTTTGTCTCCCACAAGAACACACTGAGAACTCTGGAATACATCATTGCACCTGTAAAGTAAACCATACACATTTTAGTCACTTTTTTTTTTACTCTGCAGAGAGCTTAAGTTTTCCATTTTTGCAGTTTGACTTTTCTAAATATTTCTGGAGGAAAGGCTCCAGATGTATATATAAATAGATGTCTAACAAAGTCTTGAGTTTTAGTGAGGCTAGAAGTCTGAGGAAGACATTGCATCTGGCAGGTCCCCCAACTCTCTGGGAGGTCAGCCTTAGGCTGAAAGCTGTATTTTCATTCTTTTCTAGTCAATAGCTTCTTGCAATCATGCAACTTCTTTATGAATACCACTGTGTTGAACATACAATAGGAAGCTACAGCTTCTCAAATTTCATCACGTAGCAGCCACTACTGGATAGTCCTTTGTTTAATTTCTTGGCATGGTGCTAATACTTATCTGATTACAAAAGAACACCACAGTATAAAGTAACTCAAAATACTTAGCTGGAAGAACTTTTTAAAGTCTCAGGCTATCACAAAAGACAATCTGACCAAGAAACAGAAGCATGACCATAACAATATTTTTTTGGGATCATGAGTGTTTTGATCAATCAGGAGGAACTTGAGATTTTTTTCGAGTTGTAGAGAATCATTGTTAGGAACTATTACAATTCAATGGAAAATATATTCTGCTTTACTGACTATTACTCAATCACTCTGGTGGTTCTGCCTACAGGTTTGGGTCCTGTAAATCCCTCTGGCATGACCACTGTCAGAAGCACTGTAGGTTACTAAAAATTTGATCTAGACATAGGAACCCAGATTTCCAAAGGCACTTAAAATGGTGTTCCCACCGAAACCAGCAGTAGCCAGCCATATGCATTGACAGTACTGCTCCTTTTTTCTCCTTAGAATTCACCATGAGGGACTTTAAATCATGGTTGATAATCTCTCAAAACATTACTAAACTGCAACTTGGCTATGAAAAGCTACAAAATATTCAGGTACATTTTTTCACAAGACATAATTTGACTGTGCTGTATTTTGAGACATTGTGATGATCACTACTTATTAGGGGGGGAAAAAGCACAGATTGGCTGATTCCTATTGTGATTCCTACTCACTAGGAAAAGGAAAATTCACCCTGGGGTGAGGGGTGGTGGTGTTTTATTTTCCTTTTTGATTGTTGATAAGACAGATGCACAGTATACCAGACTGATATTTAAGTGGAGCTGTAAGCATTCTGAAACATTGGCCATGCATCTTACTGCATATAATGAAATGCTGCTTTGAAAAGTAATGTAAAGCACTGTTACTTCACTATGATTTTACTTTATAGAAGTGGCCTTATCTACTCAGAGATTAGTGATTATAGTAAACTGTGGAATTGCAGCAGGCTGGATGCTGCATGGTAAATGTACACTGTGCTACCTGGAACCACCATCAGGCACATTAATGACCTTCCTAAGGCAACCAAATAAATCCAGCACAGCATAAATTTGTAACTAGTACCAGCTGCTACCTTCAAGGAGCATGGTATACAACAACGAGCAAGAACATGTTTGTCCCTAGATGAAGTCTGTTGACTCCCAGACAGACACATCCTTAATGTTTGTAAACACTTTGTTTATACTAAAGGAGACTTTTTAATCACAAAAAGCTATTTTCCCACTTCCAGACACAGTTTGCTTAAGAAACAGCAGTAAAATATTAAATGCTGTGCTCCGTCTGCAGAAGTAGAATGAAGGAGCAAGCAGCATAACCTTTCTGAAAGCTTTGACAAGTTCTTTGAAGGCAAGACTAAGAACATTTGCTATTTCCCTTGACTTGAAATCTTGCTTCAGCAGATCACATACTTTTTCTGTTACATTTCTCAACTCGTAAAATACCTGCATCTGTCTCTGGTAGCTACTAGTGTTCTGCAATTAGAGGAGGAAAATCTAACGTGGATAAAACAAAAAGCACAACTTACAATTATTGTTTGGGAGGCTAGAGCTCGTAAAATAATTTAGAAACTCAGACAGTTTTTTTAATAACTGGTAAGACTCAGCTTTTTAAACTATCAAAAGCTTTACAGTTTTGATTTGCAGGTTACACTGTCTTTTCCAACAATTTGTCTTACTTTCTCAGCACATACTCAAAACTCTCCTTGGAAAGGGAATTGTTTTATGTCATAAACAAGGGTCATCCTCACCACTAAATTTTAAACTTTTGTCCTATATTTCTATTTTCTGGTCTTAATTTAAGGTCCCACTTAACAGACTTACACATCTATTTCCAGTGCCAAAAAACTATAAATATAAGCCCTTCCTGCAATTTTATCTGTTTTTTCATGACTTGACTGCCAGAAAAAGAAGTTCAAAGAGCAGAAAGTTAACAAGAAATGCTGGTGTTATCAAAACATTGGGAGTTTTCCATCAGCGTTTGAAGGCATTTCACTCCTGGGCCGCTATCTGATTTCCGACAGAACTCCCCCCGCTGTCCCAAGTCTCTCCTGCCGCGTCCAGCTGTGTCACCGCGAGCTGGCGGAGAAAGCGCCGCTCACGCCGCAGAGCCGGCGCAGAGCCGGGATCTTGCACAACCCCCA
>NW_005054298.1:15344007-15365306 GCF_000277835.1 Geospiza fortis | reverse complement strand
ACCGTGCCCCTGGTGCTGCTCACCCGCCGTAAGTGCGCGGGCAGCGGGGCGGGGGGCGCGCTGCGGAGCGGGGAAAGTTCTGCGGAAAGTTTCTGCCTCAGAGAACGGGGTCCGGGAAACTGGGAGGTACGGCCGCCTCACCTGAGAGCGTGGGGGGCGCGGGGACAATTAAAAAGCCTCTTGTTTTCTTGTTTGCCTTGATAATAATTAGAAGCATTGTCGTTTTCACCATTTCACTGTTCTTATTGTTGGCAGAGGCTCTCGAACCAGCAGTAAACTGCCAATTACTCTAATTTTTCTAGAGAGTATTGAAAGGATTATATTCCTTCTCATTTGCTTTGTTTGCACAACTTTTGTTAACACCGTTGAGTGAAATTATATAAACAGCCCAGTTACAGAGGTCAGAAAAGTACAGAAAGGTTCTGAATGAGGTTTTTGGACTCTGACCAGTTAGCACTTTCCAGGTCGCCCTTGTCACTCTGGAGGTTAATGGGAAACAGCATTAAATCCTGATCCAGCAGTGCATTGCTTTCAGCTGGCAGGACAGAGCTGCTCTCGTTTTGTGTTCTTGTGATTAAAAGCTGAGCAGTCGGGATTTGTATAGCCAGCACAGCACACTCTAAGGGTTTGCTAGACTAGACCTAGGTCCGAGAAGTGCACCCCGAAAAAGTGAAGATGTGTAAGTGGATCTTGATGATGTGCTCGGAAATTGCTTCTGTGTGCACAGAGTTGGGGTTTTTTTGTGTCGGTTAAAGAGGTGGAGCTTGTGTCACTGGTGCTCCTGTGGCATAATTTACATTAAACTGTTTTGCAGTTCAGCTCTATTAATATTAATGTCAATATCACAGTCATTCAGAACTGGATTTTCAGAGTCCAGATAGCTGAGTTATATGCCTTCTAGGCTGAAACTTCCAACAGTGGATGCTGAGTCTGTTTTCTCTTATTTTTGGGCAGCTTTTTGCACTTATCTCAAAAAAAAGCAGATTTTTGAGGTGACAAAAAATACTCTGAATTTCACAAGTGGGGAAGAGCAAGAGAAAGGGTCTTGATAACTTATCAGATGGATGTGTGCAGGCGTAACACCTAGTGAAAGAATTCAGTATGCAGGCCTGAACTCTGCTGAGGAGTTCGTACTTGTCTATCTTGATGCCAATGCTATGTCTTTCTGTAAATAAAGTGGGTTTTCTTCTTTCATGAGTTGTAGCATAGGAGTTCTTTTCCTCTAGAAGTGGCTGCAATTCAAGATCAGTCATTCAGTTACATAGTAAATTAATTTTACTTCAAAGAGGCATTTCTGTTCTACAATACACAGAATACCATCATGCTGTCAGCCTTGGCTTGTTTCCTTTGATTATAAAAGAGTAGAACAGTGTGTCAGACTTCTTACTGTTGGTTCAAATTAAGGCATAGAGAACACACCCAGGTGGTTCATTAAGTCCCTCTGGATAAAATAAGGATTGAGATGGAGTGGCCCCAGTTCAAAAACTTGAATTCCTGTCTCTTCACAAATCAGGCCAGCAGTAACATCTGAACAACTGTGACCATTGTAGTTTGGGAACTGCAGAGGTCTTTTGAATTTTTGACTGAAGGGTGCTAAACAGATGTTTTCTGTTAGCTGTGTACAAGTTGTGTACTCATAAAGTAGTAATTTATAGGTTAGGGCAATTAATCACTTGTTTGCTTATATGGCTTTTATGAACAACCACAGGACATGAGTAGCTAGGGATGCCTCTTGGGCCATGCAGGTGATGGAGTACAAAATGAAAAGTGGTAAAACTACTTTGGGAAGGAGCAGCTCATGTGACTGTGACTATGTGAAATCAAAGTCTGCTCTGATAAATCCCCTGTAATTGCTGTCAAATAGTTTTCATTTCATCCCAATGGTTCAAGCATTGTACAGGGAGTGAATATGACAGTTATTGATATAAACAGATAATTTTGAGTTTGAACTTCTTAGCTTTGGTCTGCAGCTGTTTTCCCTGCCATGCTTCTCAATGTATTTTCATTTCATAAGCTTCATATTCATGCAGGACATAATTAGTTTGAGAAGTGGTCTCCAGTGCAGTGAAAGGTAGTGGAATTTTGCCTCTCCAGCAGAGTTCTGGCTTGTTGGCTGGCCTGTAGGCCTTGTAAGGAGAACTTCTGCTTCTTGTCTTGCAGACACTTAGCATGGACAAATAGTGACGACTTAAATTTGTGGAGTAGTTCCCTAATTTGAGGTGCAGCCATTTACCTGGAGGGTCTGCTGCCAGAACTCTGTACAAAATTCTATATTTCATTTAGGCCCACTGCCTATTTTGACACTTCATTTTATATTTAATAACCACATGGGGCTACTTTCATCAAACAGTTTAATTTCAAAACAGCGTTGGGGCTTGTATTTGAAGTCTGTTGATCAAAGCATTGTTGTGCTTTGAGGAGCTATCCAACAGGTGACTACAGCAACAAGTTGTTACCCTTAAAGCATGAGTATTTTATAAAAACATATTTGGTTTGTTTGTTCATGATTCACCAATTTGCTTACACTTCTCACTGTTGTTTTTTTTTTTCTTCTATAACCTTCCATGCAAAAGGCAGGTTGAAACATCCCATGTCTATGTTTATCCTTACCACTTCTCTGATTGCAGGTCTTGTTAAAGCTGGGCAGGAACGCCAGGAGTGGGAGGATGAGCAGCCAGTGCTGGGAGCAGCAAGGAGACAGTGCAGTATTTGCTATTATTCTGCTGCCATGAGCAAGTCATAGACTGCCTTAGAGTGAGGGTCCCATACAGCTGTCTGTCCACAAACCAGGTTTCTTCAATTACAGTTTATATTCACTAAATGAGAAGCTTTTGTGGTCTTTTGATAGAAGTGTGCGTAGGAGAGGCTGGAAGAGCACAGCAGGTCTTGGGGAAGTTAATGATCTTATGGTGCCTGAGTGTTCTGTGTGAGTGTGAAAAGATAGGGAATGGACATGTTTTCCTGCTACATGTCCTTGACTTCTGTAACTGTCATTTAACTCAGTTATCTACCCTAATTCAAATGTTGAGTAATACAATGTAAAACCCCATTATCAACAGTAGATTGCTATCTATAGAATACTTCTGCTGTTATTTCCTTCCTTTTCCTTCCCCTTCTTTGCATGAGATGGGGTAAATTTGAGAGAGATTCCAGAGGTATGATTTACCAAGTTAATGATTAAATCCCTCCGGGGAGCTCTCTGCAGTCCCATGGAGTGGCTTTTGGATGAACTGCTCCAGGAGGTGTCACAGCACTCACATTTGGTTGTGGTCTTTCCTGAATGTCCTGTATCAGCCCCTGGGTATTGGATAGAATTCTGGATTAAATGAGCCTTTGTCCTGAGGCTGGAAAGTAGTTTCTACCTACTTTTTTTTTTTTCTGGAAATCAGGTCTCTAACTGTCACCTAGTAACTGGGGGCTGGAGTATACAGGAGGGGGGAAAAATTAGAGTACTCTTTTACAGGCTGGAAGAGAAATGGGGAAACAGCAGATTTCGAAAAACTACCCTGAAATGTCTCTTACTTTTCTGACCACTGAATCAGCCAGCATCTCTCCTGCTGCTCCTAAATGACATGCTTTGATTGCAGATCATTCTTGCTCTTCTGCCTTCACTTTAAAATGGCAATAACTATTCACCTTTTCTGTTTTTTATAATTTCTCTATCCCTTTCTTGTTATTACTGAACATCATCCTTGCACTTGTCTTTCCCTTTATGGGGTTTTTCCTGTCTCTCTCAGTAGGGGTCAACATGCAGTAAAGCTTCCTATATTACTGCTTTTATTGTTTATCATGGTTTAAAGTCAATTCATTTCTTGCCTCTTCTCTATTTAAATTACGCGTAGAAATTAGGAAAATGAGCCTTGACACTGGGGAATAACCAAAACATATGCCAAAAGTAATTTCTCAACATGGTTCCATTTTGGTATGGTGATATGTCACACCATAAAACTTACACAATTGTTAACTTCTTGTTTGCTTTATACCTGTCCTGGTTTTGTCTGGGAATCAGGTATTTTCTCCTCGTAGCTAGTCCAGTGCTCTGTTTTGGATTCAATATGAGAATAATGTTGATAACACAGTGATGTTTTTTGGTTGTTCTGAGTAGTGCTTACCCTTAAGTCATGGACACCAATTTCCCAGGCTCTGCCAGAAAACAGGTGCACAAGGAGCTGGGAGGGAGCATGGCCAGGACACCTGACCCAGTCTGGCCAAAGGAGTATTTCATGCTCACATAAACTGGGGGTTGGCTGCCAGGTGCCCATTGCTACCTGGACAGGCTGGACATTGGTCAGCAGGTGGTGAGCAAATTGTATTTTGCATCAGTTATCTTTCCTGGGTTTTATTCCTCTTGCTTTCCTTTTCATTACAAATATTATTACTATTATTTAGGAGTATTATATTTATTTTTATTTCAATCATTAACTGTTCTTACCTCAACCTATGGGTTATCTTTTCCTGATTCTCCTCCCCATCTCCACTGAGGGTGAGGGAGGAAGGGAGTGGTACTTAGTTGCCAACTGGGGTTAAACAATGTCAACACCTCACACCTACAGAAACCAACTCAATTTTTCTCTTAAGACAGGGTGGCATGTTAATAGGAAATTTCAAATTTCAAACAGAATTGTTTATCAACTTTGTATGAGTACTGCTTATGTAAATGGTTGAGAGACATCTTTGCAGAAGGACTTACAGTTTTACTGTTGTAGTAGGGGTATTATGATGTAACTATTTCTAGTATATCATTATGACAGTGGAAATACCAAAGTACTCTCAGGAGTCAGACCAGGGTAGAGATGAATCACTGAATTGATTGGGATGTAAGATTGGGAAAACCCTCCAAGATCATCAAGTCCAGCCTTTGACTGAATGCTACTTTATCAACTAAACCATAGCACATCCTGTCATCTCTTAAACATTAGCAGGGATGGTGATTCCACCATTTTCCTGGGCACTCCTTTCCAATGCTTAACAACCCTTTCAGTGCAAAAATTCTTCCTGATGTCCAACCTGAACCTTCTCTGGCACAGCTTCAGGCTATTTCCTCTTGTCCAGCCACTATCTGCCTGGGAGAAGAGCCTGCCCCCCACCTGATCACAGCCTCCTCTCAGGTAGTTGTAGAAAGCAATACCATTCCCCCTGAGCCTCCTCTTCTCCAGGCTGAACACTCCCAGCTCCCTCAGCCACCCTCATTGGACTTGTACTTCAGACTCATCGCCAGCTCCATTGCCCTTCTCTGGACCTATTCCAGCACCTCCAGGTCTGTCTGGAATTGAGGGGCCCAGAACTGGACAGAGCACTCGAGGTGTGTCCTCACCTGTGCCAGGTACAAGGGGACAGTCACAGCCCTGTTCCTGCTGGCCACGTTATTCCAGATCCAGGCCAGGATGCTGCTGGCCTTCTCGGCCACCTGGGCACACACTGGCTCATGTTCAGCCTGGTGCTGACAGCACCCCCAGATCCTTTTCACCCATCTGCCCAGCCTGTGGCGCTTCTGGGGTTGTTGTAACCCAGCTGTAGGATCTGGCAGTTGCTGAACCTCAGGCAGTTGGCCTCAGCCCATGGATCCAGCCTGTCCAGATCCCTCTGCAGAGCCCTCCTGCCCTCCAGCAGAGCAACACTCCTGCCCAACTCGGTGTTGTCTGCGAACTTAAGGAGGATGAACTCAATCCCCTCATCCAAAGCATGGGTAAAGATTATTAAACAGAACTGGCCCCAGTACTGAGCATTGGAAGCTCATCATTTGGAGTTTAGAAAAATAAGTCTGTATGTGGAATTGTTTAAAAAGAAAAATAACAAGAAAATGCAGCCTCTCTGAGGAACCTAAGAGTGAAAGAAGCAGTTTTGCCAAAATATAAACATCCATTGGCCTGTGTACCATCTTCAAAGCCAATAAAATGCTCTTGAATGTCAGCAATTACTTTATTCTGTCGAAATAAACCTGTTTGACCTTTCTTTTCAAATGGAAACCATACAATAAGAACCAAAATTTGGAATTCAATGTATGTTGAGTATCTTTGGTCAGTGGCACTAAGTAAGAATATACTGGTAATGGCCTACCTTGTAGATTAAGAAAATGCTTCAACTAGAACTTCTATGACTGTACCCTTACAGCTTGGCGTGTGTTTTCATATTCAGATACTATGTGGAAGGTGTTGACAGAAAATGAAATTTTAATTTTATACATAGCCAACAAATCTTAATAGTGTCCTGATTTTTAGTAATGAGACCTTAGCAAAATATGTATGTCACCAGGGAGAAAAACATTCATCAGTTTGGAAAAATCCCTAAACCTGTTCATCAGCCACCTGTCTTAAATTGCTTCTCCTTTTCCAAGAGAGAGTTTGTTGCTTTCTGAAGCCCCTCTGATTGAAAATGACACTTTCTCGATTAGGAAGAAGTCATATTCCCAACTAGACAACTGTGTATGAATATTAAATACCCACTTGTTCATAATCCATCAAATTAAATATTCAGTTAAATAAATAACCTGAGAAATTAATATTCTCACAGAAACTTCAAGAGCAATAAATCCAGCCTAGTAATTTTTTTTAAGAGTCACATTTAAAACGGAATCAGGCAAGCATTTTTTAACCTTTTCTGAGCATTTTAGGCTAAAATCATTGTATGTTACCTCTCTTGCAGCGGTAGTTTTAGTCTGTGCTGTATATATACAGTTTATATTGTTTGGAAATAAAAGTCAAGCTGTAATAGCTGATATAAATGTCTTCATGTGCTGTTCCAGATATCACAGGTATCCAACCTGCAGAAAGAGAACCTGCAGAAACTGTTGTGGGGTGTTTTTCTGTGTGTGTGTGTGTGTCCCCAAGGACTTTGCTGTCTTTTTCTTCTTGGCATAAGGAAAGTGAAGGCAGTGTGTTTAAAAGTATCCAAAACACTGGGTTCTCAGAATTGATAGGGCAGGTTAGCACCTTGGTTGATCAGTCACCAGGTCTGTACTTGAGTGTTTTTATCACTTGCTTTTATTCTAGTCTTTTGATTTAACCAGTTGAAATTAAAATTCCTTCCCTTCTGGACCCTGTAGGTAAAAGGGTATATGCAGGTAGATGAAGGTAGATTTTAGGTTTCCATTTAAAAAAAAAAGTCAGGGAGGATGCAGGGAGAGAATTGCGCACTTGAATTTAAAATCTGTAGTGTTTGTTTTCGGAGGAAAAGAATCACAAAGACTCAGACTGAGTTGTTGTTGTTGTTACTACTTGTCATACTTTGGAAAAAGTAGCTTGTGCACTGCGGGCAGTAAGAATGAAATACTTTCCCTAGAAGCTGACTGCAGCTGAAGCTGATGACCAAACTCATTAGCTTAAATAGATTCAAAGTTTCACTTGGTCTTTTCAGACTAAGGCAGTTACTTGGCTTTAATTTTCCCATCAAAATTGTAATGCTAAAATGAACTTAAAGATACCTTGGTGAAAATCACATCAAAAGAGGGATAAATATTTAATCAATTATTTCATCATAATTTTATCAGGAAGTGTTTGTTATTTAATTTATTTTTTTAATTAGACCTTCCCTGAATATTTTGCTGCTTCTGAGATTTTTAGGGTTTTTTTATTTGAGGCATTTCTCAAATTTGAGCTTAAGGATTAGCAAATGATTCACAATTGCAACTATTAGCAACTGGGGCTTTGCAGTGTTCTTCCTAGAGTGAGCATGGGGAGAAAGGCTCAAAGATCACTTCTTTTCAGCTTTTGAGGAGTACATGTTTCCTGAGGTAAGAGAGCCAGAGGTCTTCTGGTAATTTTTTTTACTGTCAGAAAGGTATTTTCATTTCCATGAGTTTGTTGAGTGACCTTGCTGACGCTCCTTTATTTTATGCTTGCTGAATTTGCCTTGCAATAAAGTTTTATTGCCCTCCCACTGCTACTACTTTAGAGACAGTTAGCTAAAACACTAATAACCAGCAACAAAAATCCACTCAGGAGCCAGGTTAAGAAGCTGGGGTGGAACAATTTGCAGCAAAGATCAGAATCTCTCTTCTGTCTGTTTCTTTCAGAGGAGACCCCTTCAGGAAAAACGTATACTCTACAGAATTACTTGAACAATGACTATAAGTACAAAACACATAATTTGGAGTGGATTTCAGGTAATTCATTTATACATACAACTTGAATGTCAGGAAAATGTGCTACCTTCAGCAATGTACCACCTGCAGTCACCTCATGCGGAGGTGACTACTGTATTCTGAAAAAAAGTCAAATTATTTAATTGTGCCATTATAGAACAGCACTTAGCTCAAAGGGTTGATTCCTTGTTTCCCTTAGAAACATGCTCATGTTCATGGCAAGTGATATTCTCCTACTGCTAAAAGAGCATACTTACTCCTGTGCTTTAGGGTAGAAGCATGTTACCCTCTGAGGTGTGTCAGCTTCCTGTGCTTTGGGCTGCCAGAGAACAGGGAGATGCAGGCTGCTTTTCCTTCTGAGTATGCCTAGTGCCCCAAGGGAAAGGGATGCTGGGACGTGGATGCTGTGGGCTCCATGACTATGTTTTGTGAACATTCTTGTGCTATAAGCATCCTTTCGTTATAGAATTGGGAAACAACAGCATTAACCAGATTTTTGGGATTTATTTCCTGCTCAAAAGCATAAAGGACAAATAGAAGTAACTGATGAACATTTTACTTGCTTTTTGTTGTCATCTCTCTTGTGCTTTTAGGAAATCAGTATCTTCACAAAACAGATAATGGGGACATCCTGTGTATCAGTGCTGACAACGGAACATCCTCAGTAATCCTGGCAAATACAACTTTAGTATGTTGACTTATATGTAATATATGCAGACATTGGGAAAGGTATTGGATTTCATATTTTGTTCTGCATAGTCTTTGGAATCAGTGCTTAATGTGTTTCTTTTGCCCTTCCTTTGTTGACAGGATAAGTACCAGGCAAGCACTGTTATATTGTCTCCTGACCTAAAGTTTGCTCTTCTGCAATACAGCTATACAAAGGTACAAGTGCACTTTACCTGTGGATGAAACTGGAAAATAAAGGTTTGGGAACAACTGAGAGGCTGAGAGAACGTGAGGGAAATGCAGGAGGATGGATGAATGTGATGAATGTAAGGGAACAGTCAAGTTGAGCAGGCAGGAGGAGAAGAGACTGGTATTATCTGTGAGCTTGGCAGAAGAGAGCTAACTGCCCGAGGGAAAAAATCATCTGGATAAAAAGTGGATGTAGAGTTATTGCAAGGAGAACAAGGCTGGATGGTTTATCTGGGAAGACAGTCTAGGAGAGTAGATAGGCATGGCTCTCCCAGGAGTTGTGTGGGTAAGGAGAAGTGATGAGTAGATATGCTGGTATACATCTGCTTGTATATGTGTGCTATATATATATATATGTGGTTGTTACATTGTGGTGGTAGGAGGTAAGAGTTTAAAACTGAGGTGAATGAAAATCTGCATGTGCTTCAAAGAAGGCTTGTGCTTGGAGTGGGCTTGTGTGTCCCTGTTGCCTCCTGTCAGCGAGCACATGAAAAGCCTGCAGCAGAATGCCTCATCTTGGCACGGTGCTGAGCCGTGCAACAAAGGTCAACCCACATTTATGCCAGGTGGCATGAAAATCTGGCTCTGGGTGCCAGTTGAGAAGCCTAATGGTGGTGATAATTTGCTGTGCAGTTTGTGCACTGAGAAACCGCTGACTTTGTTGTTCTTTCCTTTTTCTAGAGAGGTGCCTGTTCTGTTTGTAAAAAGTTCAGTGCTAACTTGTGCAGTGTACAAATACTTGAGCACTGTGTCACTGAACACTGCCCACATGCCCTGGCCTTGCAGTCCCAGAGTGGTTCTTGAGCTGTGCCAGATGCAGTCTGTGCACTCGGTCATCAATTTTTTTTCAGTTTTAGTTTCCATGCTGGATCCTCCTAAGCCAGTTAGCTTTTGTTTTTCTGAATTGTTCAGAACTTTTGGCTCTTCACTCACCATTAAAGGCCACAAAATGCCTAATATTTTACCAGCCACCCTACTTATCTCCTCTACTTGTAATTTATTGCTCTGTAGTATTTACTTGTTGCATTCATAAGAGTTAATTTTGTTTTAATGCTGAAGCAAGATATTTTAACCTTTATATAACAGTGTGATTGAAAGTTCTGTTATTATTAATCTTTATTGCAAAGAAAGAGAGTAACAAAATGAATCATGAGGATGTAGACACTTGTTATGTAATAACCATCTGGCTGTGTAGTACTAAGTTGTTGGTTTATATCTTCATACAAATATCCAAGAACCCTCTTAGAAGGGAGCATTATTGCAATATGTCAGTGCTGTGGGCTGAATCAAACCTCTCCAGCCCCACGTAGTGAACATGTTTAAATGTGTGTGCATTGTCATCATCATCTTTCTCTGTTAAGTACCCACAGAGCGATACAGATTTCAAGAGGCAGATTACTCAAAGGGTTTTATTTCTGTGACAATATGAATGGGAAAAGGTCACCCTGGTACTGGAGGAAATGCTGCAGACATACTGCTGGGACTTGTGAGAGCTATTATAAAATAAGATGCGAAGTTAAATAATACAACATGAAAAATGAGACGGGAAACAGGAAATGAGCCAGTAAAGCACAAGGAGTAGAGTTAACTGCACACTGATGATAGTCTGCCATGTAGCTACAAGGATTTCTGAAAATCTGCAGCATCTATGGCATCTGTAGCTCTGTCCTTAATCAGTCAACGGCCTCAGTCAGAGTATTTAAGTGATGACCCCAGAAGAGTGGAAATTCTTTAGTCTTTCCTTAAACCTGGTAGGGATCTGTTACCCTTGTATGTTCATTGTGTTCTCTCTAATCTTAATAAAAATATATCTAATCTTAATAAAAATAATATTAAATATCTTAATAAAAATCACAAGGAGAGCTTTAGGGGTAATTCAAGCTGCAAGAGATGTGAAACCTGGTGAAATTTATTTTCTTTACTATTAAAATAATTCTTTTGCAGTTGTGGAGGCATTCCTTTACAGCTTCATATCACATCTATAATTTCAGTAGCAGGTCAGTAATTTTTGCACATAAAATGTTGTTTTAACATTCATTTTGCACTAAAATATCATTTCACTGATTTCTCTTGGCTGCATTTTGTTTTTGTTTTTCCAGTTCTATCTTAGATGATGGACTACTACCTAATGATACACAGTATATATCCTGGTCACCTGTTGGTCATAAGCTGGTTAGTAAAGAAAAATAAAACTTTATATATAGAGTCATTTTCCTACACATGACATGGAAACTCATGTTGTCTGTACCCTTGAAGTTTTGGTACTTTCCTACTGCTAGGTGAAATAGCTGAACTAGTCTCGGAATTGACTACTGTAGCTGGAAAGACTCCAAAGTTCCTCTGTGTGTTTTCTTTTGTTATTTAATGAAAATGCATTCCTGAAAGTAACTAGTAGCCCCAGCAGTCATGAAATGCACAAATGCACAGGAACTTTGTGTTTTTACAGTTGCAGACAGTAGCTCATCCTTTTCAAAGACAGCAGCATTACAACTCTCTATTTAATCATCACTCTGTGATTTTTATCTCCTAATTACACAAAAATTGATGAAGTTTTACTTGATGGATGCATGTAATGGGATTAGAGGATTAAAATCTGTCTTGTATTCTTTCCCGCTGTTGTTTTCTTCCTCCTCTCCTCTGCAGTCCATGTCAATGGTGCCAACCACCACATTTGCAAGGCTTGTGCCTTCCTTTTGCTGAGCGTTAGACTGCCACAGGAGAATGTGGTGTTTATTTATTCTTATGGCTTAGTGACTTTGTATGTCAATTATAAAGACCAGCAACAGAAGCAAAGGAAGATGAAGAGAGTTTCTGCATCTTGGAGCAAAGCTCTGGAATAAAACTGTGTTGTTCAGTTATTGGAGATGAGAACCAGGGGTGATTAGAGAGGCAGGCAGGTGCCAGAAAATAGAGTTCTGAGTGCTGCTGAAGAAATGTACCATCTTTGCAGATCTATTGGGAGCACTGAGACCCCAGTGAATGGTTTACCAAAGCCCTGATAGTTTTCTTTGAAAGACGAATTAGTGGAAAATAATTCCTGATGAAGGAAAATAAGTTTGTATTTGGGAGAAAGAGAATTGCAGGATTTTCAAAACTCGATACAGTAGTCATGTCACTTTTCACATCTGATTTGGTTTTTTGCATCTAGGCCTGAAATTATATTGCTCATCCTGATCTGTATTAGTATTTGTCTTAGTAATTCCAAGTTTGTTAAGTATCAAGGCTGTTTGGTGAAATGCAGCTTTGAAAGATGTTTTTTGTCATCTGTTGTAAGTTGCCCAGTAGATGAAATAAAGAAAGGAAGTAAGATTTACTGTAATAGTAATTGTTATCACAATGATGTTTTGCAGGCATATGTTTGGAATAATAATATTTATGTAAAAGCTTCACCAACAGCAGAAGCTGTGCAAATCACTAAAAATGGAGAAGAAAATAAAATTTTCAATGGAATACCAGACTGGGTTTATGAAGGTAACTACATCAAGCAAGTTTTATTTTCCATTATTATGTAAAAACTTTGTTTTATTGTTATCTCATTCCTTACCACTGAAAAATTCAAATTAATCAAACTCTGTATTTTAAAAGAAACATGCATTCTCATCTGGGCTTAATACCTGGCTAGTGTGAGGATCTAAGAATATATATGTGTTTGCCTAGTTTGCATTGTGTCACTGGAAATTTTAGTGTGAATTAGCTTCACATGATAGGTTATAAACATTGATCTAATGTCTCATTTCAGAACCCCAACAAACAGTCTGCATTTTAGTATCTGAACTTCAATTAAAAAAAACAATCCTATTAAAAACTAATGAGAACAGCACCTAGGATAGAAGAGCCAACTTATCACTTATAACTTAAATACATTTGCATCTCTTTCAGAGGAAATGTTTGGCACCCATTCTGCTCTGTGGTGGTCTCCAAATGGCAATTTTTTGGCATATGCATCCTTTAATGATACAGAAGTCCCTGTTATAGAGTATTCCTTTTATTCTGAAGACACCTTGCAGTATCCAAAGACCATTAAAATCCCATATCCCAAGGTCTGTGTTATTTATTAAATATGTTTGTTCTGCAGTTTCATTAAGAGAGTAGTCTCATTTAATCAGTTCCTGCTAATGAAAATATTGTCTGTCTCTTCTCAACAGCTTGCTGTGATTACTCTTGCTGAAGTCAACAGCATCTGGCAATGTTAAAGTATTTTATTATCTCCAGGGGAAAGAAAAAAGAGGGGGGAAAAAAAGTGCGATTTAAGGTTTTGTTGTTTCACTAGAAGATTTAGAGGTAGTGAGTAGATGTTGAGATATAAAATCTCTCAGGGAGCTAAGTTGGTACAAGGCATTAGGCAGATGTACATTAGGTTAGTGTTGTGCATGGTATTGATAATGGAATCTTCCTCAGCTAATCTAGCAATTTCAGTTTCCTGTATTGAGAGGAAGAGGAGGAATCTGCTAAAGGAGTTACTTTGCCCACGCCTTAAGCTCTTCCAGTTTTAGCTGTGAGTGAAAGCTTTAGTGCAAGGAGCTCCTCCTCCTTCCCCCTCCTCTCCATGTGACTTTATGCCCACTGCTCATGGCACAGTTGGCACTGGGCTGAATGGGGTGAGAGTGCAAAGTGCTCCTTCATGTGCTCCATGTGGGGAGGATTTCATATTTAATACAGGATTTACCTTTTATTTGATGTTATACAGGATTTTGATTTATCTAAGCAATGCACTTAAGACATAAAGCACGTACAGATTACACTTAGAGTACAGCAATTGCACTACCCTGCTGAGTGTCAATACAAGCATGTTCTCCTAACTGGCCTCCATAATACACTCACCATCACAGTGCTGGGCATCCCCATTGCTGGGAAGGAATAGATGGCTTGAAATCATCTCAAGTCCATCATTTTAGTTCTTTCTGTTCACCCCTGGGATTTTATACTCTGTGTTGGTTTAAGGCATTGGCATGCCCTGCCTGCCCCAGTCCATGATGATCTGGCCATCCCAGGAAGATATTTTCAGTCTTGATTAATGGGGCAGGAGAGATGATACAGCCGCTTTATTGCTCATCTGGTACAGCTGTCTGGTGGAGAAATTGTCCTCTTTATGCCAAGCTCAGTTTTCTCTGCAGCAGCCGTGTTCGCTCCCTACCCTTCCCAAAGGTCCTGGAGCACATGGCCTGTGCCCTTGGAGCCTCCCCCAGAAGGGTCACTGACAGCTGCAGTCCTGAGCATACCCCCTGAGAAGAGACAAAGGTGTAGAATGAATTGCCAATCTAAATTACACATTTTATTACAAACCCCTTTTGTTTGGAACATTGCTGACTTCTGGAGGTGGATCAAGTTTAGCTACCTAGCTGTCACCATGAGGACTTGGCTGGGTAACCACAGGAGAGGCAGCCCTTACTGACACAGCTCTTTTGCTGTCAGCAGCATTACATCCGAGATAGTGCAGTGCATGCTGCAGTCACAGCTTTGGTTGTGATACAGGCAGCTGTGATATGATTAGTTCATGTAAGGTGCTGCTTCCATGGAGAAGCCTTTTCCTATGTGTTAGCAATGGATTTGATTCTCTCTAGGTACTGTGTGTGGCATGTAGGATGAGAGCTGGTCAAATACAGAAATCCCTGTGATTGTTTCTAAATGTAGTAGTCTTTCTTGTCTTGAAACTCATAGCTAACACTTCTGTGTAAAAAATACAAAGGATAATTTACATACCAGTCATAAAACTGCGTTTAGGAACTTGTCTTCTCACATGTTTGCAGTTGGTTAGTTTTACCTTTCTGTCTGTAGTGACTTATTCATCTATAATTTCAAACGCTTCACAAAGAATATTCTGTCTTCAAAAATGCAATGAAAAATTTTATCTTTAGGCAGGAGCTACAAATCCAACTGTACAATTCTTTATTGTGGATACCACATCACTTCCAGCTTTCAAGCGTGTTGAAATTTCTCCACCCGCAGAAATAGAATCAAGGTGAGAAATTTTGGTTAAATATTTGATATTTGATTGTTTCTTTTGATGGGAGAGGAGGAGCTTTTATATGTGACCTCCCTTATTCAGTGTATATGGCAGTTTTTCCCTGTAATGTGGCTCTGGTAGCAACAAGATTTACCAGAGAAAATCTGCACAGAGATTATCCTCCTAGTGATTATATATAGATGGCATATTCCATGTATGTTATATTCAGAATGTGACAAGTTCTTGGCTCATCACATTCAGTGGAGTCTAACTATGGTGAAGTCATTTCACAGTACAACTTTAATATGAGCAAGTTTTCGTATAATCAAATTATAATATATGTATTTCTATTCACTGGAGAAAAAAAAACCCAACAAAACAAAACCTTAATGGTAAGTGAAGATTTGATTTCATTGGAAGCAGACTCCTTGCTAAGGCAAGGTATCATGGTTGTCTTCAGATTTATACTTAAAATGTTTGTTTTCTTTGGGAAGATGGTGAAAATCAGCACCTCTCAGAGTAAATGGAAAATTGTATTCCTCAAAATGCCACTGGAAATGCACAACATGATATAAATGTATTTTGTAAAGAGCAGCTACATCAATTTAAAGTGCATGCACACAATTTGCTATCCCAAATCTTGGGGTTTGTTTTTTTTTCTTTTTAACAGTATTGTGGAAATGTTTTAGAGGTTTGCACTTACAAACATGATGGGTATGAAAGCACAGGTTTTACTGATAAACGAGAAAAAAACAAAGGTCTGTTAGCTTATGCATAAAACCAGCATTTCATACGTGGGGGCCTATAACTGGAATATCAGTACTCTTCCGTTTCAGCCTCACCACAGTGTCACATCCATGTGTTAACAGAGATGCAAGTTCTTATGAATATGTTGTTCTTTATCCTTCCCTTACAGTCACACTGCCATAGCTGCATGTTAGATAGCTGTCGTGCCTTGTTTTCCTCCAGAATTCCAGTGCCTCAGAATTAAAAGCCCTTTACATTTTGCTCAGTACCGATTAAGATTTTTGCTATCTTAGAGGGGTTTTTAAATTTTTGTTAATGCCTTATGGAAGTTGATGTGAGGAGAATAACCATCATCTACCTTCCAGCCTCGTACCCATCTGGCTAACAGAGGTGTGAGTTACATGGAGTCCATCCAATTTTAAATTGATTTGCGACTCTGTTAGTCAGAATTAATACAAATATAAATCTTGAATGATGAGTTCAAGGATCAAAATTCACTCCTTCTCCCAGTGACTGATCCAAATAATGGTCAAGTCTCACCATATGCATCCTGCAAAAGTTGAGGTGGCCAGAACAAGTCTTGGGGAACTTAGCAAGAGCAAAGTACACAAGTAGGAAAAGGTAAGCAATGTGCAGTGTTGCTGTTGGGTGGGGGTTTTCCTGGAAGCACTAAGTATTGAATATTTACATTGTATATATATGTACACCACTGTATGACAGGAAGGGTTAGGTTTTGTGATGGAAAATTCTATTTTTACTTCCACAGAGCTAAATTTTGAGCAAAACTGGGTTTAAGTTGGTGGCATACCTCACTCCACCTCAACATTCACAACACTTAGGGATGTTGAGGGGCAGTGCCTCAGCAAATGGTTGCCTGCTACAGCGCTATCCAGAGCTTGCATGAGCACCAATTTTACCCCTACATATGAAGGGGGCGCAGCTCACTTGTGTTGCAGAGCAAGAGTTTTATTTGTCAAGAAAAAGTGCCAGAATCTGGAATGGCAGTGCTTTGCCATGTGATGGTACTTGAAACCTGACACTCAGCTTGAACGACCAGCATGAAATCCATCCAGCATTTAAACGCTGGTTTTGGCACCACGGATACAGGGGGCTCCTGCTGGCCAACAGGAGGATGAAGGGAATGGATCCTTCTTGTCTGAAATTATCTATTGTAGAAGAAGCTGACTTCTAAGCAGAGTAGTTGCAGAGTATCCCTTTTCAGCAACAAATGAGGAAGGGCATTGCAAAACTACTGTACTTTACACTTGAGTTAATTGCAGCTTAGTTAACCTTTTGTGTGTTGTTGAGTACTGAAGGCGCATTCCCACTCTCACAGGGGAGAGATGGTTCTTGTAATAGCTTGATAAATGATACTTGTTTTGTTTGTTTTCCTTGTAATGTTCATCTTGTCTGATTAATGATTTATAGTCACCAGAATTGTTAACGACTCTCACTTTGAAGGGATGATAAGTGTGGGACTAATTCCCCTTATACAAAACAAGGGAAACCACTATTATAGGTACAGGAAGAATGATGGTTTTTCAGGTTTTTTTTTTCACCAACAAGCTCCTGCAGACTCAATGGCAGTAGCAATTAAATGACCTGCTGACATCCCAGTCAAATGTAAATGCAGAAATAGACCTTTTCCAAACATGAATTTGAAACTATAATGTAGAAATAAATCTGAAGGTTTTTGATAACCGCTTGACATATTTTTAAGCCATGCACACTAATTGTAGTGTTTCCTTCCCCAAACTGCAGTGATCAGAAAGATACTCTTATCACAAGACTTCCCACACATTTTTGTTAACTAACTTTGGGGGAAAAGGGAACATGAACTTGGAACTAAGTCAAATGTGCAAATTACGGTTAAAAATGTATACTTGCCTTGGAGGGGAAGTTTGTTTTATTTTAGTTCATAAGGCTTCAAGGAGATAGGAAAGATCTAAAATAAGAAAAGACAGTACATCTAACAGATCGTTATGGTAAACAAAGCCACTAAATTTTATGTGGTGCATTTTTAAAATTAATATACAGGAATATTCATGAAAATGGTTTTTTTTCTGATACTTCATCCTTCATGTCAGCTGGGTGGTATTCTGAAGATGAAAGTAAAATATTCAAATAGTCATATCTGGTTTTGGTATGATCTCTCCTTCCACTGTAACCAAAGAAATAACTACTAAATTGAACAAAAGTATCTATCATTCAGAAAATAATTACCAGCAACCAACTTCAGGCAGCTAAGGATAAAATTGCTTAATCTAAGGCATATATAACTTAATATTCAGAAGAATTTCCTCTAGATGCACACAGTACAAGATTTATGAACAGCCTGGAGTAGCTATTATTTTATGCATTAGAGAATAGCTGTTAAAATTTAATTGCAGTCTTTCTGGAAGTGGGTTTGTATGAGCCATCTAATTCATTATTGTATCTCTGAAAATAACCAAGGCATCTACTAGCAGCAAAAACAGTTGAAAAAATGGCTCAATTACATTTGCATCATTGTTTATTGTTGAAGAGTAGATTGAAATGAAAATAGCCAGATGAGTCTCATTCAGTGAATTGCTGAATGCAATTGTATGGTATGCTATTATAGAGAGGATTTTAAATATCTTATGTTGTTGCTGTTTTCAGTGATCATTATTTGAGTGTTGTAACATGGGTGACAGATGAAAGGATTTGTCTGCAGTGGCTCAGAAGAATTCAGAATTTTTCAGTCCTCACAGTCTGTGACTTTGAAAATGCTACTTGGTCATGTCCAAAGGTAAGAGAAATTAGGTGAGAGAGTTGCAATGGTAGATGAAACTAGAAAGGAGTAGAATATATCTCTGTGTTTATCTTTGTAGAAATAAAGCCTAATGTAAAATAAACATAATTGTTGTGGGATTGTTTGTTTTTCTTGTTCTTAGGAAAAACAATTTACTGAGGAAAGTACAACTGGCTGGATTGGCAGAGTGAGTATTCAATTTCTAAAACTGCTACATGCTAAATAATTCTGATAATTATGAAAATTTCATATGAGCCTGTTGCATTTTGCAGTGCCTCTTGTGTGTAGGTTCAGTCCTCTCGCTTGCTGTGTTTTACATGTACAGGAAAAAATTATCTCAAATGTCACCCCACACCTGGGTTAAGCTTAATTTTTTTGTGGGTAATAGGTTCTGAACTCCCAGGCTGGGCTGACACTGCAGTATGGCTGGAGCTCTAATCATGCCCTCTGTGACCTATGCATCTCGTTGACAGGACAAGAGGTTACGGCTTCAAATTGAGAGAGTAGGCTCAGATTAGGTGTTAGAAAGAAATTCTTAACTGGGAGGATGGTGAGGCACTGGAACAGGTTGTCCAGAGCAGCTGTGGATACCCCGTCTCTAGGAGTGTTTTAGACCAAGTTGGATGGGGCTTTGAGCACCCTGGTCTAGTGCAAGGTGTCCCTTCCCATGGCAGGGGGGTTGGAACAAGATGAACTTCAAGGTGCCTTCCAACCCACACCTTTCTATGATTTTATGTTCAGTTTACCAAAAGCAGAGCGCCCTTTTCAGACTCCTTTCTGCTTCTGACCTGCTGCTTTGGTAGCAGTAGGTAGGGGAAAATGCAGGAGCTCAGATTCAGAATTCCCTTTGTTCTGGGGAGTTGCCAGCTATTCTGGCTTACCTGCTTTCTCATCTTCCTACTACCTCCAGAAAGATCTAGGGAATGTAATGTATTTAGAAGTGTATTCTGTAACCTTTGAATTGTATTGGAATAAAGGCATCAAGGACAAAGGTAATTTTTAGTCTATCAGGTTGCAACAAACCATTCCAGGATTTAATTGGGGCTACTCATTTATTTATTTTTCCCCTGCGTAAAATATGCACTGAAGAGAAATGGGGACAAGATGAATGTAACTGGCCAGATTAAAATTTTCACGCACTTCTGCCAAACCAGCCGCTACTGTCTGGGTGGTGCTTTCCAAGCTGCCTCTCAGTCCTTTTGTACATGGTAGGGAGTAGGCACCTAATGAACCACACAGAAGATCTGGGGGAAGTGAAGCAGAGATGCAAAAGTTCAGATTTGGAGGGAGAAATGAGTTTCAGAGTTTTTGATGAGAACACAGAGTACACTTTCCACTCCCGCATTTTCCACACACTGATTATGCTTTAGTCACTAATTCACTTTTGAAGTCAAAAATGAAAGTTTAAAGAAATGCAAAGAGGGAGGCAACAGCAGGGATGAAATCATCCGCAGTATGAAGATGAGAGATCAACCCACCTGCTGTCAAATTTGATATGGAAAGGAAGGCCTTAACGCTGACACATTTTGCTTCTCTGCAGCAAAGGCTTCACAATTAGACAATGTGATGATCAAGCTGCAGACTTTGTAAACAGTTGTGCAAAATGAGAGGGCAAAATGCAAGTCTGTGCCACTAAACTAGGTTGTTGGTTTTTTGTTTCTTTTAAAGAGACAACCCACTTCTTAGGAGCTGTTGGAAGAAATCATAATCTCACTGTACAATTCTTGGATTTGAGAAAGAAATAGAGAGTAGGGAGGACTGAAGAGGGCATAGGATAGGTATATTTATTCCTTTTTTATTTTTTTCACCTTCTTAGGGATGATAAGATTATATTTGATTGATAAGGAATATCTTTATACATTTGCAAGATATATATATATATGCACATACTTGTGTATAGAAAAATTTAAGTAAATTATCTATGTGTGTAGAATACAGACATATAGTCCTGTCTTTGTATCTATAATGTTTTTCTGGGTTTTGGCGGGGAGAGCTTTTTAGGTTTTTTGGTGGTTTTGGTTAGGGTTCTTTTTGGGTTTTTGGTGTTTTTTGGGCTTTTTTTAAATAGAGATGAAATTATGTTTAAACGAAGAATGCTCAGAAAAGCCTGCATTGCTGTATAAGGCTTCCAGGTCATCAGCTGTTAGAGCTTGCCAGTTGAGTTAAAGTCACACTTTGAAAAATAAGGGAAGAGCTAGCAAAATATTTGCCAGATTAATTTTTGCAAAAATATTGCTTGGGAAGAAGGAGAGGTTATTTGGAGCACACGGTTAGAAAGACTTAGTTTCTGTCATTGCTTTCTGAATGACCGGAGGCAAATCACTTCAGCTTTGTTTCACCATTTCAGGATGGGTGTAACATCTCCGAGGCAGTTACATTGTGTCAGTTGCCTAATTAGCATTTAGATCCTTTGGGCATTTGTCACAGAAATAAGTTTTATTTCATTCAGCTCAATTTCATTCCTCTTCTTTTTCCTACCGTATGTAGCACATTCAAATGGCAGTCAATAGAAGAAATTGATTCATTTCTGTCACTCTCAATTGATAAATGGATCATTACTTCATGAAAATATTATTCCAGTTTGAGTTCTCTGTCATTCTGTAATCACCTACTTGCTAGCAAAATTTCCTCTTGGAAAGAAGCTTGTGTTTTCTTGAATAGAGCAGGACATTTTTCACTGTTAAGCTAAAAAAGAAATTGAGTTCAAAGAATTTGTTCACAAGTATGTGTTTTAAAATGGGAAATTCAAGAAAAACATGAATTTGCAAAATTTGCATTTTTATAGGTTACAGCTGCATTGGATTAAATAAAACAGTGCTTTTGAAAGTAGATGCACA
>NW_005054298.1:15332145-15343997 GCF_000277835.1 Geospiza fortis | reverse complement strand
GGACTAATACTCAGGAAATTCTGCTGCTTAAGGAGCAGGAAAACATTTCAAGTGTGTTTAAGAGTGATGGCTATGGGTTCTACCTACTAAGTTAGAAGGCAAAAATGTTTGCAGTACACTCATTGATGCCTTGTTGTAAGCATTGAGAGTCCTGGTTAAAGATATTAAAACCTAAATTTATCACTTAGGATCTGGAGTTTTGTTTTTTGCTTTAATAGACATCTCTCTTATGTTCAAGTTTCAGCCATCTGTCCCTCACTTTGCACCCGACAAGTCTTCCTACTACAAAGTCTTCAGCGACACAGCAGGTTACAAGCACATCCATTACATAAATGGCTCACAGGTGAGGAATTTTGTCTAGGACAGTCATTGCTGGCTTGTGCTTTCTCCTGGTGATCAAGGAGTCTCATGTCCTACTCCTTGCCTTGCCTTTTCCCCTGCTCCAGGTTCCAGTAGCTATTACTTCAGGAGATTGGGAAGTAATCAGCATAGAAGCTGTAACCAATCAATTTTTGTAAGTATCTGTAAATAAGGTGCCTCTTCCTATCATAAGGGCTGGTAACAAGGGTCTAAGCAAGCATGGAGAGGGAGGAGGGAGAAGACTTTTAACTTATTAAAAATCTGATTTAAACATGTCAGATAAAATTTTTAATTATACTGTAAGTATTTTACTAAAACCAGTATGTTTTGCTTTTATAGATACTACATCAGTAATGAAAATAATAAAATGCCAGGAGGAAGAAATCTTTATAAGTAAGAAATTCTTTTTTCTACAGTATGAGTGAAATTTTTGTTAATGAAAAAGAGAAACTTTAAGAAAAATCACTGAAAACTTAAAGGATTCGTATGTTCAGCCTAATGTGGGGTCATCTTTAGGATATTTAATGAAAATCAGTGTAAGAGTATAAACTGCAAAAATAATGGAAATATATTTCTATAAATTCAGTTAATAAAGGGAAATTGTGAGAATAAACAACAAATCCTCAAGCAAAAAACCCCTAAAAATAACCCTCATGCTTTTTTTCCTATTACTATAATTTCAGAATTAATTGAACTCAAAAGCTGAAACTGTGTTTTCTCTAGTTTTTGAATCAGTTTCTATCACTTCCAAATTTTACCTTTTTTATTCAGCCATCTTACTTAAAAAGCATATACTGCTTTAGCATAGCTTAAAAAAAATATCTCTGAGATAAAGCTCATTTACTTTGCAGAGTACTCTTGGAAAGCAGTCCAAAATTGACTAAATGTGTTAGCTGTAATCTGGATGAAAAAAGATGCCAGTATTATTCTGTGTCCTTCAGCAAAGACACACAGTATTATCAGCTAAATTGTCTCGGTGAGTATATCCCGAATTAATTGACATAAACATGACTCACTGATTAGTTGGGTGGTGAAGTTCACTTCGTCAGGATCTTGATATGTACTGTGTAACAATGATATGTGTTGATAACATTGGATAAATGTATTGGCAGTGGAAAAACATACTGCCTCCTGGGCTCAAAAGTACCTTGACAAAAAGGGATAAAACTGGGATAAAACTTGTTAGTTCTATCTGTCAGTGGACCCGAAAGAGCTGCAAAACACTCCTGTCCACTGTGCATCTCCTCGAGAGATGTATGCGTAGCTCTGCCTGCAGAAGGAATTTGGAGGCTCTTGAAAGTGTGACAAGCAACAGACTGGGTAAAGAGCAGTGCTTTATGTATGAGAATAAAATTAAGATAGTGCTGGTCAAGAAGAAAATCCAAGTAATGTAATCATAGGGTAAGCAGGGGGACTGTAGTCTGTGACCTCTAAGTGCTCCTGCCACACAATGCAAGGGTTAAATTAATCAATGGCTGGGAAGAAAAAAATTGTCTCCAAAATTACTTTAAATTTAAATGTATGCTGTTTTTTAACATGCCGAGATCTTCCTTAATCCATGGGCTAGAAGGACAGACAGCAGACAGAATTTTCTGTCAGATTGTAAAAGTGGTTGAAGACAGCTGCTGTGGTCCCTGGGACAAAGCTTTCTGATGGCCAGACCATTGTCCAGCACCAAGGCATGGGCTTTGCTAAAGAGGGGAAATTCTGTTCTTCAGCACCTCACACTCATGTGGCTCATCTCTGAGACAGCCTGAACATTCTGTGGGATGCTGTGGCTTGAATTTGGGCCCTGCTAAGCTAAAATTTAGCTTGAGCAGACTGGAGGGGCACAAGTTCTGAGCTTTTATGATTCACCCGTTTCCAGTTTAGGAGGGCTGTGTTTCAAGCCAGCTTGCAAACATGAAGGTTTTATGCCCTGTTAACAGGTCCTGGCCTGCCCATGTCTACCCTGCACAGAAGCACTGATGATGAAGGTATGGGATTGTCTTTAATTTATATTATGCCAGAAAATTACACTGTAAATTTATTCTCATTTTCTTCTCATTGCATAGTATAATAATAAAAAGGTCAGTTATAAAGGGTAAATTTAATTTCAAATAATTACCAGAAGAATAAATTATATAGCTTGATATATATTTATTCAGAGTTTATTTAACATTATTTTACACAGGGCTAGAATACAGTAAGTAGTGTATGACCTATTTACGGAATAATTGTTTGGTTTTTCTGAAACAATATTTAGGTGGAAAACAGGGAAAAAAGAACTGAAGGAAAACTATATTGTAAGTGTTGAATCTGAGAAGAAAAACAAAAACTGCAGTAAACTAAAACTGCAATATAAGTTGCCATCATCTCAGGTGTAATATTTAAAGTGGTTCACAATTAAAGAGCCGTGCATTTGAAAAAATCTGTTTAGTATTTGAATCTTACTTACTCTGTTATTTAGTCCTCAGATACTTGGAAAAGAACACTGAACTGGAAAATTCATTGAAAGATATTCAGATGCCTTCAAAAAAATTTGGCTCCCTTAGTATAGGTGGATACAGTAAGTTCAAAAATGTCTGGAGCATGACAGGACAGATGGGTGTAATAGGAATTCTTGCAGTTACTCAAAACTTAGAGGCAAGGTGATTTTTTTTGAGATTTCCAAATATTCTCAGTTATTTTCTGAAATCCCAAAATGTTCTTACCTAAAATGTGCTTTTTCCACAGTGTCGTATCTTCATATTTTCATGATGAAGTGGCTTAACTCCTTTTTCCTTTAATAATAAACTAGAAACCAGAAGTCTCTAACAGTGCAATAAATAAATAAGAGAAATGAGGTTGGGGCACAAACTCAAAGCTTTTTAACATTGTTGAATTTAAATTACATTATAAAATCAAGTAGGTCTTTTTGATTTACAGGCACAAGTCCCCTTGGTTTGTGTTAGCAGGTTGGGAGAGTGGAGAAGTGCAGTTCCTATGAAAAAGCAGACACAGTCTAAATGAAAAAATCTTGAAAAAACATTTAAGCAACATTTCAACTCTATCACCTTTGACTTTGTGTGTGGGGGTTGAATAGGTTGAATAGATTTGGATTGAATAATTATTCTTGAAAGCACATTCATGCTCTGAGACTGCATAAACCTTAGTACAGACCAGAACAAAATGCTAGAAAATGAACTGTTAATGCCTTGTGAGTGGTGCCCCTCAGAATTTGGGTAGAGAAGTGTTTGTGGTGTGCTTTTAGGCTGAGCAACATCAAGGAGCCCAGCAGTGGGAGGCTTGGTACCTGTCTAAACTGTACTTGCTCCAGCCTTTGCTACTAGCTTTTCTCTTCATTACAAACTTCCTCCTGATAAAATGAGCAGTGATTCTTAATGGAATTCCATTTTACGAACTGTATTAAGTCAGTCATTGCTAACTGTTCTTTTTGATGCCTCCCTTCTTTCACTGTTACCTTATTTATATAATAACTCTCTTTATCTTTGTTTTTTCTGTCTTTTATTTCTGTCACGTTTTTACTAGGGCTAAAGATGAAATCTTCCAGGCAAGATGGAGATTTAAAGATGTTCTTCATGCTATCAGTTGTATATTCATTATTTTTTTATTCCTCTTTGTTCTTACTACTTCATGTCTTCAGGGTAAAAGCTTTTGGGTAAGGGGAATCTATTTTTAATATCAAAAATAGGAGAAGCAAATCCATTTATGCAGTCCTACTTAAAGCTTCAAGTCTGCTCACAAATCCATGTAGGTTAGTGGAGTGAGTATATCTGTGACTATAGAGTATGGAAAAATTAAAATGAGTATTTTAATGTGTTCCATTTAGATTGTTTATGTTTCAGTGTTCTGATGCCTTGCATTTTTGTATCTGGGCAAGTTTCTGTCAGATTTGCATTCTGACTATTACTGCAGTGCAGTCCATCAGCATTGCAGCATCAGTTCACTTAAAATTCATGAGTGAACAATTGAGTCATTCAGTTTGCAAAACTTACAGGGTGTGCCTTTAAAATGTTCAGCTCACAGCCAGCTTGGGTAGGACGAATGACATGAATGGAACTGGAATCAATATTGCTTCAAAAATAATAGATACTTGGATATGTTTCTGGGATGCTTTACAAACTGTCAAGCAAAGTCTATCTGGCAGGTTCAAAATAATATAGAATTTCTTTCCTCTGCTGGGAGAGAAATTTTATTTTTGAACCTGTGTTAGATTTACTACTGTAGAGACATAACAAGTTTCACATGTAAGCTTAGAATAATGTCATGAGACGGCATGTTGATTCCCCAGATTTTATTACTTTCTGCTAGTTTAGCTGTAAAACATTTTTTAAAATGAATAGCTAGGAACTTCTACATGTATATATTAGGACAGTCCAGTTGAAACTGCTCTATAATTTTAGGGGGTGGCTCAAATGTTCTCTTGTATGAGTTGTAATGCATGTCAAGTAATTTCACTGGAGAGCTGACCTAAGTCAAAACTCTTTTCACTTTTAGACCTGTGGTATCAAATGATTCTGCCTCCTCATTTTGATGAATCAAAGAAGCATCCTCTGCTCCTTGATGTGTAAGTTTTCAACCACATGGCAGTGTTGTGTTAATAATCACTTTCATCTACTTCAAATGTTCTTAATAAGGAAACACAAAACTGGAATGTTTTCTAATTACTTCTTGAAGTAGTTTTAAGATGGAATGGAAAATAGGGGTTTATCCCAGTTCATAGTGGATTCCTGTGCCCTAAGATGATGTAATGTTTAATGAGCACAGCTCTGGCACTGGCACTGAGGCAGATACGTGACTTAACAGCCAGGATGTTTGTGTTAGCTTACCTCCTCCTCTGCTCGTGATGTTCCTTCGGAGTAATCTTTGATGAAATCACAATGCAGAATGAAACCTTGAATAAGTCTTGTATTCTAAAGCTGAAGTAGTGTGTGTGACATCGCATGTTTTCTGTAATATTTGACTGTCCCTCAATGTTGACAAACATCATCCTTTGGTCAGGATTGCATTTGCTGTGTATTTTTTTTCATAAATACAAGCCCATGAGCATGTGCTGATTGGTCTTTCTCAGGCACTTCTGTTCATCCTGGTATGTTTTCTTCTAAATGTGAATTACTGAATTTTAGGTATGCATTAAAAGAAAAATGTTAAGTTACTCCTTTTTTACAAAAAGGTGACTCTGTAAGGAAAGTGGCTGTTAGTTGGTAAATACATCTTTATATAATGCAATTTGGTAGCACTTTTTGATGTGCCATTGAACATTGAACATTTTAATGAACAGCCAGTGCTCTTGGCTTCTTAAGGCTTGTTTTGATTATGATATTATTTTTATTGACTTACCTTGATATTTGTCAGGATCACATCTGGTTCACAGTGATCTTAATATCAGAAATTACTTTGGAACTATATAAATCCATAGTTTGAATTAAATTTCCAGTACTTTTTTCTGTGCTTTTAAGACTGATAAAAGTGGGCTATAGAGCCATATGAGCCATCCTTCTGTTTCTTACTGTGTTGAACAATGGCTAGAGAAGTGCGCTGCACAGAATTTTACCATCAGGGCACTCAGAGTATGATTTCATAATGATCAAGTGCGTCTGAAATACTTTCAAGTAAAAAGTTACATACAATTATAGTTTTGCTTCCTTTTTCTCAGCCTGCATAAGAAATAGTTCAGACTGATGAGACATAGAAAATTATATTTTTCATTTTTCCAGTTGAAGGCTATTCATTGATTTCAGGCTTAAACCAAATAAATCATGGGTGAGTGGAACAGAAATAGAGAACATCACTTTGAAACTCAGGTGACTAGATATGCCAAAACAGAAGAAAACTTGGCTTGGATTTCTGATTAGCTGCCTTAAGTCAAAATAATGAAGGTTGCTTATTAGAGCAGAAAGAATTAAAACAAAAACAACAACAAAAAACAAAAACAAAAAAAAACACCTGCTTTCTTGATTAACAGCTGAAGTTTCAAAAAAGCATATTGCTTTTAGTGGCACCTTGAAGTCAGTCAGTGATGCTTTCCTTGTTTCCTCAGTTTAATTTGAAAGCTTATCCTGTTTTAAAGGCCAAAATTGTCAGCAGTAATTATATTTCAAATGCTTGATGTGAGAATATATGGAGAGTAAGTGCCTGGATTTTGTGGCATCTTTCCCCTAGGTATGCAGGACCCTGCAGTCAGAAAGTAGACCAAGCCTTCCGGCTCAGCTGGGCCACGTACCTGGCGAGCACGGAGCGCGTCATCGTGGCCAGCTTCGACGGCAGGGGCAGCGGCTACCAGGGCGACCGGATCATGCACGCCATAAACAGGAGGCTGGGAACATATGAAGTGGAAGATCAGATAGAAGCAGCCAGGTGAGCCACAGGGAAAGGTCAACACCTGCTCCTTCTTTTATGTGCTTATTGTGTAAGGGGGAAAAAAAGGTGAAGGTTTCAAATCGTCATCGGGAAAACACTGGCAAAAAGTAACTGCATTCTGCTTAATTTTGTCCACTGAAGTGTGTCATTTATATGCCAACCATCATTTTATGCTTAAAAAGAGAGGAGAGTTAATGCTGTAGTACCAGTTAACCATATCTCTGATTTTATGGAGATGATTTTATAGAGATGATATGTGTCATAGCAGTAGAAGAACACACTACCAAGGAATTTGGAGATGGAAGTTTTACTTCAAGCATTTGCAAGTTTCTCTTGTCACAGAATTATGAGAAATACTCAGCCTTCAAACTGTAGTTCACATTTGTCACTTGGTTTATGCTTGTAGAACCTCACTAAAACAAACAATCCCAGTACAGATCTCTCAGAATTGCAATGAAATTTGATCTTACAGGGTTTTTTATGTGGGATTTTAAAATGTTAAGGAGTTTAAACAATTTCACAATCTTCTTGATTTTTAATTATTTTTATGCTGACTGTATTTCCATGTGTTGGTCTGTTCCTTACTGCTGCAATTTGATTTTAGTGCATCTTTAAAAAAAAAGACAAGGCAGTTAGTGAAATCTGACCTAATACAATAGAAATGTCAGTGATTATGTATTGAGGGGTTTCGGAGTTTCATATGTACAGATGTTTTTTTAAATTAAATTAATTTTTTCTAAATTTCCTAAAGACACATGTGCCTGAATTGTCATATGTTTTCATGTGCAGTCACTATGATGAAGTGGGAAATGCTTGTTTGTACAATAGAAAGAGGAAGACTTGATAGGAAATAGGCACATCTGTAGAATGGCAGATATCTGCAGTCTGTTTAGTGTTTAATTATTCTGTTTGCTTTCAGAAAGTTTTCTGAAATGAGCTTTGTTGATAAGGACAGAATAGCTATTTGGGGTTGGGTAAGTACTCAAAAAATTTTGGCGGGAATAGTATTTAATTTAACAACTATTTATTGTGCTGTCATGTGTGTGAGATCCTGTAGTGCTTCATGTGAGGCACCTTTGGGGTCACAGCACAATCCAGTACTTGAGCTGTTGAAGTTCATCTTAAAAGTGTGTTTATACATTACCCTTTTGCAATCATTCAGAAGCCTTTGTAAGAGAAATTAGGAGTACTAGAGGGATTAAAAACCGATTTAAATGGATGCTGCCAAGTTCCTATGTAAAGTATGAACCTATACTAAAAAGAAAAAAAATCCAAGTATGTGTTCAACAGCATTTCTTCAGCTGGATGACTGATACTAAAAAAGATGTGAAATTACACTCGAGCCAGCTGTGTGGGATGGTTATCATGGTATTTGCAACCAGAGGCCAGATTTCTCTAGCTTGATGCATCTTTAAAACCTGGCAAAGTAGATGGAAATATTTAAATCATTTAATAGCATGCACCCTCAGCTGCAAAGCTACATGTGTACATAGTGTAAGTGATTGCAGTGCTGAATTAAATTGTTAACTGAAATTTGGGCACTGCAGGTGACAGGCACAAATGAATAAATCGCTTGATGGCAATATGGTGTCTTTAATAGCTTTTCTTCTGGGGGTAAACATCTCTGTTATATGAAATCACATGTAATGGTATTAACTGTAGTGAAAGGAAAATTCTTTCTTCAGAAACTGATGATTTGCTGCAATCCCATCTTAAGTACTTACGACCCTCAGGGTGAATAGTAGAAGAACATTCCTCTTTGGAGCTATGTTGGCTTATGGATCCTGGACGTTGAACCTGTTGGCAAACAGATTTTCTTTATATCTTGAGTTTTTAGATTGTCAGCCTCTCATTGTCAGCCTGTCACTATGTACATGAATTTTGTTTGCCATAGATTCAGCAGTAATACCTTTACTGTGGCCAGGTTAGGCACTTAAACAGTGTTTAATCACTAAGTGCATGCATTACTTTGCTAATCTCATTGGAAGGACCTAGGAATTGACCAAACATTTAAGGACTTTGAAATAAGATGCAATTCCCTTTGCCTGTAATCTGGTTTTAAGACAGGAATGAGATCCAAAAATAGCTCTTGTTTTTGAATGTGGGTGGGCTCATTTTCCTAACTAACCCATTCAAACTCTGGTGAGGGCAGTCATTTGGGCGGTTGGTGACAGTGTTTAGGTATCTTGCTGCCTGGATGCTCAAGTGTGTCAGATATTTACTCATCTGTGTATCAGGCTAGACTGTGAGTAAATTTTCTGTGTATAGCAAGGAGTGTGTTGTTGCACAGTTCCTCCCACAGACTCAGCAGATCCTTCACTCCCCAGTCACAGTCTTGCTCCTGACACTTTGGGGGAGAGTTAGGGAGCGAGTTACCATGGGCCTGCTCCAAGGGAGCTGGAAATTTTTGGACGCCCTGTTGCAACTACTCATCAGAGCAGACTGTGGGCCAGAGCTCTGCTTCCACCTCGTTTCCTGTCTTTTGCTGCTGCCTACAGTGCTACCAAGCACAGTCATCCTCAGCTGAGTCACAGTTCGGCAGCGTTTGCGCCCTTGTTCCCCATCAGGCTCTCATTCATCAGTGCCACAGCTGCCATGCGCTGTTTGATGCCTGTTTCCCCGACCGAGCAGGCTGGCTGAGATCTGACCCAAATTCAGCATGGAGTTCATTAATATGAAAAACGCTGATCCTATAAATGCCTGATGAACTGTGTAGCAGATGGGCCCCATCCTTCCCCTTCTGACTAAAATAACAGCAATGTTTTCTTCTCAGTCTTATGGGGGATATGCGACCTCCATGGTGCTTGGCTCTGGGAGCGGCGTGTTCAAGTGTGGAATAGCGGTTGCCCCCGTGTCACGCTGGCAATATTATGGTATGTGAGGGCTTCCTCGTTACAAGGATTCCCATATGTCTTCCAGTGCACACGCTGCAAAGTGTGGATTCGTAGCACAGAACTTTGGATTATCTACTAGATGCCACGTAAATGCCACTTGGTCTGTTCTTATGAGCTCGTGGCCACTGCATTTTGAAATTAAACCAATACGCTAAATATTATTTCCCATTTTAAAAAGTCAGATCCATAACTTCAGGTAATCCCATTATCCATTAATGAAGGCTAAGTCATTGTAATATTGGTAGTACTGCTGTAATGTGTCTGCATTTGCTTTGATGACACAGTATTGTGTGTCAGAAATCCATTGCAGTTAAACTTTTGAGTCTTCAAAATGAAACTTCACTTATAAGAATGAACTATGAGGATTAACTTTGAACTTGCATTGTAATTTAGTCTTTCAAAGTACCAGAATAGGATTTGAATTGCCTTAGGTTGGTTGGTCAGGGGTTTTTTTTTGAATGTAAAATTTGGATTTTATAAATCTAATTCATCTTGAAAATAGCTTGATGTGAGAAAAACCTGATCAAGTGGACAAGTGTCTACATGCTTCAAGCCTTTAGAGCTTGAAGTAGTTGCAGGAGGTTAGAAATGGGCTAGTTATAGGGGCCCTCCTCCCAGATAAAAAAAATTATATGAAGTTATGAATCGGTGCTGGTACAATCTGAACACATTTTAACATTTTCCTCATTTTTATTTGTCCAAAAACACTCAAGGGAAAGCTTTCCCTGGCAAACCTCTGCTAAAGAAGGCCTAATTTATCATTCTGCAACTAGCACAGAGGCTGTATAATAGCTAATTCAGCAGATCAGATCATGCTGCCAGGCAGTAGCAGTAGTCTGTTGGGGACATAGCAATGTCCTCGTAATATTTTGGACATGAATATTACAGTATGACAGAAAAGATTTTTTTTCATGATCAAGATCTGTAAAATTCCACTTTTACCTAGTTAAATGAAGGATTATGGAGGCATATTCAGCATAAAAGACCCTCTAGTGCAACAACTGTGATGAGAAGTCAAATGGACATTAGAAATACGGCAGCAGAGCATTAATTTTTATGGTTTAAAACAAAGCTGCAAATCTGAAAATGGTAAAATGGCAAAAAATATGGTTTTTTTCACCCAAGCTGAATCCTAAGATACTATTATATTTTCATAGTATAGATTTTTGGTAGTAAACATTTAGATAAAATAAATAAGATATTTTTTCAGATGCTAGTTATTTACTGCAACATCTTCAGTCATTTTTTTAGGATTACTGAAAGAATAACAATAAGGAAACACTGACACAAAGTGCTATATTAATATTCAGCATTCAGGTGTCCATGGCAACAAGAAGATTAACTATTCTGAATAACGATGGTTACCTATACCCTTCATTGTGGAAAACCTGATTTCCAGTATGCATTGTTACTGCTTGTATTGATGGGTAAAATTGATGGTAGACAGACTTTAAATTAAGTAGCAGATTCTAATTTTGGGATTTTTTATATTTCAGATTCAATATACACAGAGCGATACATGGGCCTTCCTACAGAAAATGATAATCTGAAGAACTATAATGTAAGAAAGAAATCACTTTTTTTGTGTGTTGTTTCATTTCTAAACTGGTTTATTGTTCTTTAAACAGTTTAGTTCTTTCCCTGTGGGGAGAAATAAGTTTTTTTCTTCCTTCCTGCTAGAACTGTTGCATTGTGCTGTTAGAGGCTGTAGTCTCATGTGTTTGAATTTGCACAAGGCAGCTTCCTCTTGGTGAATGGTGTGGGGGTTTCTGTTGTTTGTTTGGTGTGTTGATGTTTCAGGGGTTTTTTTTTTACATTCACTTCCATTTGACTACTTTGCAGACTGTAAAATAAGCTGTAAAAACTTTTATTTTAACTACCAAGAAACAAATTTGTTTTAAAATTTATATGTTCATGAGCAAAGTATGCTTTCTCTTAAATATTTTTCACTAAAACAAATGTACTCCCACTTTTTATGAAATGTAATTTTTTTTTAAATGGGTATCGTGTGAACTTCCCTGTTTTAGGAATCTGCAGGTTTTTTGCAGGGAAAGCAAAATCTTCTCAATACTAGAACACTTTGACAGGTAGGCAAATCTTTCTGTACCATGATGATATCAAATTGCTGATCAACTGAGAGCCAGCATTGTCAGGACTGAAATGTTGACCCCATCTCCATAAACAGAGGGTGTCCAAAGTTTGTTCTAAAATGACCAGTGTTTGCACAGGAGTGAGGGAATCTGCATTTGTCCTGCT
>NW_005054298.1:15270903-15332004 GCF_000277835.1 Geospiza fortis | reverse complement strand
ATTTGTACTGCTGAAAGCAAATTGCACGTACATTGTTCGTCCTTGTTGCAGCGTGATTAATCTAATTGACTTGGTCTAATGTAATTTGACTTGCTCTTCCATGTGCCAGATGATTTTTGTTGCCTCAAGGGCTTTTTGCAGTCACAGGTAGCTGGGCATAGGGCAGAGCAACCAAATGTTCTGTTAGGTTTTGGGAAACTTCAGGCTGAGGTGAAAATACAGTGGCTATGGGAGAACTGTGAGGAATCTCAGGGGTACTTTGTGCCCTGGTTATTGAAATGTTTCACAGAAAACTGTTTCACAGACCAGCCATGGTGATACTGGAACCAAACATTGATGTTAGAGGAGGAAATAGAGCATTCTCTGTGCTTGGGTTGGTAAGCAGGGTAGAAGACAGGTAGCACTCTTGTGTGCATTAAAAAAGTGTCATGGGTAGAAAAAAGGGTGGGGGTTGTTGCATTGTTTTAATAGTTTGATAAAACATACAAATATATACATATATGTACTGAAACAAGTGGTTTGACATATATTTACAGTACTCTAGTGTTGTCAACTGCTCTATGAGATGTTCTGGTCAGGACTGGGGACAATGGTAGTGACTGCTGGACAACTTGGTAGTGTGTCTGTCTCCCGCTTCTAACCACTGAGCTATTGGGCCCAGCAGGAACTGACCAGCAGCCTGCAGCCTCCTGCCTGCCTTTTTCCAAATGTGTTTCTTTAAGGCAGTGGGAACAGTAGGAGGTCTGCGAGGTAGCAGTGTAAATACGAGTTCCTGTCGCTGTGCAGAACGAACGTTAACGCTCTGGGTGCACAAAGTCACTCACCAGCTTCACGGCACAGATGGCAACAGAGGACTGTTTAATCCTTTCAAGCCAGGAGTCGGATTTTCTTGGCATGGTATCCATTGCTGGCAATGGCCACGTTGAAACTGCCAGTACCAAAGAGCTAAAGGTTTCAAATGTGTTACTCAGAGGACTAATTGGGGAGAATGGTGGCTAGATGGAGGAGGAGTAATTGCCTAGATCAGATTGTCACACTTTGCTGCTGCTCCTAGAGAAAGGAAAATGCAACTTAAATCCTCGTTTGTTGTTAAAAGCTACCAATAATTTGGTACTTGGACTTTACTTTTAACCTGGAGGGTGGGGTAGCTTGAGAAGTGAGTTTGTTGTTTCATGTAGCCTCAGTGACTGTGCTGTGGGATTTTGTTATTGCTGAAGATCCTTGCTGACTTCAGTATGTTCCTGGCTCACAGCCCCTTTGATCCATGTCCCAGTCCCAATAGCCAGCCTCCTGGCCCCTTGACACTTATGAGAGCTGTTTGCTGAAATGAATGGTTTTTGAGGTGAATGCAGAATCTGTACTGAAAGCTAGTACATACAGCTGAAGCTGTTAAAGCTTGCACTGCTAACTCTGTGCTGTCAGGTTTGTGTGCTACATCATATATTCTCTATCCTGCTGCATTGCTGTAAAGCTGGCATGAAAAGTGAAAAGTTGCATAAACTGTAGTATGCACCCTGATTTAAAAGAAATGAGATGGTGTATGCACGTGCTTGGAGAAGATGAACACTGCTAGGCACATTCCTAACATGTAGAGTATTATTAATGACTGAACATATAGACTCAAGAAACTTGTTGCGGTAAGAGGGGTACATCCTGCCTTTGTATTACTGTGACATTAGGTTTTACTTTATGGAATGCAGAGAATGTGAGATGTTAGATATTGTTTGTCAGGAGTCAAGTCTGAGGGAGGACTCACGCTCCTAAGCGGGCTAATTAGGTATGTTCAGTGTCTTTTAAGGTCGTTGTAAACTATTAAAAATTAGAGCTTTGTAAAAAAGAGAAACAAGCATGGGTGGTGCTTCTAATATAATCCTAAACTGAATGGCAGAGAATCTGGTGGCCTGGAAGAAATATCCCTGATGCAAAAGACTTGAGACTGAATCAGGGCAGAGCTCTGGAGGTCAGACACAGTAGCCATGTAAAGCATACTGAAGAGACTGTTCAACTTGTGAGAACATTATTTTGCAGTTCACTCTGAATTTGATATGCTTTTGGCAAGTGTTTGAAACAGTCATAGATTTGGCAATCTTTTTCTAGCAGATTTGAAATGTTCAGTCCTTAAGAACTGCTGCATCATTAGGTTATGCAAAACAGGGTACAATTTTGTAAATATGCCATCTTGTACTGATTTGACATTTGTTCTATTATCTGAGAATATGCTAAAGGGAGAGAGACCTTCAATTTCAGCCAAACCTTAACTTGTTTGTGGAGTGCTGATAAAATGTTGACTGCTGTGTGATCTTTAGAAAAGCCAGTTACACTCAGCAGGGCCTAATTCTCAGTACTTGTTCACGTTACCTTTTCAGAGCCTTTGTCCTAGCTGTGTAACTGTAAAACAGAGGTAGTAAATAGAGTTTTTTTTTTTTTGCTGTCCACTTAAGGTTTGTTCAGCTGCTGTTGCTTTGTTGTCTAACTGTGCCTACCTGAAAGTGCTCCCTATCTTGCAACCTTCTTTAAGGACACAAAGGTACGGTGTCCTTAAAGCATGTTTTAGGGAAGGGACTCTTCATGTCAAGTGTGAGTACAGCAAGTGAACTATCACCAGTGATAAAAAAGCAGAGAAAGTATCTCATATGCTTCTTCTTTCTGAAGTATTTTTACAAATAACTTTATTTTATTTAATGCCTGAAGAAGAAAAATAGTGACATCCTCTTTCTAAAACTGCTTTTGCCAAGTCAGGTTCTCAGAAGTGTAGCTTAAATCAGACTTCTGCTCACAGAAGGTTTACTTAAAACAGCATTGCTTTTCTGCAAGAAAGCCTAGCAAGGTGGTCTATCCATTTTCCCTCTGCACATGTGGGAAATTATGTACTCAAAGGATACTGGTTGTTTTGGCTTTTTCTTTTTGGTTGTCGGTGGTTTTTTTGTCTTTAATCTCACTAGGCCATTTCTTTCTCATTTGTTCTTTTGGTGAGCTGGTTTACCAGTGCTCCTCAGTGCATCAAAGTGCTTTCTCCATATTTTGGCACTCACTCTTACTCCATGATACCAAATCATCTAAATGGAAAGTATCATGCTTCCACTCTTGGTGGATTTCCATATATTGGATTTCTGGTACTCTCTAGCCTTTGTCTACCAAAAGAGGGCAACTGCAGTGTTACAGACTGGAGGGTGGGGGTTTTTTGCCCTGTCTGTTGAACTTGGTTTTTAGATTTCGTTGAATACATACAAAGAACTTACTTCATGTATGGAAGGGTTCTGGTACATCATTCTGCCATGACAAAAGAAATTTAATATTTGTACTTGCTTTAAAGATTCACGAGTGTACAAGAGACAAGGAAGTCAGAACACTTCTTGTCTTGGCAGTATAATGTATTTGACTTTTTTGGGATACTAATCCTTGTGCAAGGATACAGCCTTAGTACAAAACTAGGAAGAAAAGCAAGTCGCTAAATTCTTCTGTTCATAATTTTTTGTATTTTTTTTTTGCCAGATTAACTGGTTGTCTTATCAAGCCTAAAATGTCTTGTCCCTGTTGTTCCTCTTCTTTCTCTGCTCATGGCAGAGCACCATCCTACTCCCTTTCCTTGCCCAAATTAAAAATCTTATCTGCAATCCTCACTGTCTTCATTCTTTAGTCACAGTAGCAAGTTAGGCGAGCTAGAATGTTCTAGGGAATATGTTGTTACTATGTTTTAAATTTCTCGATTAATCATAGTTGCTGATTATTTCATCTTTTCATCACTGTATCATATTTCCATTCCCAAAATGTAGCTTGACTTCTATTTAGAGATTTAGTCTAGTGATTTCCGTTCAGGCATTTCTATTTCATATTTGGAGAGCGCATTTTTCTAAACTTCGTGTTACCCAGTTTTACTGGAGACTGAGGCAGTATTAGCTCTGGTGCCTTGCCTGCAGGTGAACCTTCTGGGGAAGATAACATGTGTAGCCTCTGCAAGATCTGCTCCTTGCTCTCACAGGGTGCACTGTTGCCATGGCAACATTTTTTTAAACTTGTCTGCAGTCAAACAGGAAACCTATGGCACACGGTGTGCTGCCGGCTACTACCACCGTGCTGGCCATGGATTGAATGTGAACCTCACTGCAGAGCTCTTCCCCTGTGCAGCCGCCTGTTCCTTGGCACCATGACCTTGGTAGCAGCTGCAGGCAGGTGTGGGGTGCTTGGAGTGTGGGCACCCTGCCCTGGATGTGTGACCGTGTCCCTTGGCACTTCTGAGGGGCGTAGGCAGGGCTCTGCTTGGTTTGAGCTGAGGGACCCCAGACAGTGTCAACACAAATCAAATTCAGCTGGTAGCAAGTCATACCCTCATAAATAGCACCTTTTTTCTTTTTTTTTCCTTTAATTTCAGAGTTCAACAGTAATGGCCAGAGCTGAAAAATTCAAGGAAGTTGAATATCTCCTTATTCATGGAACAGCAGATGGTGAGTTGCAGTTAATTAGACATTTTAGTATTACAGACAGGTTCGCAATTCTACTACTGACAAAACAAAAGCATGAAGGGGCAAGGCTGTTACATTTGCGTCAATAAAATAATACCGATTTCTGCAACTAATCTGTGTTTCAGCCAGCAGTGCTGGGGAGTCTAGTGTGTACATTGCTTTGATTTTCCCCCAGAGTATTAAAAAGCAGTTTTTGTTTACCTTTTCCTCTTCCACTTTTCAGATAATGTTCACTTTCAGCAAGCAGCACAGATTTCCAAAGCTCTTGTTGATGCTGAAGTGGATTTTCAGGCAATGGTATGGTTCTGTTTTGTTTATTGTTATGAAAATGAGAATAATAACATAAGCCCCCTGTGGTAAGGTATAAATTCATTGCCTTCTTAAATCAAAGTTCATATAGTTGCATTTCATGTTCAGTAACTGAAATGTGAACATAAAGCACGTATTTTCTTTCTGCACAACAAAAACTGTAAAGCAACACCATCTCATATTCAATCCTTTTTACCTAATCCTTCATTTTCTTAATTTTTTTGTGTTCTCAGACAAATAACCAGTCACTTTGCATATACCTAAGTGCAATGAATACTGTCTTAGAGATAGGATAAAAGGAAAGGTTGGCTTCAGCAAAATCCCAGATAGCCTGTCCATCACATCTGGTGTTTACTGTACTTGTAAGTCAAGCAGTTATGTGCCCTTTCTTATGTTGTGCGTAGAAGTTCTCAGACTAAGGTGCAAGCTTTTCCTTTCCTACATTCTCTCAGCCCTAGAGGAGCAGTGCTAGAGAGGATGATGTGTAGAAGGAGGCCAAGTGCATGGTTTTCTTTCAGCCAAACTCAAAGGACACACAGAGGGAGAGGTCAGGCACCCCTTGTAACTGCACAGTTGAATCTACCCTCCATGTGGACAAGCCACATGTTGTTTTTACACCTTCAGCATAAAAACAGAGCATGTCCCACATGCAAAGAAGGAGCTTAAGTGTCATAGCAGCTTCCTACCCCATCATGTCTTTGCCTCTATGCTGAAAGCCTCATGCTAGGATCATTTTAAATGGCTGTGCAGGTTTTTATGTCTGTCATTTTTGATTTATATCATTTAGATGTAGCGGCAACTAACATTCTCTGTATTTCTCTTTCACACAGTGGTACACTGACAAAGACCATTCCATCTCCGGTCAAGCACATAAGCATATTTATACCCACATGAGCCACTTCATAAAGCAGTGTTTCTCACTGCACTAGCACCAGCATTGTGCTTGTTAATGATGGTACTTCTGCAGAAAACTCTCACATAACGTACTCTGAGCCAGTGGTACTTCTCCAGAAAACCCTCACATAATGTACTCTGAGCAAGTCTAAATCAAGATGAGACAAGAGTCAGCTCTTGGGATACCGGTGTACACAATGAAATGCTAATCTTTGTCATGATTCCTGTTGCCAAGCAACTATTGCATTTTTATTGATTGTTTAATCGGGTCTTAACATCAGCAGAATGATGTTGCAGACTTCTAGGAAGCATGGTACTTGCTAGAGTAATTACCTTCTGATATTTCAGTCTAAAAGAGGAACAATCCAGTTTGTATATTAGAGAAAGGAATGATAAAAATGTCACATCACAAAATAAAAAAATAATAATGTTTCCATCAAAAATTAAATGAACCTTGGGGTAATTTCTGTGAAAATAATGAAGAAACATTTTTGCAGAAATTCGTAAGGCTTGATAATTATTATTTTAGAAGGGTTATAAGGAATACTGCAATGTTATTATGTGAAGAATGAAATACTTTACACTGCAGTTCCTGAAGTGAGTGTGGTTGCTCTGCAATCTCTTGTATTACAGTTACAGAACTCTTGCAAGGCAAGCACATAACCAGCTTTCACCAAAGGTTTTGATGATACCTAATCAAACCAGTGCCATTGAATTTCTTTGTGTGCTATCATAAAGTACTGTTATTTTTGTTTATTTTATAGTAAAAATGGCTGCTACACTGGGAATATGCACTGCAAAATCTCCTCTGGGAACAAGAGCCCTATTTTTTTAATGTAGAAGTTGCTCATGTACTGATGAATAGGAACTGGTTCTTACACTGAAACATAAAACATTGCAATGTGAACTCGCAGTCACTTACAGCAAGGGCTGGACTGTCACTCTCCTGTGAACATGCTCTTTGGCAAAACCTTACCACCTACCAGTACATATCTGCTTTTTTTACAGCACTCCAGGTAGGCTTCTCCATCTAATCTGAGGATTAGTTTTCTTAATTTTGCATAGAAAAAATGCAATCCACTTGTACTAAAAATTGTGCTGCTTTAAAATAATAAAGACATTAATTTATGAAAGGAGGTGTAGTCCATATAATTGAAAATATTGCTTCAGCGAAAAAATACTCAATTATTTTTTAATCCCATTAATTTTGAGGATGACTTACAGTGAAGCTTCTGATTTTGTGTAATGGTATCATATAATGGAGTGTGACATGATTATCTAACACTTAGCTTCTTGGTATTACATGCCAGCATCTGATTATGTCTGTATTGTGGGTTATTAGTGACATTAGGTGTGAATGTAAAAGTACTCATGCAGACAGATAAAGCATGGGTAAGAATGTTAAGACACTTGGTGCAGCTTGTCCTTAAATGAGAAAGACTCAAATAGAAAATCAGATTTTGTTTTCACAAGCTAACAATTCCTTGACTCACAAAATAAGATGGGTGGTTTTGTTCTGTTTGTTGGGATTTTTTTGAAGCATACTGGAGCTGGGTTTTACAAATACCATCTTGGGTTCAAGGGAGTAGTGGCTCTAATGTAGACTGGCACCACTATTAAAGTTCTACAGGATTACAGGCTGTCAATTATCTCCAAGAGGTTTTATCATCACATCTCTCATTCTTTTGACTCAAGGCAAAGAAACCTGTATCAGTATAAGGTAGATCCCAGCAATAGAGACAGGTTATAAGAAAAGATAATCATTATGATGTGGCTTGCGTATGCCAGGGTAAATAGTTAAGATTTATTTTAATGTTATCACTCACACTGTCATAAAAGCAAAAAAAAATATTTCTGTAATCCAAAAAACTACTTTCACCAGGCTCTCATTAGATAAGTGCAAGAATTAGTATAATCAAAGAAACATTTAAAAAAATCAGTGAAACTAGAAATCATATGGTCTAAGTCTTTCACTAAGATGCAATTCTTTACATCTGACCTATGTTAATGATTCTGGCATCTCACTGGCAAACTCCTCTGTACTCTCAATACCTCAGTCTTTTCTAACTGTCTTACCTGGGAGGCATTACATAATGCAATGCTAATTATCTTACTTTGTCTGGAAAGCAACTTCTAAGATATGCTGCTAATGGACAATGATACAACTTTCAAAACAAAAGAAAACTTCATTGCTATAGTAAGTGTCTTAATTAACATCAATTCAGTGTCTAATTTTTCACTGTGGTAGAACTCCCTCAGCTCCAAAAATAATAGGATGATAGAGCTGCTTCAGGGAACTGACAACTTGCTTGAACTGCATGAGCACAGGTAAATAACTAAAACTGAGGCCACAGAAAATATCTAGCTCATTTCATTAATGTCCAAAGCTAGAAGTCAGTTGTGCCTGAATTATTGCAACATGCTAGTCAGTTGCACATCTACCAATTACGGGTTTTCTCTGTATTTTTTCCTATGTGAAATGGATGTTTTAAGTTTGTTGCACAATACACTTCATGTAGAATCCTAAGAGAAGCAGCAGAAGTTTGAGGTGTCACTGTTACCATTCTTAGGCTAGGAGACTTTTAGTCTTTGGTTTAATAATTGGTAAAGAAGCTCAAAAGGGATTTAGTGAGATGGAGTCAATACAGTACGTAGTACTGCGATTCATGGCCTTAAATTTTTCGGTAGCAGAAACTTACTGTTCTGAGAAGAGCAGAAGCGTTTTAAATTGTATGACCTTACCTATCGATCTCTAAAAAGATCCAACTACTCCTGCTTTGTCTGCATCATCTCTCTCAGGAGGAAGGGGGACCAGCTCATGAGTAGTAGATTGGAGCTTTGTTCCCATTCTGTTCCTGGGACAGAGAGCTCTGAGCTGTCCCCAGTGTCACACTTACTGTCCTTGGTCAGACCAAATACATCACCACCACCTCCACCCAGGGAGCAACACTCACAGCCTTGCATGTTTCTGTGAGATTCCACTTGAAAAGAGAGCCATGCTGGGCTCTACCGCTCATTAATTTGTGAAGCCTATTCAGGTCAGGTAGACATTTCAAATATTGCATGGTATTGTAAACCTCTTCTGGGTTTTGCAGTAGAAAAAATAAAATTGAAAATTAGTTAGGATAAATATTTATTTTCACATAACATATCTTAATTGTGAAAAACACAATAGTCTATTCACATGTACACATAAACTTTTGTAATAAATTACATCCAAGAAGTTGAGTAATTTTGAGCAGGAATATGAAATTAGAAGTAAATATAGCACTACATCTGCTTTACATTGTGTGTGATTTCAGAACGTTAAGATTAACATTGGAAAAGCACTTAAATTCACGCAAAACCAGAGTGTTTTAAAATAAAACCACTCTGAAATACTGAACAGAAATACAGAATGCCATTGAATACACTGATTTCTTAATATTCTAAGAGTTGGTCAAGTGAAGCTAATACATTTTGATTGTATACATTATCTGTAACAAAGTCAGCAACATGTTAAAACACCATCAGGCTGCTTTCAGGACAAACCAGTATTGAGCTTCTATACTAACCTTAAAACAATTGGAATCTTACAATTTATCATCAAGTACACAAAACAAAGCATTTAACCTTAATGTATCAGCATTTTTCCTAAATTTACACATACAAAACATTGAATTAGATGTGAATTCTTCTTTGCGTCCATTAGATTTTTTTTCTCCATAAAAATGGCTTTTAATGGGCTTTGATAATGCTAAGGTAAATTTAGAACAGTGACCCTATTAAGTTTGCAGCAAAATGCAATTATTTATGGCTAAAGTATTAAAACATACACACACACAAAAAACCATTGGAATACTTTAAATGTGCTGAATGGGAAAACTTGTTCATGAGGTGTATAGAAAATTTGCATATTTGGGAAAGCTGGGGAATGTTAGAGCCCTATGGATGAGTTCTTATGAAGATTGCAAGACTACAATTCTTATTTTTAGGATTCAAAGTTACAGCATAATACTGAGAGTTAGCTTTCATTTTAATAATTTAAAAATTTATCTTAAAAAATTTAAAAATCAGTGATTTCCAAATAACACAATAAAACTTCAGCTCCACATCCCTATTCATTCAATACCTAATCTCGCAGTCTTTTACACAAAAGAACAGCTTGAAGGATCAGGCAGTAACAAAATCCATTACAAAAAATGTAATAGCCTTAAAGCCACATTTTACTTTGCAATGTTGTTTTTATCTTTTAATTGATATGTACTTGATGGAATAATAAAGAGCTGTAACAAAACAACAGCAGGATACCCATTTAATTATTATACACAATCTCTGAAACTAAGAGGTTTACAGTTGTTAGTGGAGAGAAGACTATATAAATATGTCCTTTATGTGGCTGAATTTTAGGCAATAAAGAGGAAGATCATTGGGCAGGTGATAAAACTGCATGTGGGGTATAGTTTGTATCTACAAAATTTTCCCTATTATAAAATAATGGATTGATTAGTGACAAAATGCATTTGTTTGGCCTACCATGGCAACATTCATACAATACAAGATACGGTAATCACAAATCGCATTTTAAGAAATACTGTACCCATGTTTCACATCAAAGGATGTGGTGGTGTTCTTTAGCTAAGGTGAGAAAATGCTTTAATATATAATTTTATATATATATATATAGGACTATGTTCCAGTTACATACAAATTTTAATATTAAATACACTGTATTAAATCAAGGAAAACTTCACAAATACAGAATCTGACCCTGCAATTCACTTTGCAAAACTGAATCCATGACTTCAAATGGACAGATTAAGGAGGAAAGTATTATCCTTGTTAGTTTGTTCACAGGGTCAGATCAGTTGTTATTTTATAAACTTCTTAATGTTTGCTCGTCAGTTTGGGTCTCTTGAAATCATTTACTAGTTAAGTGATTAAAAAAAAAAATTGGAACAAAGGTTTTCAAGTTCATCTTGAATCAAGATTATTAAGTATTCTCACACAGAAAAAGTAGCAAAATACAGTACAAACCTATTAACAGGAAAGTTGAATTTGAAAGAAAATTTGCTTCTTACATTTCTGATACAAGTACTGATAAATGGCCAAGATCAGCAACGAGCACAAAGATTTTTTGCATTGGCTACTGCAGACATTTACATTGATACTAGACAAGGTAGACGAGGTGGAATGAGACAAGTATTGCACTACATTACCTGTGCTAGTTTGAGATGAAAGACAAAAGTTACAAGGTAAATAATTTATATTTAGTGGTTGTGGCACTCCTTTAATTCGTTTGTAAAAAATTACTTGAAGAGCAAGTCATAGACAAGTCTCCCGGTCAACACCTTTCCCTGAGTCAGCTTTCTTCTCTTTTCTGATTTCAGCACTAGGAAACGAAAGGGGAAAAAAAAAATAGAGTTACGGTAGCACTATCACACACTCAACTATATATATAATCTACCTGAAAACCAACATTGCACAGATACTTTTATTTTTCATGCTTCATGGCACAAACTGGGAAAGCAGGTGAAAATTTCTGTGCTGAATGGTGTAGAAGACATCAGGCAGCATTTTAGTGATAAGGTAGGTAAAGAACTTAAGATGTACAGACAGCCAGCATGCAAGCAAACATAGCCACTTATTTTTACTTTTTTGGCAAATACAACTTAATTTACTAAATAATGGTAATGGTATAGTTCTCAGACAATACCAGGGCATTCTTAAACGGAACAAACAAGAGGTCACAATAAGTATTTCTTGTCTCTAAACTGTATTCTATTGTTCAACTATACATTTAGGAGGAGTGTTTCTCTAGAGAACTAGAGTAGTGCAAGCCAATATCCAACAAATATTTGGCTTTCAGTCTTGATTGGGGAGAGCAGAAGTCTGGGGAGGATGGGGAGAGACAATATTCCCCATGTGGAGTGTAATACATACTTCCTCATAAGGAAATAAATAAAAAAAAAAGCCTGAAAGATCAGACACAAGCTGTATCATTCAGAACACTAAACGAGAGTTCAAATTTGGATTCAGCTTTTTTTTTTTCCCCAGTTAAAACAATGTTGATTTGCCTACAGAAAGCAATATACGTGCAAAGCAGATGATTTTTTGTGTGAGTGTCCTAATTTACAACAGCGTAAATAAATAAAGAGTCATGTTCTTCCAATGAGTCTCAATCACAGCATGAAAATGCAAAGAGGCTTCCACAACACAGGCAAATCAAGCCTTCAACAAAGAGTGGCAGGGTATCTAAAGAAAACCAGATGGTTCTGAGAACAAACCTGTAGCAAGCACATAACCTACCAGGTTTCATGGGAATAATTCCTTAACTAGAATGAATGAGAAATAGGCTGAGTTACGCAAGGCTTAAAGAAAGCAAGATCAAGTCTCAAATTCTTACGGCGATTCATGCACAATTCTACAACCATTTGACATTTTTCTTCACGTAAAAATTGCTTTAAGATACAATTCAGTTCAGCCAAAGCTTACTTCTATGCCTATGGCAGCTTCCAGAGGTGTTAATGGAAATAGCTAAAGAATACCAACTTCTGCCACTTCAACTGCCAAATCTGTCACCTTCTGTAGAACAGTGATAGAATTGGGTACGTTACACTTTCTGCACACAAAGGGTATGCAAACAAATTCCAGGGGGGGTGAATTGAAAGTGCAGCAGTACAGCAGGCAGGGAGTTACCTGTGCTTAGTAAAAGCAAACACTGAGGTGTTGTGTGCCTTACAGTCTACATTATTTCCACGTTTTAGGTGCCTCTGTGATACCAGGAAAGTCTTCCTTCTATTTAGGATTCACATCTCTGAGCAGCTCCTGCAGATGTGGGCTTTAATGCCTTGAGAAATTTGAAAAAAAAAGGACAAGTCCAGTCTTTTTCCAGTAAAACATGTCACTGGTGGATCTGTAAAGGGGTTGGAGCTCTCTTCCTCCCTGCCAAGGGAGTAGCCTAACACGCCTGAGCAGGAAGGTCTGGGATGTGGGATTTTCATACCTTCAGGTGGAAAAGGAAACTCACTCATATCATCTACAAAGTGTCAGATGCATCTTTCTCCAGTACTTTAAAAGACCAGCTAAGACCAGTCTATCTCCTGTCCATGGTCAGATGTGCATATGCTTTGAAATTGGTCTCTGAAGGGCTTAATACTGTGAGCAAAGACAGAGGAATGTTTATTTATATGTACCAAAGAGGGCTGTGCTTCAGATAAGTGCCTTGGTGTTCCACTCTACCAAGAAAGGCTCAAAGGCAGACCTTTAGGTCCCTGAGAATTTCAGTGATAAAAAAACAAAGGTTGGAAAATTGTAGAGTTCAGGTGCCTCTATGGCTAGGCAACTTGACTGAATCCCTTCTAAGTCCTCTCTTTAGACAGGTAAAAGCATTCAGGAGCCTGGGATGTAAGAGCTCTCTCACACTATGCTACTTCACAGAATCAGCGCCAGGGCACATTTGTGATAGAAATTATCCATGCATCATACTGGGAAGTCATTTGTATAAACCCTTCCTGTCTAAAATCTCTTTTTGTAGATGATCTTAGTTTATAATTGGCCAAGTCAACTCAGCATTTAATTACTATGAGTAACTTCTTGTTAATTGGTCAATGCCTTGCATAACAGGCATTACATAAAATCATAGTATACTATCATAATTTAATTATCCCCATTTAATAATGTTTTGAGATATAAGGAAGCAGAACTGACAGCAGAAAGGGAATACAAAATGTTATGTAGTTGAACTTCACAAAGCACCAGCAAAATTTATTTCAAATGAGATTTTTTTCCCTCTCTATGATAAGGTACCCTTCACTGCAGAAATTGTTAATTTAATACTGCTGATCTTGATCAGTTGCAAAAATTATCTTACAACTGCTACCATTCCAAGCTTTTTTTTCCCCTCACAAATCACCTAGGATTGAATTATATCCTTATTTAATGATACATGCATTATGTTCTATAATATTTTTGTAGTTCTGTCCCTAATATGACTTAAGATTAAAGTAGCTTATGGCTTTGCTTATCAGAAAAAAAGTCTTTCAGGGTTAAAGCTTGTTGAATCTACTTCTCTCTCAGAATCTGAGACAAGCTAGAGCACCTGAAAATGCAGGATTTCAGAGTCTTTAAGACTGTTTGTTTACAATAGGACACTCATATCTAAAACCAGAAAAACCTTTTCTCCTGAGTGTTTGTTTTCAAGAGCAAAGATACAAGAACAAATTGAAAATTAGATCTTTAGAAAATTATTTTCTATTTCATTAGTTTCTGTTTCACTGCAGTTTAAAGGGCAAATCTCTTATCTGAGCCACAATCTATGTGGATGCTCTTTGTTCAGAGGGTCATCTTTACATCATCTGTCGTACCACCAAAGAAAGCAACATCCACCAGGAAAAGTAAAACTCCTCTGTACCCAGGGGCTGTGAATGTACCACATCAGGTTCTTCTCTTTCTCCAGGCTTTCACAGCCTGGACAGCAGAGGCACTTGGCATAAGAAAACCCTCCAGTAGATCCTCCTCCCATGCACCACACTGATTTCAGTGACATGATCCTTTTCAGTCCATGTGTTAGGTGAAAGGCAAACAAGAACTAGGCTATTTTGACTCTCAGTGAAATATCAACAAAATGACCACTTTGGTGGGCTGCTCCATGGGTGCCTGAAATGAAGGTTCTCTGGTCATCAACTGCTCAGTCTTGTCTATGCAGTGCAGGGAAAGGAACAACTCTGAAAGGCAGCATGCCATTTTAGGGTAACAAAATTAAAAAACACTATCAGTACAAGTGTTCTCTTACTGCATCTGTTCACCTTGAAACAATGACTAGCTATTTCAAACATGGGCTTTTGAAAAGTATATTTAGAAATGGGCAGAATATAATTCTGCATTTTAAAAAAGATGACTAGGAATAAATGCAGTTTGACATTTGATACACTACACTATTTAAATACACAATTTTAAATACTGACCAAATTTCAAATTCTAATACTTGGGACTTTAATGAAGACATTTTACATTCTTATTTGAAATTTCTTCTCATCCTGTCTCCCCAAAAACTACACTAAGTCAACTCATTTGGGTTCCAAGGTGACACCATTTTGAATTGGAAGACACAATCAAGGAAAAGGTTGGGGTTGGGGTCTTACCTTTGGGGAATCAGCTTCTAGAGTGATTAGGAAGGGGAGCTTATGACAGAAGTGTGATACAAAACAATTAAATAGAAAATAGTTACATTTTAAATTTATGGAAGCAGAGGAAAAAATTCTCTTAGAAAATCACACTGTGCTTGAATTTGATATTTTCTTATTCCTGTCATAACTCCATAGCACAGATAAAATAATGTGTCTTCATTTTACTGGACTAAAATCTAAAATTATTTAACTGTTTTGAGTACAAGTGAAGTAGGCAGAAAAATGTAAAGAAATAATGCAATCATAAAATTATTTTCACTCCAAATATTATTAGATTGCATTCAGAGTACTGGGTTCTTCATACAGCTATTTCCAGGGCAGTGATGATCACTTCTTTTTCAAGAGGAAAGAACAAAAGCAAGCAGAAGAAATGCAATATCCAGGTGGAGGCTGGTGGTTCATTACACAAGCATCAGGCATGCTCAGCTTCATTTTCCACTGGAACATAACTAAGTACCATGCAAATATTTTTGATTTATGTTTTTAAATTAATAGTGAATTTGTGTTTTGAGCTCAGAATATTATGACTGGACATAAGAAATAAAACTGCAAAATGCTAAAAATCTTTCTAATCCCTGGTAAAATATTATAATATTGGTTTGACATCAATATATAAAGTATAATGAAGTTTAAAAAAATTAAGACCTTTTAGAAGGAAAGCTTGACTCCTTATCTTTTGCATTCTCTGAGGATATCAACAATGTCTTCCACACAGCAGTTTTTGCCATTTCATCAGAAATGTTTATCACAGATGGGTCATCTCTAGACAAGAATGAAAGTAAATACACAATAAAACAATCAGCAATCAGTCTTGTTACTTATTAACTCAATAAAAGTCCTTGAAAACTGATAGTGATGACAATATTTAAGTGCAGTGTAAGTTAAGAGACTATGTTAAACTTCAGAAGTCCTGAACAATTACTTAAATATTCTTTCAGAACATCTTAGCACTTTTAAAGTATTTTCTTCCTTCAACAGCAATTAATCACAGTAACATCAATAAAATTTATCACTACCAACTAATAAACAAGAGAAAAATAAAGAAGTGTGAAATTAACTATTGCCCAAGATCTCACAGCATGAAAGTGGCATCACTGGATTAAACACGATCCCAAAAAGTCCTACTTATGCTCTGAAACTCCACCTACTTCTAAAACTCTTTTAAAAGCAATCAAAATCCTTAACAAAATAAAATATTCAAGAGTGCTTAAATATTTTTTAATATTTAATTTAATAGAGCTAATAAAAATTCCCCAATTAAACAAATCAGTTGTATTAAGTAGCACTTTGTAGCCATTATGCTCTTTGCTTTACCTGGACAGCTCCAAACATGTATTTATACACTTAAGAATAAAAAAGTCTTAAATGTTTTAAGGGGTTGCCTGTACATTATTCCTGACTTCATGGTTACTTGGCATTCAGTAAACCCTCAGTAAACCCTCAGTAAACTTGCTGTTTGTTTTGGGGAACCACTTTAATCACCAGTATCTTGACTCTTGCTTTTAGCTACAGGACTGCAACCCTTACAGTACAGAGTCAGGTATTACCCAGGCAACTCTACCAACGACCACACACAATGGAGACCAATAGAGATCACAGTGCAAGATAAATTAAGCTACATACTGCTAATATAAATTACAACAAGAAGGTATGGACAAAACAAGAAAAGAACCAGACTATTAGTAGTGTGAAGAGTCAAAAGGAATAGGCTGGGATTTTTCAGAGACACAAATTACAAATCTCCCGATTTGCATTAGGAGACATTATGGTAACTTTGTGTTAAAATGTTAGAGAGAAGGCCACTCAAAGATGATGTTTCTAAACTCACATTCATGCAGAGGTTACCGTCACCAGATATTTCGGATCTTTTATTAAGAATTTATTTCTGAAACCTTTAAATTATATTCATTCCTTATGGGCTGGCAACATATATTATTACTATCTATAACATAGATGTTCATGCTTTTTTAGTTGTGTCAACCCTGCATTATGCTTTATCTACCCGGGACAGCTCTTGATTCACTCATTATCTTACATAACAGGATTGAATCAGAATGTTTTACAATGTAATACTGTAAGAACCTAGTTTTTCTGCAGCGTTTTCAAAATCTTTCCTGGATCCATGCTTGCATCAGGGTGAAGGGTTTGACCTGCTCTACATCTTCCTTTTGCACTGTGCATGTCAGAAGCCAAAGTTCATTGTGAACAGTCTAATCCTGCAGTCCTGTCCAATGGAAGCTTTCTGACTAGTGTGTCTTTTTCCTAGGGAATGTGAGATCGTGTGGAAAGGCTGGAAAAGGGCTGACCTTGTTAAATGCTGTAGTGTGTGGTTCAGTTCATCTATCAGTACCAAACAAACATTCTCCTGATATTCAGTAAGAATTATGAATAAATATTGTGGCATTTTTACTTTATTTAATTGCAACTCACCTAAAAGAGGAAAGGTATATTTTACCTGTAATGTCCTTCTAGTGGTAACTGAACAGTCCCTTCCTCTTCCATTGCTAACATACTTTGCTCTTCCTGGAACAAAGGAATTTAGACATGTGACAGGATATGAAATTGTGAAAGGTGAAATTTCTGTACTTTAATCATCTTTTCATTTTCTTTAAGTATTTATTTGAAGTTCTTAAAGTGAGACACTTTTCAACTTTTACTTAAATAGTTGACATTTAAAACCTTCTATTTTAAAAGTTGTATCTTCACTTAATGGTATTTTCCAATGCCAAATAGAGCATTGTTTTATAACAATAAAGAGGAGAATTACTAACAGTGAGTGAACAACTGTCTGGTGAATTTTAAATAACACTGATAACAGGATATATGCTTTGATGTTTACATGCAAAAGTTAGGGAAGATTATTTAAGTTTGTACACACAGTTTTAATATTGATAATACTGATTTTAATACTGATTTTTCAGTGAAAGGTAGTGAAACAAGAGACCCAAAATTAGTTTTCACTTGAAGAGAATTAGGAGATAAATCTACCAAAAACCATATGTAAAGGAATTACAAATTTAGCAAATCTGCCTTGGCAGAAGGGGGGAAGAATAGAGCAGCTCTCAAGTGCCACGTCCTGCCTGCAAGAACAAAGGAAAACAACCTCCAGAAGAGGATTCCCAATGTCCACACCCCTGGTCAGGATAAGCACAGCTGGGGGGTTAACAAGCCTTGGCAGGAAGGTGACCATCAAATCCTGCTCTAAATTGTTGCAGTGTGTGTGTGAGCCCAACAGACACCCAGAGACCTCCACAGCTTCCTTCTCTTTATAGCAGCTTTCCTTTGTAACAGTTTTCACCAGTGCCTGTCTGAAAGCATGGGTTGGCTAAAAAAGAGAGTTTATCATTTTCAGGCAGATCACCAAAGGCCCACGTGCATCACAAACACTGGTTTTTGGTATTAGCAGCAAGAGCCAGTACAGTCTTCCAAAACAATAGAATTTAAGTTCTCTCTGCTCAGAAATTTGTTTCTTCAATGCTTCATTATTTTAACTATTTCAAAAGTCACAATATTTTTTTTCTTCAAATGTGAAAGTTCTTTGTTCATTCTTGTCTCAGAAATCTGACTTAATTGATTAACATCAAAGTGGCTTCCAAAGGAGGTCTGTGAGGAGAAGGCACGTATCACATCCACTATAAATGTACAAAGCCCTGAAAAACACATGGCCTAAAAATATAAAAACAACTTAAGTGATGAAATTAGGATCCAATCAAGTAAGTTTCAGATCCTGTCAACTACACTTCTGAATATTCTTGTGGGTAGAATACTTCTATTTTTAAAAGCTGTGTGATAGCAACTCTCCAATTAATTCCTTAGGCTACATGTCAGAAGTTTTTTATTACTAGTTAATTTTGTCATTTCCAGGCTTCACAGCTTCATAAGTTTTTGACAGTTGAACAGTTTTAATAATAGCTCTAAATATTTAGAAATGCCAAAATATGTAAAAATAACCTCTCAAAATAGACAGTGAATGAAATAAAGTAACACCAGTAGATTTTCCCAGTTTTGTTTTCTGATGCCATCCTATCAAGCAAGGGAAGGAAAGTGACATATAAGCAAAACATAAGTATAACAAGGAATTCTTTCCAATAACCAGACCCACATGAGGAGAGCTACCTTGGTTACTTCTGGTTACTCTGAATTGTGATGACAACAGACACCGTGATGAAACATCTCTCTGGTCTGCTTTGATTCAAGGCAGAAAACAATGATTCACATAATTTTAATTTCAGCCTGGTAGTTTTACAGGCACATACTAAATAGTAAATAATCATCTGCATTTTTCTTATAGGTAAAATCTTTTCTCCAAAATATATTCCATGACAGTATGTTGAATGTGTCAAGGAAATCAAAGGTGAGAGTTACCAGGTTACAGATGAGGCAGGGAGTTGTCAAAGGTCACAGAAGAAACAATCCTAAAGGCAGAGTAATCTAGTTTGTGTAGTTACCCATTCAAATTATTAGCTCATGTTCTGTTTCTGCAAATAAAGCTACTAATGGGAACCCTTAACACACTCATTTCACTGGTCTTGGATCATGTCTCAGGGCATTCTTAAGGATAATTTTCAAGTTGATAAGGAATTATCTGAAAAGCATATTCTTTGAAATAGATGAGGAGTCCAGATCTGAAGCAGCCACCTGGGTGGTAATGCCACAAGATGTGAGTCTGAGCATTTGGTTAACGGGGTTAGCAGGGTTACTGACCTTTTCATTACAAAATGAATTGTTTCTGCAGTAGCAGAAGGACAGCTCTGGCCCAGAGTGTAACTGGGACACTGCACAGGGTCATGACATTGCTGAGCAAGGGCACGGAGCGATGCCTTGTGCCCTGTGTAAGGCTCAGAGACAGCTGGGACATCCACAGGCCTTAAAATCTGCACTTCCTTCCTCAGCATCTCCTGCAGGGATGAGACCCAGCCCAGTGCAGCATCCAAGTGCCCCAGGGCTAGGATCTGAGGGCTTTCCTACAGGCATAAGTTCATCTCTGCACACCATCTGAGTGGGTCTCAGAAGCAATCCCCAGGAGTACTGTGGATAATATTTTATATGACAGTATGGCAGCCTAAGAATCTACACAATCACCTAAGCCTATCAGATTTGTAACCTTAAAAGCACTTATGCAAAATATGACAATGTTACACTTAGATACTTTCAACAAATCTGCTTGGTACGTGGAATGTGCCCTACAGAATTTTCTCTACACGTCTAGAGGAGAAATTGATAAATTGCTACAGACAAAGAAACCTGAAACCATGACCCACCTCTTTCTCAGCATCTTCCAGTTTCTTTTTCTTGCTCTCAGGCATCAGATCATCTAACCAACTGAGCTCCCGCTTGGTAAAAAAGAAATCCATGAGTTTTCGGACAAATACCAAAGCTAGGACCTGAAAAGATATTAATTCAAAAAATTAGGAAATTAAACAAGTAAAACAGACAAATAGACTTGTAGAGGAATTCTTTCGCAAGTGACCAGTTTGGAGCTAGAATTTTATCCTTAGTTTGAATAAGCTAACAGCTGCTATTCCTTTGTTCAAATGAAGTATGGTTTGAAGCATAACAATCACTGAGGTCAGCAAATATGTTCTATTTTCTATTATCATCAGAGAAATCACTTAAGCAGCAGACCACTGTTATTTATCCCAAAACACAGAATTGTTAGGGTCCTCAGTTCAGTAAGCAGTCTTCCTTAATAAGTGAATGTTTTCTGTAACAGGATTTAGTAATATTCCTTAAATAAAAAATTTCAAATAAATTTTAGTATTTTTTCTTTGAAAGAAAAATTTTCCCTAAGAAAATATAAGTTGGGATATCCACACATTGGATATGTGACTTTTAACAAAGCAGAGGTTAAATGTCAATTTTTTCACTACTTAATACATTATAAATTTTCCTTGAACACAGAATCAATGCAATATTATAGTTAACTGTCCAAAAATATATTTTTTTCAATAATAATTATCCACAAGTGAAAATAATTATGTATTTTTAGAGGAAATAAAAAAATCATACCATCATAGGAAAGACAATGGCAGCTCTTGAAACCTTTATAATCCAGAGAAGCACAAGACAACTCAGCTGAATTATAGTGAAGAGATGGACCTTTCTAAGAGGAACATGCCTTAGATAAATAAAATCTGGCTGGTGCTTTGCAGGCATCCAGAATAACTTTATCCTGTCAAAAAGCTGAAAGAGAAAATTTTACACGTTTGGATCAAAATGAGGTGTAGGATCATCTATGCTGGCATTCACACACTGCCTCAGAGATCCTGAATATCCAAAGAATCTGTCTTGTTATTCTAAAGGCAAGAACTACATAATTTCAGCAGCACAGAAGAGAGTCCCTCGGTAACAACCATAAAGCTTTAATCTAGACTAGTCCAGCAGTGGCAAAGGACTTGTCTTCTCACCCACTGAGCCACCAGAGTACGAATGAGAAATGTGTCACTTAAGTAGAGTTTAATTACTTGGTTAGTCATACTTCAATGCCTTTCCATTTGAATACACATGTGCCTCCCTAGGTTGTATTGCAGATGTACTGAGACACTGAACTCTGCTGAATTACATTCTATCCATTCTATACTGCAGGAAATACCCTGTTCATTGGATGTTACACACATTGTCACTACACTGGGATGTTACACACAGAGGTGTTTACTTTGAAATCATGAACTCTTAACATCAGGCAAAGCCAGACTCCAGAGTGGTCTTGCATCAATTGTGACTCCAACTGAATGGAAGCTGGTTGATCCTGTTGGGCATGTGCACTATCACACTTCTTTCCTAATACATCCTAGACTCCTTTGTCAACAACTGAGCTCTGCCTCCTTTGGCACATAAAAGGCTGCTCATGGAGAGACCTCTGCTGTCTTTTATTTCCTGCAAATGAACAATTTTTCTTTTACTTCACCAGACACTTTATCCCAGGCTGTTTTCTTCTCCATATTTCACTTTATTCACAAAACCAGAAACAGAAAATGGAAAAAAAAAAAAGAAAATGAAAAAAAAAAAAAAAAGGGAATGAATGCCAGAAAGCTGCTAGGAATGTATGTGAGAGGTTCCTATTTTTCAGGCCTATTTGGCTCCATACTGACCCGAGACATTTATGTCATGGCACAGTGATTATGGTGATACACCAATTCTTCCTGCATGGATGAGCCATATTATATTCACACAGCCTTCAGCAATGTCAAGTTTTGGATATTTTTATTGAGCATGTGCAAACTGCATTTTTTTAAAGGCTTATAATTTAGTCAGATTTGAGTGTATTCCTTTTTCACAGAAACAGCAAAAAGCACATCCTCCCACAAAAGCCATCTTATCAAATCTCTATTCCTTATCCCAGCATGGGGGAGGAAGATAAGGAGGGGTATGCTATCACTTTTCCAAGTAAAGATAGCCAGATTTCAGCATGTCTTAAAAACACTCCTCAATAGTGTAGTGTCCTCTCTCATACGCCGGTTCTGAGAAACAGCTGAACCATATTAAATTGAAATTATTTAAACCTCAGTAAAAGCCAAACTACACTTCTGAGAATATCAACCCAAAGAATAAGAGATAGGCAAAGTTATAAAAGAAGAGTCTCTGAATAGAGACCACCAGTCAAAAAAAAAAAATCTCAGTTTTGCCTATAAATGGAGGTAAGCTGCAATCAAATGTAATGAAAAAAAATCAGAAATTTTCTTTGCTTTTTGTATTTGACCTTTTGCACAGTGTAACTTGTGTTTTCACTGTGTGGTTGTTCTTTCTCAGTTGTCTCGGAAGGTATGTCGATGCCTCATGGGCTATAGGATTGGACACTGTGCCATTTCATGCTGCAGTCAGCCAGGAGAAAAAGAGCACAGCACAACCCCAACCTGAGTGCTGGAATGCCAGCTTTCTGCCAGCTACTCCCACCAGAGGCCACGGCAGGAATGCTGCCCTTCCACTAGACTTGACCCTTCACCCCTGAAGTGCTTGCAGCAGCTCCCCCTCCCTGCCTGGAGTGTTTATCTGCATAGGAAAGACCTTCAAAATTTCACTTCTGTTAGTTTTAGGGCAAGTTAGCCCTAAAGGCAAAGTTCAAGATTAAGTGTAGCACTGCAAAGGAACTTGAAAAGGCAGCATGCAAGCAAGAGAATGGGCAGGCAGCAGAGAGGGAAGAGCCCCTGTTAGTTATTACTCAGTTTTTAGGCTCAGCAAAATTCTCTTGATAACAAGAGAGAACAGAAAAATCAACACCCAAAATATAGGGGAAAAAATGGAGCACATGGCCTAAAGGGAATATTCTATTTATAGAGAATCCATTTTCCTTTTAAGTAGTCACTTTCAAAAATTTAAGGTTGGCAACATTCCTTTAAGATTATACACAAAAGCTAATACAATATATAAGAAGAACAGCAATATTTTTTATAGAAAGCATCATCAATAACACACTCATCATAAATCCATTTTACCTGAATTCCCTTTAGAGATGAAGCGCCCATGTAAAGAAACACTCCATAAAGCACTGGCATAGGAATAAACTGCACAAACAAGCAGAGAAAGAGAAGAGCATATTAAATACTACTTAACAATTTTAAATGCTTCTAGAAAGACATTCAAAACAGTTGAAATACAAAGTGCCATATGCCTGCATTAATCAGACAAGTTGTAAATTCAGAGTCACTCAATTATAAATTAATAATGTTTCTCAGAGTACAAAGCAAAAGAAGAATCTGGCTCTGTAGTTTTATTTTCCTCTCATGGCCAGTTATTACAATATACTTAATTCCCTATTAATACAATTAACAGAACTACACAAAAAAAATTAAAGCCTTAATTTATACTTAAATTCTTTACTTTAAAGACAGCTCAGAAAAATGTTCAAGAGACACAAAATACTTCTTACTGCTAAAAGTAATATTTTGTGCTATAAACATTTAAAAATGGGTGAATGATTCTATGGAATGATTTTTAAAGAGACTATTTAAATGTTCAGGTTCACAGCAGAAACTGTGTAGGCAAATGGGTATGTCCATAGAATCTGTTAGAAATACTAAATACACAAAATGCATGTTCTGTGTGTTTTCAAAGTGAAGGCATTATCATATACTTAATAAAATACTGCTGGGAAGTACAATTTCTAAGGGCTTGTTGCCCTCACTGTGACAATATTCAAGACTAAGTTCTGGTTTTATTAAAGCCAGCGCCAAAAAATCTCACTGATTTCACAGAGACCAGATAGTTCTTTAAAAAGTATTACATATATACAGGGTATTATATATGACTGTAACTAGACACCCTTTTTCAGGACACTGGTGAGCTGTCTTGAGTATGCAGGAAGCATGAGATAATTTTTCTGTTCATTTCCAAGAAACAAACCATAGAACTTCTCTTGCAACTGTGAAAATATTTTTAAATTACTTGGAAACCACAAAATGTTTTTAAATTATCTAAATAAATTTTAAATTGGTATAATGAGACTGTTTCATGGTAATTTGCCATGGGCCCAAAGTACTGACAAAGTGTGAATACAGCTCAATGGCAGAATTCCCTTTGACTTCAGTCAGACCAGATTTTTATTACAAGGTTTTTATTTTAAAAATGCTAGGCACTTTATTAAGCAAAATTAGAATTCCTTTAAACTCTCATTGTGTAACATTATGCTGGTTAGTAATGTGCCTGGAAAGAGCATTCATTAGATATTACAGTAACAACAGTGAAATATTCAGTGCAGTATTCTTTACCTTTCCCTTACTTCCCCAAATTACCTTTAGAATACTTGTCAAAAAGACAGATGAGCCCATAAGGATAAATATCATGAGCCCTGTGACTCTTTGCTCCCGGATTCCAAGAAATTTTGGCTGCTCCCCTGGAGCGGAGCACTCTGATTCCAGTTTTAAGCTGTTCACATGGGAAATGGAGAGGACAGTGGCTGCAACAAACCAGGGCAATCCCATAATAGAGCACACACCAAGCATCACTGCCACCATGAGTAGGTCGAGGTGGTATCCACATCCTTTCTGTTAAGAAAAGTAAGGATGGAAAGAAGATGTAAAATGACATCTGAATTAAGGAGAACGCTCCTGGCAGGCATTCCTAATGAACAGCTAGAGACAATTGAAAATTTGAGATTTGTAGGAAAAATAGAGCTTCCTTCTATGTGTTATCCAGGCTGGGTCAGTAGGGATGCAGACTGATTATCTCAGGGGAATTCAGAGTGGTTCACACTCAGTGTTCAATGTCACTGGACTCCTTCCAGTTACAAGTGTACCACAAATCCACTCTACAGTGGGCACCAAACAGCTTTCCTGCTTATAAAATGTATACTGGTGAGACACTGGAAAATACATACATTTTCTGTTTTAACTAAGTCTCCTCTGTGGATAACAGTGAGCAGAACATCCAGCTGCCAGCTGCGCTGCCAGCTTCCCACTGCACTAATCTTAGTAGAGCTCCCATCCATTCTTACAAAGAGGTGGAAAAGTATGTCTTTTTATTGGTCCCTACATAAAAATCCACAACATTTGCAAAGTCAGTTTATGCTAGAAGGGGCCATAAAACCACAGTGTTCCTTCTAAAGTTTTTTAAGATGGTAAGCATATGATATATATTTTCAGTAACCTACTTTCAATCTTAGATAAGAGCAGATAGCTAGAAAATAAGATACATTAAATTAAAATATAAAATCTATTAAATTTAAACATTAAAATAAATTTTAAAAATTAAAATATAAAAACTGCTTTATTGGTTTCCTTATTCAAACATAGCATCATAATATCCATAGGAAAAGTCAATATAAAACTTTTGGGTTTGGATCACTTCTGTAGTGGTCAAATGCTACATAAATTTACCAACAGGTGGATAATGGTTTGCTTTCAAGCATAAAACCCTTTGGTCGATTCTTAGATAAGTTTAAAACCCTCCAATGACTAACTTAGCTTGAAAAAGAAAAATGCATCAAGCTTGGTTCTATAGATATCTGCTACCATAGCTGAACCATAGCTGAGTAGGATATTTCACTGCAATTTTAGCAAATATCCAGGACATCCTCACAGCTGCAAGCAGCAGCTGAGGCTATTTTCTTTTAAAAAGTCAGGTAGTTAGCCATCTCCACAAAACTTTGCAATATGGCAACAAATCCAGTGTCATGGTCTGATGAAACAGCGATGTTCATGCAAACAATGTGAATATGTTGAACCATAATTTTGCCTGTAAACCCATGCAAATGCCTTTTGACATAAAAAAAGTAACTAAACTAAACTTGGAAGGGTTTGCTACAGAGACTGCCAAAAGCTGAAATGTGCACTATCCAGAATTTGCTATGGGAAGTATAAAAAAAGAGAGGAAAATGAGTTGGAAGCAAACAAATCATTTCTTTATGAAGACAACTTTTACTTCTAAAATGGGAAGCGTCTGGGTTTATGAAAATGTAAGCCACATATCAAAATGAAAATGCCATCTTATTTGCTTACATTATTTAAAAAGGGGGAAAAGTAAAGAAAATGAAGAGAATCAACTCTAGCAACCTTCCCTCACTCCCCAAAAGTGCTTATGAGTCTTATCTCCAAGACACATCTTGACAAACTCAGAGATGTGTCAAACACAGATATTAGTTACAGGCACAATGCACTCAAAGAAAGAGTTTAATTCTAAATCCTAACAGAGACACCTTTTTTTACCTTCTGACACATTTATGAGGAATGTATCTGCTAATGCATACAGAATCCGAGAGCATTTCCTCACATTCATACATGATCTGAGGAACCTGACATATGGGAAGAAAAGGAAGCATAGCAACAGGTGATGCTACACCAGACCCCAGCAAAACTAAAACGCAGCAAGACAAGGGGGCAGCCAGGAGGACCATCTGACTCCCAGATGCCAGTGCTGAAAAAACACATTCCAAAGCTTGGCAGCAAATTCCTGCATCTGTCAAGTTAACCACATGCAATGCTATGGATTGACATGAAGAGCCAGGCTGACAAAGAGGGCAAAAAAAGAACATATCAAATGTCACAATCATCCAAGAAGAGGCAATGCAAAGTGAAGGTTGCAAATGCATTTGCTAAAGCAACTTGGGATTGGATTGCTGCTTATTAAAAGTATGTCAAAAAAAAGCCTAAGCTTGCTGCATATACATGTACAGAAACCTGCTGCTAGATTTTGCCCAACAGTTTTTCAGAGGGGTGATGTCCCTTTTTCTCTCTCCATCTGTAGGCAACTAAAGTGTTAGAGAACAGAGCAGGAAGTTGTCCTATGTTGTTTTAAGAACCCATTGTGCCTCTAAGGCTCAGTTTTATTCTTCTCCCTTCTTTAATGTAGGAAGGGCATTAAAAAAAAAGGATGGGTAGAACCACAGAGAAGGACTAAGAGAGGGAAAAAAATCTTATATTACAAAATAACCCCTGAGTAGTTTCTAAAAATCCATCCAGTAGAACAACACTGTCAATACCTGAAGAGGCCATTAAGATTGTGGTATTTAGAAAGACTATTAACTTGAAGGGGTTTTTTAGTGAATGAATCCTTCTACTAAAGCACAGAAGGCAGCACTTTCTTAACTCAGAATCTGTATTCCAAATAACATTCATAAAGTCTTCTGTAAGGCAGTGGATCACTGACACAGGGCACAGGTACCACACAGACCAACAAAGAAAAAAGCATAAAAATTTAAAGGGGTTCTATATAATATATAACAAACTAGCATACTAAAGTAGATGGATGCACATTACATAATCTGAAGCAGAAAACAACAGTGAAAGTATAAATTTTGACTGAATACCTTTAGTTTGTGCTCTTTTCTATTGATAATGACAGCTGTGATCTGCTGGTCCATAAAGATAAGGATCGTACAAAGCAGGGCTGGGATTACAGCAGCTATCACTGTCCACCAAGGATTAGGCCCCAAAGGAGTAATAAACCAGCCACGATCATCTCTGGTGGGCTACAAAAACAGTCATGCACGGCCAGTCAGAACTGTAAGGATTATTCACAATTCAATTTCACAAGAATACATACAAAACTTATTAAGATATTACTTCCTTTAAAACCAACCTATATAGAGAACTAAAAAACAAGCTAGACTTCCTCTGATGCCAAGCCAAGAAATTACATATAATAAAATATATAATAAAATCATCTGGATTATTACAGACTTGGTTGCACTTGATATAGTAAACCCAAAATTTGAAGAAAGCCACAGAACATTACAGTTTAGAATTTGAGTGATTTGAGCCCTGGTAATTTCTACAGAGGAAATAAACATTAAGAAGCATGAAAGAGCCTGATGGGAGAGGTTCACTTACATGATCCATAAATTAGAGAGGTTGCATAATTCCTTGTGAACACAAAAATTTTAAAATACAATTGCTACTCGCTGATGATGATAATAAACAATTATAAACCCACCATAGTAGATTACTTTACAAAATGATAAAGCAGTGCAATTTATCAACAACTTACCTTAAAAGCATTTGGAACCTGAAGTTTTGGTGATGGAATTCCAAGGGCATAGTCAATTAAAACCATGGACAAAATAGTGAGAAAGACAGCAAAGTCGCTGACAACAGAGCGTACCTATGATTATTGAGAGAAATGACAATTTTAACTAAAACATTCAGCTATGACTCAAGATTTTTCTTCACTGTTTTAGTACAGCTTACAGTTTCAGCTTACAGCTAAAACAATGCTTATTCTGATACAAATTTCTAACAGAGGAAAGATGCCCTGTCTACTTCACCAGCAGTTAAGTGAATTTGCAATGCAAATGGAATTCATACTTGGACATGATTAATAACAACGTTGGAACTGAAATAAATAATGGCACACACCTTTGTTGGGAAGTACCGGCTGGTTTTGAACTGCTTCAGAGTGGATGAGAGAGTTACTGTGGAGAAGAACAAGATGACAGACCAGAAGAGGACGTCTGGAACGTAAGGGCCATGATGACCACAGGCTCGCCCAACAAACTCGCCATGAAACTTTTTACATTCCTACCAGGGAGAGAAAAATAGTGTTGTTCTAAAAATTATCCATGCTTACACTAACATTTTCTTTCTAATTTCTTTCCTAATTTGTACTACTAGAAATAGTAAAACAATTTCTAGATATTTATTCTTTTAAAACTTAAAACTCACTACGTTTGTATCTAGTCTGCATGGAAAATTCCCAAAGGAATCTCTTTTTTTAGCCATATTAAAAGATGAAGTCGCTAAGACATATCATAAATAAAGTCATTAACATAAAAACAGGGTTTCTTCAAACTCAGCAAGTACACTGATTTATTTTCTGTGTACAAATACAGATTTACACTTACTAACACTCTCCAAGTGTGGAAAGCAAAGTTCAAAAGGCACAAAGAGAAAGTCTGCTCCTGGTGCATTCTCAAGAACTGCTTTTTTGTTTTCACTTCACAGCCCCAGCAATTGAAGAAAAAGCTATTTAGGACGCATGGCATTGGCCTAAAAGCAGCCCAATACATTTAATACCACACGGGGGCAGCACATCCTGCAAATTGTCTTTCTCTTACAACAAGAGCTGATAAAATGCCTGAAAACCCTAAACCTTTAACATCAATTATATTTAATATAATTTATTATCAATATGCAGATACAGTAGAAAGCATTTCCAGTACTTCTCCACTACTACCCTTAGTCATCTAAAATCATAAAGAGTAGCTCTAGAAATGTGAGCTACCAGCTCTGGACTCACAATCCTTTCCTTCTCCTTCCCAATCCCTCCACACTTATTAAGAAAAATTAAATGCAGCCCCCATGAAATCAGGGGTTCCAGGAAGAAACATCCTGCCAGATCAGGATCTTTTTGTATTAAATCAAGTGTGTCACTGGCTCATCACACTCACTGCACAATTATCCTGATATGGGAAACTTTGTCTTTGAAAAAAGATTGTCTTGGGAAAAACCACAATTGCTATTTGATGACTGTGAGACAAAGGAGCACAAGGTTTTTTATACTGCTACAACAGTAAACTTGGGATGAAGTTCATCATATGCCTCTTGAAGAGGATTTTGTCACCATCAAAATCCTCTTCACACTTGTCCAAAATCCTTTTATAATACTTGGTCCAAGATCCTTTGCTCACACTTGGTTTGTCTTGAAAGCAAAAAATAATCATTGGGTTTTAAGAGAGAATGAGAATCCAGATCTTCAGAAACTTGAAACATTTCAACTAGATAGAAGAAGATATGAGCAGTAAAAGAGACATAATGGGGTGAGTCTGACCAAATATTTACAGACAGCAACGTCTAATCTCTACAGCAGAAGTTTCTTGATGATGCTTGCAAGAAACAAAGACAAAAGTACAAAAAAAATCAGTTATTTCTTTGACAACTACAGGGAGTCATGGGAAAAGTTGGTCAGTTATACTGCTACCTATGTAAACTCAAGTTTTGGTAATAAGCTTTCACAGAAGTTTTTAAGGGTTTTATATAATGCAGCCAGTCTTTTACATTTATAGTTAAAACAAAATCTGTTATTTTAAATCTCCTCAGCTGCAAATGTACTCTGAAAAACACTGTCAGAGATCTGAGAAAGTGAGAGGAGGAGTCTGCTCCTGCACAGATGCTCTTAGAGTGTGCTGCAATTTTGAGAATATTCATTCTGGACTGCTGGAATCCCTCAGGCCAGCAGTTCTCAACTTTCTTTCTGCTGTTGCCACACCAACAGAGTTGAGGAGCAGTCCCTGCTCAGAGGAAGGCATGGAAGCAAGACAGAGCAGCCATGGAAGACAGCTCTTACTTAAAACGAGTTCTTCTGCGTTCCTGCCTTTGGAAAAAAAAAAAAAGAACAGTATCTTCTGGAGACAGTCCACTGGATTGGCTTTTAAGTGTTCAATTTGATTATGCCTATGATTTGGTTAATTCAGTTATCTCTTCAGTCTGGTGTCTTTTGCACTCAATTCTCTTTGACTGTGTAATGAAATGATCCCTGTGCGAGAAAAAGTGGTGGCCCAATCTCAACACAACATTTTAATCAAGCTGTAAATGTCACTTTGAAAAAGGCAAACTTGAATTATAAAATCCTTTAAACATAGAAAAGTGTACTGTTAAGAAACTTGTTACAGATTCATGCAAGCCCCACTAAACGGCAGCTTTATCCCCTTCCTCCCCTGGGAAAAGAAATTACAGAACTTACGTGAGAAAAAAGTGGCCATTGAAGAGAAAATTTCTCCCCATCCTCTTTTTTATAGCCTGAACTACTGCAAGAGTGTTTTAGGGAAAATAAATGCTTCTGATTCTTTCTACACAAGGGAACTTGGGTTTTGCCATCTGGCAGAATTTAGGACAAATTCATTGTCATTTGACATGTTTGACTTAATCTCAGCCAAGCTCTTGTGCTAGTGTGTCAAGAAGGTTCCAAAGCAGGGCATAAAATGCACACACTTGCTGCAAAAAGCTTACAAAATGAGATAACACTATAAAGTTCATGTTAATTTTTGTTAAGTATCTTTTATTATTTATTTGAACAAATATGAGCAGGAAAATTGGTATTTTTTAAAATATTTTTGTTGCAGTAAGATGGACAGAATTATTTATGCCTATGCCTTTATTTATTAAGTTCCAAAATTTACTTACTGACACAGTCAGGTTCCCCCATGGCACATCAGATGCAGATATATTGTAATCCTGCCAGTATTGTAACGTTTTATTGCTAGGATGCTCTGGTTCCACACAATTGCATCTGAAAAGAAATATATTCTTCCTTAATAATGAAATATATATCAGATATTAGTCTAAATTATCAATTTTAAGATACATTGAAATTATGCTCTACATTGGCAGATAATTTTAGTTCAAATTAGTTCAGTAAATGCATGCTTTGAAGCAGTTTGTAGTTCAGTAGCCAGTGCTATTACTGGAGTATCATTTGCTGTGAGGTGCATATGCATATATAGTACGTAACGTGACATATTCCAACCACTGATCACATTAAGTTTTACCACCTGTTTTCTTCCTTGTCTATGGATACTTCTGAGCACAGTTTGTAATACTGAGAATATGCTGGCCCTGTTCCACCCTCTTACACCTAACATTTCTCTACATGGACATTAGATGCTATGTACAGCTCCAGGCTGATCCATTTCCCAAATAACAAACTCTCTGTGTCCTCTTTCTTTCCTAGATGGAAACGTGCCTTTGCATGCAAAATTGCCCAACTACCCAGTCAACTGTCGGGGCTCTGAATGTCAGGATCACCAGCACCAAAAGCTCTCTGAACTCTGTGTCCCTTGTTTCTCTTTTCCCCACAGCTGCTGTAAAAGCACACTTTTCATTCTAAATTGTGTATTTTAACACGCAAAATGTGACGAGGCAGTGTAGGAGGACAATAAGTAATTTAAAAATAAGTAATTTAAAATCAAAATGAAATCTTTAAAGCCTCTGAAGCAACTGTGGGAGGTTTTGTCTTTGACAAAGCCTTCAAAACATCCAGGATACTCTGTAGGATCCAAGATGTCAAGTGTGCTTTGCAATACGCTTTAAATTAATTCTACTTTAATAATCTATAGCACCATTGAGTCTGCTAGTATTTTAATGTGCTTATGATGACTTTAAATAAATTTTGTACTCTCTGATAAAGTTTTCAGGAGTAGCAGGGGACAAGATAACATCTGACTATCGCGTGCAGAGCCACTGAACATAAATTGCATTACAGCTGTAGCAGAATATCAGTTTATTCACTTACCTATGCTATTTTCTATGTGACTGTTTATCTTTCCACAAAATGACAATACTCATCTAGATTTGTATGATTTTCTATATATTAAATTCTACCATCTACACCATGAGGACACAACACTGACATTCTATTTCAATTACAATACTATACATGTGACAACAGCTGCATTTAATACATAGAGAAGAAAAGATGCAGGTTGTCTTTGTGCAATTTCTTGCTTTTATTTTAAATGCAGCTATTTCCAAAAGAAAGAGAAAACCCCCACAGCCCATGAACAAAAAGGAAAGGAAAAAAAAAGAAAAAAAAAGCAACTGCATTCAGAGAAGTAGAGGGCCTGAGCCAAAAGTCCTTGACTGGATCTTTCAAACATATTTAATATGCTTTGGATCAGGCCCTAAGTGCAGAATGAATGCGTGTTGAATGCGTAGTTCAAGGTATTACAGGATGGGTTAAATGAAGCACATCACTACCAGTGAGCTACAGGAGCAGAATAAAGCCAACAAACAGTATGGCTACATCATGTATTGCAGGGGAGTATTGGATGTTCATGCAACAGTACAGAGGTGGCTGTGTGAGGTTACTGCTGTTTTCTGGGAGCACAGGAGCTCCCTGGCCCTGGTGTCCATCGCCGATCGCAGGCTGGCCGGACGCCGGGCCAGGGTTTGATTACAGCAGGCCAGGGTGCAGGGGCTGCTCACTCAGTCACTTCCTCACTAGAAGGGGAGACTGTGCCTGTCGTCAGCACTACATGGTACAGCTACACTTGCTGCAAACTGCAAAATTACATTTAAAGGTTAGAGGAGCCAAAATTTCTATTTCCTCAGAAATGTGACACTTGAAGCTATACTTTAATACAGCTCAGGTAAATCACCTTCAGATGAGATCACCTATTTATTTCTATAGCAATATCACTTTCCTCCTGCACAGCATTCCAGTCTGGTCTTTACCAAGTTTCACAGGCATTTAGCAATGGCCAACTGATCATCAGTAAATAAGGGACTTGTGCAAACTACACCCACACAGACCAAAATCGCCCTGCACAGTGCTTCTGTCACTGAATGGGGGCAGAGCTAGGCCCTAACTGTGGAGATCAGATCCTGTTTCTACTCAGAAGACCATTCAAACAACAACCTCAGTGTTTTGATATATACAACATTGCATTGCTTTCAATATTGTACGTGTTTTGGCAACACTGACATTTTGATGTGAGATTGTATCATGGTATTACTCTCTTCCAGCATCCCACTAATTGCTTAACATTATAGAACTGTGAGATAGTAAAACATTCCCTGTCCGTCCCAGAAAACACAAATGAAGGTACCATTCAGTGCCAAAACATAAAAACATTATCTACCAAAATGTGTTGTTTCATAACAGATTTAATTGCTTCAATGATAACTATTTCCCAATGTAACTGACCTTCAACGATAATCTCACATTAATGAAATAATGCTTCCTACTTTAATATTTTTAGTATTTTAGTCTCTTTCATTGCCATTTTTACTTTGAGTAGTTTTGCCAGAAAATGCAAAATACGCTGAATAGTTAACACTAACACAACCTTCTATTTTCCTGATAAAATATTACTCAGAATGCTGGAATAAGCAAAAATTATTTCCTCTTGGGAGTTCAAATGCTCTTACATTCTTGTAAAGTTGTTTGAAGTGCTGAGCACTTGCCCACAACAAGGGATCTGTGGGGACTTTATGCTATTACCAAATGAGTAATAGACTATACAAACACCTGTATTTTCTAAGCAACATATTCATCTTTAAATACAGTACCAACTTAGCAATGTACTCTTGTGTCTTTGAGTGATAAGTCAGCAATCATCTCCTGGTACTAAAAGATTCAAAAGGATTCTTTTGATTCTCTTTCACGCTGGCTAGAATAAAGGCAGGGAACAATCTGACACCGGTTTTGGTAGCAAAAGCATAGGTGTCACTATGTGGGGGGGAAAATCTTTGCTGCCAACCTCAACACATCCATTTCATCACACCGATGACAGAAATAAATAATTTTTCATCTTTACCCTTTTGGATATGGCAAGACATTCTGACCTCTTGGTAGCAATTCAGATGTTTAGCATGGGTGACTGTGCACTCCATGGTGTCTGGGATATCCATGATGACTTGGCACATACGAGAGGATCTTCGTTGACTCATACCTTTGTTTTCAAAGCAGCTGGAGTCTGAGAGATCCAAAGTGGCACTAGATACCCAGCCACAGGCCCCTACCTGTATTTAAAATGTCTGTATTTTGCAGCTAGACAGATATCAATGGAGCTTGTTTTCTTTTAGGGTATTTAAAAATCTAATACAGCCTAATAGAAAGTGGATTATACTTCTGAGGTAGGTAAATAAACCATTTCAGACAAGATAGTCTTCAGACAACTTAGAACTGTTGTAAGATGAGAACTGACAAAATGAGAACGTAACAAAGAATAACCTGAACCTGCTAGCTAGAAACAATAACCAGAGCAAGGAGTCTTTATCGCCCATACACCTTCCAAAGCACTCAAGAAATCTCAGGCAAATCAGAATGGAGAACAAAGGTAGATTAGAAATAAAAAATGATAGGACTGCATGAGAGATGGGTATCCTCTGGAGCCTGTACCTCTCTTCCTTTTATAGGAGGATCAAAATTTCAGCTTAATCTTCAGCACCAATTCAACTGTAACACACAGGCAGTATAAGGTCACTCTCCACTTCCCTTCTTTGTCCCTCCCTAACTCCCCACAATTTCATAGCTGTTTTAGGTTTTGGTTCATAAGTCTCAATTTCGTTCACTTCATTAATGAGAGGCAGCCATCCTAACTTGCTGCATGCAACATCTACAACTTGTCCTGTTTTCAGAGAGCAGAGCTAGGATCCCACAAGAGCAACTTCAGGAAATCTCAGATAAATATCAGTGTTCTTTGTTCCACAAAAGGAATAGTTATTACTATCCTTAATAGCACCAAAAAGACTGTCTGTATTATCCCTCTTTCTCTGGACTATGGGAAAGGGAATATTAGTTAGCAAATTAAAAACCTATCACTATATACGTCAAGTTGGGGAATATTTTCCCCCTCCTTTTTAGATTAGCAATAAAATATAAATAACATGGCTGCTCAACAACTAAAAGGTTCTTTACTAAAACCACTTGCATCCTGACTAATTTTCTGTTAACTGAAAAACAAGAAACTTATTTCCTACATTTATTTTTTCAATTCAAATTAACCTCAGTCTAGTCTTTCCAATCCTTACAATATCCACCTCTTACTCCTGCTTCTTTAGATTGCTTCTTCACCATTTTCTTCTTATTACTCTGTCATGCATGCTCTGCTCCCCACACAGACTTTAATGTAGCATGGTGCCTGTCCAGCTTCAAAAAAGAGCCTCAGACAGTGTTTTTGTGAGTAAATACACCACACTTAAACGGTGCAGCTCCCTTTGAAAGCCCCAGGACCATTCATCCCACAGCAGTCACCATTTTTCAGTAGCAGGTTTTCAAGACTAGGAGGCACTATCAATGATTTTATAAAATTCAACAGGCACTGGTTTAGATCTCTTATTTTTCCAGAATTTACATATTGTATGCTCCACCTATTTATACTAGATAAGGATATGATCTATAAAAGATGCAACTGCAGCTTTTCCTGATTAGTCAATATACCATTTCCCCCTGCTAGAAGGGAAAAATGCCTTTCTGGCTCACTTAAGATAGCCTGAGAATGAGATTTGCTCTATATGAATATTTATAATACCTAAAAAACTGCAGGCAAGTATGACAAATAAGTTGCAAAATGTGCTTGTTTAAACAATATGTCTCACTGAAGATCAGAGCACATATTTGGTAATATGAGTAGGAAGGTTTTCCCCTAGCACAGAGGATGCTCTGAGTGTGCTGTGCACTGATCACATAACAGAGGAAGATGACAGCATGAAATGGAAGATAACATCACTAGGTTTGTTTTTAAAGTAAGGTATAGGTATTCTTTATGTTGCATTTACAAGGCTGAAGTATATTAATAGCACTATGCTATGCATGTTTATGTCTCCTCCAAATACACCATTTTCGTGGGAATTATGGGCATTCACAGAATCCTTCTGTTTGTCTAACAACTTCTATGGGAAGAGGACAACAATAGTATCATAAAATAATATCTTCTCTGCTGTCTCATACCTACAATTCCTGCAGATCCCTGGCATTTTATTTACCATATATTCCTTCTTGTGCCAACCTTCATACCAACTAAATCAAAGGCTCAGTGGATAAAAGACTGGAAACAAAATAATTAATAGTGATGGAAAATGGACTTGTCAGTTAAGTTCTATTCTCAGTATCATGAAACCCTTTCACAGCACAGCTGTCATGGCAAGACAAGATTTTTTTCTTCATTTATTTATGAGCTCTGCCATCCTGAATTACAACCACTGTTATGTGGCCCATCTCTGACAGTCACGAACATCAGTAGGCATCCACAAATATTCTCTAAGGTTACAAGGCTGTATAAGTTTAGTTGGTTAAGCTCAGGAGGAAAACAGAAAAGCCTATGAAAGCACCTAAACAATGCACTCAGCAGTACAATAGTTTCACAGAGAGAGAAACAAATCTGAGAAGGGGAACTGATGTTAGCCCGAAGACATCTCAAAGAATCAGGGTCTTTTGGATAGCACATCAGGAGGAAAATAGTGTTTTTTGAAGGGGAAAGTCTAGAAAACAGATTTATAATCATACTGTAGCTTTGTTAACCTTGAAGGTTGGGTTTTATTAGCTATCTGCTGCAGTATGCAGTCCCTGCATTTGCAGCAGCACTATGGTGTGTGACTGCCATACACAGAAATTCCTGTGCAGAAAAGCAGTGCAACTCTGGGGATACTGACAATTCATCTGAAAGCTTTCACTGTGAAATACTTCTAGGATGTCACTTCACCCTACTTCCAAAGTTAAGAGTGCATATACTTGAGGAGAAGAGGTTCAGTATAATGCTGGTACAGAAATAATTACTGCAATACATTGCGGTGCTACATGGTCAGCTTGAGTTTCAACCGAGCAGGTGCAATGCATCAATACACATAAAGGTACCGTAAAAATCCACCCACAGATTTTATGTAAGCCTTCCTAGATTTTGAAGGCATTGTGTAGACCAGCTCCCAATTACAAACTGAATGCTGTGGGGAATTGCTTAGCAAGGAGATCCATTTCCAAAGTGGAGGCGACAAGTAGTAGGAAAGAACAAAACAAGGGGAGCACTCTCTGGGTTCAAATGAAGGAGAAAGGGACAAACAAGTCAGCTGAGTTGGGCAGGTACAGAGAAGTCTTGGAAAAAATAGAATAAAGAAAAATAAATCCTGGATTCCAAGGGTTGTCAAGAAGCAAAAGGAAACCAGCAGTTAAACTCAGTGATGGCACTTGCATGGTTCTGGGAAGAAGAGGGATATTCTTAGGGAAGGACACACAGTATATGGCACAGTTACTTAACTGTAGGAAAAAAGAACTATAAAGAAGGGAAACAGAAAATCTATTTTCCTATCTAACCTCAAAGAAATCATTACAGGAATTGAAATTCAATTACATGCCTGGGACCATAATGAGCAACACTGTGCTCATCATCGCTGACTCTTCTCATTCCACCTGCAGCTTAAGGGATACAGGGTATAAACCAACCTAATTTGCATCCAATAATGATGTCTTTAGATTAATTTGTACAGATAATGGAAGATTTAAAACTTACTTGTGCAAACAGTGGTATGCACAAAACCAATCTTCACAATGCCTTCTAGAAGCAGTAGTTTCTATAGCCTGAAATGATATTGAGATTGACATGATCTTGGCTCCCTAATTACATCAGAGTGGGATTTTCTACTCCTAATGCTTAAGTGCATGTCAATACCAAGACAGATTGCAATATGCATATTACTATGCCAAGAAATCACTTTAAAATTATTCAATGTAATCTGTTAATAATTGAGTAACTTCTGGTAAAGAATTATTAAAACAACATGAATTCATCACTTTGAAAAAAGAACTAATAAAAACCAAAAAGGTATATAAAATTCCTTTATATACCAAAAAGGTATATAAAGATCTAAGCAACCTCACCCTGAGAAATAACTGAACTTCTGTATTCTAAGAAAACTATCTTAAAATGCTTGTATTTTAAACACTACTAGATTGCTTTCTAAATCACATTCCTTTCATCCACAATGCTTATTCTTTTTTTCTTTTAAAACCAGGGGGGGGTTTATCTGCTCCAAAATGGGGTTCTCTTTTCCCAGCAAAAATAACATTCTAATATTTAATATACACTTTAAAACTGATGGGCATCAGCGTTCCAGACAGGTTTCACTAACTGGAGATATATTTGCTACCAGGGTAGGATAAAAACAGGAGGAGGAGAGTGCAGAAATAAGAGAGTTGCTATGCCAACCTACAAATGCTAATGGCTTGACAAATACAAAAAGGTCACATAAAAAAAAAAATAGAAAGAAATGCCCTGATCAAGAAGTATTTGTACTTAATTTAATAAACAATGTAGCTACTCTATTCAAGTTCCTTCAAAATAAAACAGTTTAAAAATAAGAAAATACAGCACAGTACCACACTGAAAATCAGGCTGTCTTTGTCCTTCCTTTGATTTATCACTTAAATGCTTTATTCTTTACCATCCATATCAAAAATACGATGTTTTAGGCAAAAGTTACATATAAATGCTGAATGAATTTGCCTGTAAGTAGATCACTGTATTTATTCTGTATTTCAATACAGATTAAAAAATAAAATTTAAAAATGAGTAAAAAGTGCATCATGCAAAAAGATCATGCAAAAAGGTATTTTTGTCATTTTGAGGTAGAATTCTGTAACAAACTCAAAATCTACCTTCTACTTTAAATGGTAAAATACTAAATGCAATTTTCAAGAAATCTTTTAGGAGGACATTCAGTTGATTTTCAAATATTTGGGTGTGCTTGATTAAAAACTAAAAAAAAAATCCCAACCGTTCTGAATGTTCTTCTTTGTCTTCTAAGGTGTATTACGGCAGATATTAGTAATGGCTCCTGTACTCTCAAATATAAGAGATGCATGCAGTGCAGTATTTTACATGAAATCCCTGCAACAGAGACTGTTTGTAACAGAATTCAAGTCCACCAAAAATACAGAATGGGTTTTCTTTTCACTTGAAATATGGTTTCAATTTGGTTGAAACACCAACCATTTAAAATTACTGCTTTCTTTGTCTTTCTAGTACTCCAAAGAGAGCACTAACAGAATGCCAATGACTTTTCCTGGGTCAAACTCATGTCTTCACCAGGGCAAAGGAACAGTACTGGCATGTAGACAGACAACCTGTGGACATCAGAGCACCCTCAGAAAGCCCATGGGAGAAAAGAGGACAGCTGGGCCACAGCATACACTAAAATTTCAAATGTATTCAGTGTTCTGACCAATTTATGATCAACTTTTGGAGTGGGCAAAGAAAACACAGAAATTTGACAGTGCAACCCAAGTTTTCTAGCACAGAATTGCAGATCCAAGATAAAGTTTTACATAAGCTTTGGTTGAGCATTCAAAGAGAAATGGGTTGCTCAACCTTTTGAAGATCACCCATGGCTAATTAAAGACCTGCCAAGGCTTTACTAACAATTAAAAACTTGTCTTTAAAATCCCCAAAGAGGAAAATGCAAACAGCTGTTTTAATTAGCAAAACAGCAGATACTAATTAGCTTCTGTAACAGAGGATGCTGGTCCTTTAAGGACAGGACCAGTTTCAGCCCAAGTTTGTTACCCATTTAAGCTATAAGTAGAAGGACTGGAATCAGATGTTGCAGGAAAAGCTAATTCCTTGTGAAATCAGTATTTCCCAGCTTCAAGTACACAAAAGAGAGATTTTTATTTTGAGTAAACTTCCATGCTTATCCATCTTTATCTTTCCAGAACTGAGTCACGTACAGACATTTGAGCAGAGACTGAGATTATTTGAACTGCCTTGTGATGATCCCATGGGGATGAAAATTGTGACATCTCACCTTCTGGGCAAAAGGCCACTGTATGTGGACAGAGTAACACTAATATGCGCACATTTGCACAGCAAGCCCACGGGGCTCAGGTTGCATCAAGTCTGCTGTGAAAGCTGATTTGGGCACCTGCTGTAGAGTTGCTGCAACTCACCACATCTTTCAATTCTCCCAATCTTTTGGTACTGGTTCTGAATAACTAAGAAATCTCAGATGAAAGAGAAAGGAATGGAGAGAACAGGAGAGGTTGGAATTAGCCTTTTGCTGTTTTCAGAGCACAGAGACCTGGACAGCAGCAGATATGCTCTTACAAGGTAATCATCATGCACTGATTGTCAGTACACTGCCATTTCTAAAAATCAGTTTCAAAGCTAAAAAATGCAAGTAAGTCCCATCTCATAAGAGGTATATGTCTACAGCTAGGAATTTTGCTGTTAGTGGGGTCAGTTGCTACAGGCATCATTGATAATAAACAGGAACATGCTACAAGTAGAAGATACAGTGTAAGTGACAAATGTGAGATTTAATACAGGAGTTTAAAAGGCAACCTATTTGTACTATCTACATAGAGTGAAAGAATAACTGAAAATACAGGTATGAAATAATAAATTCAAATAACTAAAAAAAAATACTATCTCAAATAAGTTTGATATCAGTGATATCAAATAATTATGATATATGTGTTTGAAAACACCAGGCAGTGGTGAAATCTTTCGTCCAAACATCTGGAAGACACTTATCTTTCAGGAGTTGTGTTTGAAAAATCTAAAACTGTTGTGCTGGTATTCCAACACTGTAGGCCAGGACAGGTCAATAGGTGTAACTGGAGGATGACAAAGGCTACTCTTTTACCATCCTGTGTGTTCTGCACATTTTACATTCATTGCTCAGTTACCAAGAGCAGGCAGCAATAAACACCACCCTCCAAAAACCAGTCTGGGATTCTGATTATTGCATGGCATTCTAAATAAAACCAACAACATTTATTGATTAACACAAGGATTATAATGAGAAAACATTTTGACAAAATATAGACATAACTATGACTGTTCCCCTGCAAGCAGGACTGTTAAACTCATTTCTCTGAAATCTCTAGCAATATTATGGGATTCAGTTAACCATGAATACAGCTACCCAGGAACCCCTGTTTCTACTTGTGTTCATGCTTTCCATGACATATTTTAATATCTCACTCCACCTGGTAAATGTTTTCTAAATAATTTTTTGTCTTTGTATAGCATTTCAACATCTGATTTTCAAAACAATAGGAGAACATGTTCACGTTCAAGGAAAAGAAAAAAATCTGCAAAGACTCTGCTATATGAAGGTTTTCAGAGTAAAATATCTACTTCATAGAAGGTGATTAAAGTTATATAAGAGGATATAACCTCAACTGCATGCATGGTCTTGATGTCTGTTGCTTTCTCTTCAAATTAATATTCCTTTGTCTACTGATTAAACTATTAGAGAGGAATAATAATATTTTCAGCATGATGAAAGTGTGTCACAGCAGAACTATGGTTTCTCTAACTTGTTCTGTGTATTAAGGTACATAATGTACATTCAGATTCAGGATTTGCTAACTATTTTTCTAGTGATAATATACACAAAGCTCAAATGTTTTCTCTGTTGCTGTGTTCTGTTTTTCCCAGCTTAAAATGCAAATGAGACATTTGGTTGAGACACTCCTGTTTTTCCAGTGAACAGAAGATGTGGTACTGTTCAAGCACTGTTGCTTTAGGGCCCCACCCAGCTCATGCAGAGGGTTCAAATGGGTTCAATGAAATAAAGACATTTCTGGAGAGGGATTTTCATTGAAAATGCTTTTTAATTAAATTTTATTTACTGATGTGACCAAGCTTAACTGGCCTCAGGACAGACTAGGATCTTATCCTTTACTAGAACAACACTTTTGTTCTCATATCACAGAAACAGGTCTATGAGGGTTTACTTCTCAATAAAATAATATTGATAAAAGCAATTCACTTTTTTATTCCCCAAGTAGATTAGTACCTGTTGAAACTTCACAATAAAGTAAAGCTGTTTAAATGGAGCTAGATTAAAAAATCTTTGTACTAAGAACAAATTGATTATGAGCTACTGAGATCCATCTAACAATTCCAAATCCACTTCAGCTCTTGTAAATTAAGCTTGGATCTAAATGCCAGAGAGGTAAAAATAAAGCAGGTACATCAGCTTACAACCTTTTAGAAAGGAGAATGTTTCAATTTGGGAAAAACAAAACAAAACAAAACAAAACAAGATAAATATGATATACAAACATTATCTGAATATCCTGTTGCCATTTAAAGATTATAAATCATAAGTACAAGGTTACAAGAGAGACCGTGAATTAAGTCTCATTAAATAAGAATGAATAGAGACCTAAAACCGAGGTCCCTTTAAGTCCTGTTTTTAATTCTAGGATTTCCAGGTTAATTGTGTTGAAGCTTTTCCAAACCTCAAGTCTGGAAATATATTTTTTACTTATCTTGGGTAAATATGTTCTGCTTGTACACACCCCCCCAGTAGGACAGCATAATGATTGAGTAGCTTCCACCTGCTGCAACTACTGTAAACTTTCCTGCTGTGCTCCTTGCAGAGAAAACAACCTGTGGAAAAAACACCCTAACAGTTTAAGAGAAGAAATCTTACTTACGAGTACTTTGTCAGCAGCTCCAAATTATTATGCATGTTGATTGGATATGTCTCACTGAGATGAAACAGCTTCTCTAAGGCCTCATAAATGAAAATGATGCAGATAAGAGAAGCAAAGGCTTCTTCAGTAAACCGGGTAATGTAGCAGACTAGGGAGCTTGCATCAGTTGCAACAAGGATGATGCACAGGATTGCAGTCCACAGCCCAATGCTGGCTCTCAGAGAAAGGTATGACAACCCATACTCTCTAAAAAGGAGAGAAAAAAACACCAACTCACTCAACCTTTTGTCCAGCCACAGTACGTGGAGACAAGGCAGCTCCAAAATTTCCTTTTTGGGGACAGTCTGAATCAGAAATTATGTACTTAACGTGAACAGAAGACCCTATCAAGTCACCTCCTGACCAGAGCTCTTCCCCCAATTAACAGGACACAAAGAATTCTATCTCTATTAAAGTAATCACGTGAGCAGCTTTGAGAGTAGTCACACACTAGTGTATAAGGTCCACTCACTTTTTATCCCATATCCTGCTTTGTGAACAGCCAACACCTGTCAATTTCTTTTTAAGCTGTGAAAGAGTAGCTATAACAACTTTCATCAAAATTCTGTAAGCTTACTGCATATGATAATAGAGCTCCAAACACACCGTGTGACATTATCACAGCAAACTGAAAGGTCTGTCTGAAGGTGCGAGAAATTCTGAGTGCTAAGTGGGGTTTCCTACTCTGTGTTGTGCAGGAGATCCTGCCACAGAAGTCCCTGTCACAGCAGTGAGGCAGAAAAGCAGACTGGATAGCAGAGAAGCATGATGGCTTCCAAATGGAGATATCATTTTTACCCACACTGTGGCAGAGACATGACAAGTACAGCACATGAGCCTAAATGTGGCTCTTGTGGCACAACACCTCACCCCCTCTCTGTCCAGGTGGGGGAATGGCATGGCCTGTAATAGTGACTATTGAAAGAGGGACCACTTCTACTGCATGTAGTTTCTTGGGGAGAGGCAACACCTTTTGAATTAAGATAAACCACTGATTTAAATATATTGTCTCAGAGTAGAGAATGCTAAAATAAAAAAAAAATTAAAAAAAAAAAAAGCCCCACAAACTTCTTGAAGCTGTCATTCCCTTCAAAACAGCTGAGGAAAGGAAAGAAGGAAGGAGAATTTAAAAGCAACAAAAGTCCTAAATTCAAGAAAATTCTACCAATTCACTGCATAATTTTTGGACTCTGCAACATGATAAAGGCAACAATTTATCTTGCTTAGGATTTCAATTTTGGGATAGGTGTCTCTACTTTTACCTAAAAACAAATGAAGGATGAGGAATATCATGATCTTCACTTACTTGCAAAATTTGAATAAGATCTTCTCAAACACTAAAACCGGTCCTGTGCTGCCAAGTATAGTGAGAGGCTGTCCACCAAAAAGAGAGTAGGCAATTCCAGTCATGGATGCTCCAAACAGCGATTCTATCGCACTCTGAATACGACACAGAGAGAAGTGTCCATAAATTTTCAAACAGGTTCTTTTTGCAATGTCCTAGTCCATAGCCTTCTAAACATTGATACACGAATTTATAAAGGTGATTCATGCAACAGTAAGGAAATACAAACCACGAAACTAGGACTATAAGTTTGTTTTAAAAGTTCAGATTTAACACATACTATACGACCTTCAGTTGCTTCTCCCAGCAGACCACCAAATGTGATGACAGGAGACATGCAAGCACAGTAGAGAAACAAAAATGATGCCAGACACTGCAGACTGAGAGCATCCCTGAAGTCACTCCAGAAGAAGGGAGCTTTTCTTTTGATATCTAAAATTAATCCTCCAAAAAATCTAAAGAAAACATAGAAGAGCTCAAATCAATTAAAGTGGCACACAAAACTTTCTTTTACAGTATTGCTTCAATCACACTGCAGAGATGCTACTGTTCCTTGACCAAATGATTCATACTCCTATGTTTCACTCTTCATAAAAAATAAGTTTATAGGAAGCCTGTCTTTTTAAATTCAACCAGAAAATCATTGTGGTTTTAAAACAAAATAATTTCCACGTCTCTTTTATAAATTCTTCAACTAATCATCCAGACACCAAAGTTCTGAACAGTTGCTTGCTCCCATGCACTAAATCAAACTGTTTATTACATGAAATAATTCTTTACATTGATTAGAGAGGTATCACAGTGCTTATTTGCCCACATCAGCTTCACATTCTTTATTTCAGAAGCTGTTCCTAAATACACTTGATGACAGAAATGAATATGTGCTACCATTTTTCAAGGACAAGAACTGTCATCTTTTGTCATTTACACTGTGTCAGGTATAATCAAATATTTAGGAACAGACGGTCCCTTACAAAATACCACACAGCTAAAGTAAATAACCCCACAATGCTCTTTTCCTCACAGGCACACAATGTATCAGATGCTGCTGAGGTAAAGAAGAAGGTGTAGTGCTACTACCTCCTAAATATTAACACAATCCTTCAAGCTGTCAATTAGCAGATTCTCTGGTGAGAGAACAAATTCCAGCCAGACTGGCCATCACCTCCCCTGCCCAGTGTACACCAGCACTGCAGCTGAATCTTTAGCTTCATGCTAAAGGTAGGAACAGTATTCAAATATCAGGAGGCAGCAAAGTAAAAGAAACATCTATTGCCCAGCTACATTGCACTAAGGCAGCCACTGACAGCTGATGCACTTACACCACACTGTATTAGATGAGAGAAAACAAGTATTCCTTGGGGAAAATTCTTCATTCTGTATACTGCAGCCACCAGGGGAACCACAGCCTCATGTACTAGGACATATCACAGCTTACTGAGGTAAAAAAGAAATGCTAGAGCTGCAAGTATATGGCACAACACTATACCAAGTTTCCCTTCATCCTGTACAAAACCAAGAAACATTAATCAAGTTTAAGAAAGGTCTGGCCTTTGTAAATATTAGAGAAATGAGCTTGCAATAAATAAAATGAGAAAACTCAAACCCTCTTGCCCTCTCCTGCTCTCTGCAAATGAGCATGTATTGTTCTCTTCAGCTACATGGCACATGCAAATCAGGACAAATGCCTGAAATTATGCACCAAGACACTTCTGAGAGAGAACCAGACCCTTGTGATTCCTTTTGACCACCACTTTGGACACTTAAGATTTGGAATATATTTTCACTAACTTTCCAGTGCGCTGCAGTTCTGGTCCAGAGTGTCCCCCAGGATGTTCTGCTTCCCCATGGGCTGCAGTTCCATTTGGCACTCCTGGGATCTTACGCTTCTCCTACCAGAAGGAAAAGATATTTGTCATGGGTTTTAGTACTGAAACAGGCTCTGAAAGTTAAAAGCTTAAACATAAAAATTTCATTTTAAGATTCGCCAGCATAACCTTCTCATAAGCTGTAAAGGAGTTCTATTACCAGACAGCTAATAGTGAAAAGAACTGTGATTCTGTGAAATTTAAAGAATTGATCACAAAAAAAATCTTGTATCAGAAAACATTTTAAAGAGTAACAAGCCTTGACCAATTCTTGCAATAAGCTTAGAACAAAAGCAAACTATGGCTATTTGGAATAATCCAGGATGCTTAAGACCACTTATCCCTGAATTTAGTATCTTTAGATACAACTGCCTATATTTACTCAGGAGAGAACTAACACTGAACTAAACCAAATGTCATCACTATACTGTATGCTCGCAAGTCAAGGGTTCTTCTAAAGGAAAATAACCTAAAATAAAAACAGCATGCAAAACATAGTGACTCTGCTAAATGCTAAATTAATGAGACTTAAATCTACATAATAAAAATTCATCACAACTTTTAAAAGTGTCTGAATTTTACACTGTACAAACCTGAGAGGGAACATTTTTAGGTGGTTCTATTCGAATTGTTGGGTCCCACTCTCCAGGAGGGAGAACAGTAACCTGATCAAGAAACTCATCAATTCCAGACACCAAGTCATTGCGGTCCTTTGCTTTGTAAGCAACATCATGGAATACCTGTGAAAAATTGAGACGTGTGTATGGGAGGAAAAAGAGATTGAAAAGGAACTCTCTCTAAAATAATGGCCCCACTTCTCTGAAATAGAAGGCACTTTGTAAAGTTCCCACTGAACAATCTCAGCTTCAACTGAAAATAGCTTCTGGTACTTAGTTCTCATAGAGATTCCAGCTGCTACAGAAAAACATCCTTATGGCTGCTAAATATTAGAGCGAATTTGCAGTTTAAACAAAATTAAATCCACTGCAAAGCAACTGTGTAAAATGGAATCTTATTGGTGAAGACATCTTCACTTATGAATATTGTTTCTCATTTTGTTATCCCCTTACAGCAGCATAATCTGGGCTGTCACAGGATCATGAAATGAGTTAGAATGCTCGTTGTCATCACCAGAATGATTAGCCACATTTCATCTGAAGGATTGGAGATTCCCCATTACACCTCTTCAGTTAGTACAAAACTGAACTATGAATAAAAATACCTCATCTGTCATTAGTGTTGCAATTGATCTTCCAATCTCATGGTATTGTTGGCCTTTACCCAGTGGTCCAAGAAGAATGAACAAAAATCTACAAATTAAAAGTAAATTTGAGAAATTGTAAAGCATAGATGATTGAAATTAATATAAATATTACAGAAATATTTATCTAAAATGTGGACTAGAAGAATCTCTCAGATAAACACTATATATAATCTCCTCCAAGATCCTCACACATGCATTTAAACATGAAGCTTTGCTTAGAAAAAGAATATGAAAATAGCTTCCAAAAATATGTCATAAGCTTAACAGCCAGTCTTGATTGAGGCAACCAAAACCACCTTACATAACAAACCTTAACTTACATAATAAATGTATGCAATTCTAATCTATGTACAGCACACATTAATTTAATTCCCCTAATTCAACAGAATGGTTATGGTTACATAAATTATTGCAATATTGGAGTGGTTAAATTTACCCAAATAAAATAATTTTTAAATCATTTTTACTCCCCTTAAGACTCTGGACAGTCTCTACTTGAGGCTGTAGGCAAGTAAAGATCTATAAAAGGCAGAGGATTTGTTCAAACAAAATAACTAAAATTCTCAGTTTTGCTAAAATGCAAAAGGCAATACTTTGATGTGTATTACTGATTTTTTTTTCTTTTTATTACATACAAAGTTTTGCAAATTGTCCTAATTTGTAACTATTTTTATTTTGACCAAAAATCAAGAAATCTCTTATTTTCCTTTTTGTGGTTTTTTTTTTCTTGTGGGATTTTGGGGGAGATTACAAGGCAAAGCTTTTTCTCAAGCCAGTTCCCTCCCTCAGTGTTTCTAACACACATGCAAAAACTAGAAAACATCAAAAAAGTAATACACAAATTAAGTACAAAGTACAGCTCAAAGAAGATGTTTATCCGGTTAGAAGCAAAGATCTGAGTCTCAGCATTGCATTTCATAGCACAACATGAGTGTGATATCTGAGTGTCCTGAGCACCACAAACTGGAATACATTACTGCCTACTGTTGGAATTCTACTTTCATAGAAACTGAAAGAGGGAAGGGGAAAGAAAGACAGAATGTGTGTATGAACATATGCACAAATTAATTTTAAAAAAAAGGGGGGGGGTGGATTCTGCAATAATAGTTAAGTCAGTGAACACAGATATGGGAGAATCACTCTGGAGTTTGGATCTGAATTAACCTCAGCAGGACACAATGTAATCACAGATCTATCCCAATGTTCTTCTATTTGAATAGAAGGTCTATTTTAGACTCTTTTTTAAATTCCTCTATTTGTTTTCAGAATCAAAGTACTCCATCAGAAAAAGTTTCAACTTGGAAAAAATTAATCTAAAAAATTATGGTTAAAAGTCACATTCTGTACCATGCAAAGTAAATTTTTAAAGAATTCAAGATTTTTTAAGGGTATATTTAGAGCATGTTCTCAATCCATTCACTCACTTTCCCCAGTCAACCAAATCAAACAGTTTGCTTTTTGCCTTTTTTCAATTCCATCTTCTTTTATTTTTTTAGTTCTGTACATAATTATGCAGTATCACACAAGTAATTTCACTTCCGGATGAAATATTCCATGAAGCTGAATATTTCACCTAATTGAGATACTTCATCTGGAGTAATACCAGTTTGTATAGGATAAACTGTGTGTTATAACGTACATTTCTTCATCTGTGAAGTATTCAAAACTAGCATGTGTCTGAATATACCCACACATCATTTACAGGGTGAGTGGAAGGCTGAGAGATGTCTTTGTTAAAGAGCAAACCAAATTCCTCACTCAGTAAATGGCACATCACCCTGTCCCCACAAGGTCCTCAGAGAAACACGAAGCAGAATCAGCCCAGCTGTACCTGGTTGGAATTGGAACTTCAGCCAGTCCTGTAAGCAGCACTGCAGGAGACAACCTAACAAAAGCCACAACGGCACGGTCCAGGAACTCCAGTTCCCCAACTAAGATGTTTGATGCTTCAGCTCCAGGTGGTATCTTTTTCATGAAGTGTAGGTCAACCTGGGAAAAGTATATTAAATTACAACCTAAAAGTTACTCTCAGGGTTATTTTTCCCCCTGCTTTGTTGACAGAGAGTTGCTGATCAGTGCACTATAACCTTGGCTATTTCAGTTATGCAGTTCCACTGCTCTTGTCTGTTGAATATTTTTCTTTTCATAAAAATGTTTCTCTAAACCAAACTAGACATAATTATTTGACTGATTTTTCTTGGAAACAAAGCACTGCAGAATAAATGTATAAAGACAACAAATCAAATTCATAATATTTTTAAGAATATAGGATAAATCTCCTAGTAATGCTTTTTATCTACACTCATAACAGCATAACAGTAGAAGAAATTAAGACACCTTATTTTTCCATAATTATCAATTCTGGAAATCATTAATTCATAGCTCATAGTTGTTGTGTTATTATTTCACTGAGAAGAACACTAGATTCCACTACACACAATTTTCCTTTTTCTATTCTGAGATGCATTTTTGCTTTCAGATTTAACAGAAGACAGTTGCCCTTCTGCTGAAAGTAACAGAAAATAAGCTATCATGAGCATTGACAGTCTCAAGAGCAAGAACAAAGCATAAGAAAAACTTTGGAATTTTAGGCAGCAATGTTGATTTTTGCAGGATGATCGAAAAACAGAGACACAGCTTCATCATGACATTGCTATAATAAACTCAAGGTATTTGTGAAGGATTGTATGACATTAGACTTTACCCTGTAACAAAGACTGACATGGAGTAATAAAGTATATAATGTATGTCTGATTTAATTATGCACCAGCATTGTCTACATTTCAAAATGCATGAATTTTGTCATTTGCTTTCCTTTTATTAATCTAAACACAACAACAGCAACCAAATCCAATATAAACTGTTAAAGTGGACCATTTTAATGTCTATCTTACAGCCATCTGTCAGTACTAGTTTGCATAGTTTTTGGTAATATTTAGAAAATTGTTTTCTTGCAAATGGCTCTGGCACTAAATCAGAATTCAGCTATAACACAGTTGCCTGTGTAATGAAATCTTGGTTTGCTGAGATCACAAAGAGATATCTAATGCTTCCCTAAGCTACAAAGATGACTAAACACCTCACAAAGAACCAGATCAACCTGGAAGGTTGGAGACCAAGTACTTTTCAAGGTAAATTGAAAAACTGAGGTAAATTCTGTTCTCCACTCAAATAATGACATAACTCTTCAGGATTAAATACATAGCTAAGGTTCACTTTGCACCTAATGTTGGTGTCACAGGTTATTTGCAATTGAGAGGAAGCAAGCAGTCTCTCAGGCATGTAGAAATTTGCATTCTGTGCTGAGTTTACCTTGTGAATGGAGGGATTAAACATTTAAATGCATTTAGCATTTAATAATTAATGTCCCATATACAATATGCTACAGTTGTGACATTGAGGTCCTCTAACATATAGATCACAAGATTCAAATTTGAAAGAAACATTCTGTCTCCTATCTACAAGAAAGTATTTCCAGATAGTTCCTGTACTATTTATCAGCTTGAGATTCTAATACTGTCTAATATTGTTTAGGTAGTGAAGAGAACCCGATTAAAAGGAAAGTAGCTAGCAGAGGGGCAAACTGAGCAAACACACCCAAACCCCAAAGGCACGGCTTTCACTGCATAATGAAAGTGGAGGTGGTCCTGGAGTGAATTTATGGCAGTGGCAGAAGCTACATATTTAGAATGCTTCATCTAACCTATGCATAATACAACTCTTATCCCAGGTCTTTAGCTGGAGAGACCTGATGTGCATCTTAATCTGCACCCTAACCTGAGTCACATTCCTGACCTGACTCTAAATAGTCCAGGCAAGTTTCAATTAAATATAAAACTGAATAACTAATGCGGAGACCATGTCCCTCCAGGGCAACTCAGAGACTGAAGAGTGGTGGACATCTAATCTGAAACCAAACATACACTGACATGAAGACAAACTAAATACCCAACATCCCTTCTTAGTAAAACATATTAATCAAATTAATTTATAAGCAGGGTCGACTGGCATTCAACACCAGTCAGTTGCTTCACATGGTATTTGAAAGACCAAACTCTGTCAGTATGGGACAGGGGTTTGTCTCAGAAATAATGTTTCCACACAGAGCACAGGGATGTTGCTGTGAGAAGGGATGTGGGTACAGTCTCTTTTATCCATTTTGTGTTTCAGGACAATTAATGTTCCCTTCAGTCTTTGGCATAAACAGTAGAAATGAGCCAGCTGAAGTTCTTAAACCATCACCCCCATTCTGCTCAGACAGGGGGTAAAGTGGTGCTGGGACAGATCACCTCCACCTCACCCTGAGAACACAAAGTCCTGGTGGTGGCAGCAGAGGAAGGCGTGACCCATTTACAAACAGCACAAACCATCTCTCCATGTTCCTGAAGTAACACTCAAGACAGCTTTCAGTGCTTGTCTCACATTTTTCATAGATAGATACCAATACAATCAACACAGTCTCAATGCTGTATCCAGATTAAGTCAGCTTTTTGAATCAGCTCCAAATTTGGAATATTAGAAGTAGCCCAAGGGAGACAGATTAGCAAGGAGAGAATATGTGAGGTAGTCAAAGGTGCTTTTTTTTTTTTGTAGACGATAAATGAAATTAATATCTGGAACAAAATTAGAGCAAGAAATCACAATACTCAAGAGAAAATTACTGTACTGCTCTACTTTCCTCTCAATCTGTGCATATAATTCCAATTATAACCATTGGGAGTTATTGCAATAGCACATTTCAAGGGGAAACTGCACCTATGCATCTTCAAAAGGATAAATGGATCTATTTAAAGTCAGTCAAAAAGAAAGGTATTAGATTACAATCCTTTACTGTTATTTCATTCCTCCTAACAAAACTTCTTCCTTTCATATTCCTGACTTCCTTGTTGGTATCCATCACTGTTGAGGTTAGAAAAAGATGAAATGTTGATTTCTTCCAGCTAGTTTCAATGGGAATAGCTCTTTTGATCAGCAAAGCTGCAGCACTACAAAAATAATGAGTGAAAGATCAAATGATGCAGCTCCCATTCTTGTTTAATACAAAAAGAATTTCAGTTAGAGAACTGATTGGGATTTGAATCCTACAACACTCAAAGCAACTGGAGAAATCTTCAAGAAAAGCACTTGAACATTTCAAGTTCCTTCACTTCTGCATAGCTTAATTTTGAAATAGATAATTTTATTTATATTTTATAACCTTTACAATTTTTACATCTTGATATTAGAACACTTGCAAAACCAATTAGTTTTACTTAAGACTAATATAAATATCATTAAACCAATATTGTACTTGACTCTTTAAAGCATCATTTTAGTTTTAAATCTGTTTAAAGGATTAATATCAAATTTTTAACAACCTGCCACTGTTTACAGATGTTCTTGCAGCCTCTACAGAAATGTGGTTCATAATACATTCCCAGCCAGCCTCCTTTTTTCTCATTGTCATTGACAGAAAGATCAGTTTCCTCTCTCATTTCAGCCATATACAATTCATAGTCTGGAATGTTCAGTCAAAAATTCAAATGATGCAAATAGCTACTGCTGCTAGGAAATAAGTCTGGCACCAGATGGAGCAATCACATAACTCTACTTTTAGCTCAGCTGCACTAACATTAAAATTCAACAGACTCAAAGTGCTGTTCTTCAGAATTCTGGTTTAAATCACCTTTCTTCACTTACTCAACCTTTGTTGCACTAATGTGTCAGCTGAAGTCATCTATTCCTGTCAGGCCTGTATTCATTGTGACTGCCTTAGGTACATACAGACTTTTTACACAAATTAGGATTCTCCTCCACATTAAAGCTGAGGAGCTGTTTGCTTTTCTTTGCTATCTAACATTGAACTGTCATTGCAATCTCCACTACTGAACAGTTAACATCTTTTGTAAAGTGTACTGAAAGATCTTGGCTTGCCAGAAGAATTCAGTTGTAGGTTTACAGAAACACATTCTGTTTGAGACATCTGGAATCCACGAGTTCAGGTTATAAAAAGCATAGTTTGCATTCACACATCACTTCTACAGAAAGTAAAAATCTGAGGTAAATGTGAATTACAGGAATTCTGAATTACTCTCCTACTTAGATAATTTTCTGTTAATTTGTAACGTTTCCCCTACAAATATACACCTGTGATATTAAATTTATCTGTGTACCTAAACTGTGATTTCCTCTTACATATAATTTAGAAAGAAAATGTAAGATTCTGTTTTGTGATACAGAATCTGTACTGCAGTGCGCACAAAACTTCACTGCTAAAGTAAAATCTACGCTTTATGGATTTTCCTGACTTGCATGGATTCATCTTATCGAATTTTAAATATCTGTTTGGCAGCCAGGAAGCTCTCTTCACCATCAGTGAACACTTACCTTGCTGAAGTCAACAGTGCTGTTTTCTCTGCTCACATCATTTTTGTTTTCAATACAGGCTGGAGTAGCCTGTGGGGAAACAACCTGACCTGCTAAAAAAAGTATCATTATTACAGGTCTATAAATAAAGCAACATCCAATGATGCAATTATTAGAGCTCTGCACACATTTTATATCACAGATATATGATGCACCTAAACATGGCATTTTAATTAAAAACTTAATTAGAATTGCACATTCTCAAAAGATGGAACATTCATCATGTGTAGCTAGGAATGTGAGAAGGTAATTTCAAAAATATAAAAGATACTGTTGGGTATTAGAAGACAAAATTTCTATACCAATTAAAGTGTACAATTCTAATGATACACATTTGGGGGAAGCCCTGCCTTCACATAGCTTTTGTGAATAATTTGAGGAGCTGCCAGTTTTGGGTAATATCTGTCCAGAAAAGTAATCCTCATTGACCTAAATAGGATTACGAATTTTCACAAAGTTATTCATGTGTATAAGAATGTCCTGATTATCACAACTACAAAAAACAACATAAAAGTGGACTGGAATAAAAATAAATATATTGGAAAATAACTGATTTATAATCTCAGTATTGAAAAATGTGATTATGGACCTGTATAAAACAAATGTTTCAGTAAACACATTTTCAAAAAAATTCCAGTGAGGATTTAGTAAAATATTTTAAAGGAAGTTTTAAAAATATCTCAAGATGAGAAATGTTTTAATACATGTCAGTCTTGTGGAAACAAGGAGCAAGTATTTTGGCAAACAGAATTTTGCCAACAAAAGCTCAAAAAGAAAAAACAAAGTCGAGTAACAAGTCTATGTCATATAAAGCATATTTTTACTTAAAGCCAACATTGCCTCTGCAATGGCCAGAGCCCACCATGCACACACCAAGGGTGAGGGGCCGGCACAAACCCCACAGGGCACAAAGCCCACAGGGGCACTGGCCATGCCCTGCTTGCCTTCACTCTTCCTCCCTCTCTGGCATGTCAGAAGCCACACACAGCTCTGAGCACCACAATAAAGTACAAGAGAAAGTACCAAATGTATGAGCCAACTATCTCTTACTGCCCTAACACATACCCAGGAATAACTACAGAGTCCAGCTGGCCCAGAGTCAGCATCTCGTGCCCAGCATATATTTGTTTCCATAGCGAATAAAGTCTCTCATATGACTGAGAAATGATGATGTGAAAACATTGGTTCTGGTGAAAATCAACCTAAACTTGCACAGTAACAAAGACCATATGTTCATGATATTTGAAGATGAAGACAGTCAGGAAGTCCTAAGCTAGGCACATTGTCTGGGCAATTCCAGAAGCCACAGAGCAGCCCCTCACAGTGCTGGGGCTCACTCCTGCAGCCCAGGCACGGCCCCAGCCTCAGCCTGGACGCCAAACACTTTGCAGGATCCAGCCTGAGCAGGACCAGACACTTGCAAGAGCCCCTCAGCCACTGCCAAAATGCTGAAGGATCCAGTTTCTGTCACAGCTGAGCAATACAGGAACCCTGAGTCTGGTCATGAATTCCCAGCTGAAACACTTGCTCAAGGAAAATGCTGGTTTTCATGAAAATCAACATGTCATTTTCCACTGGACAAATCTCCCATGACACAAAACAGGTTTCAGACTCATGTGTGCATCCTGGCAGCACAGATAGATATTTCACTTTGATTAGGTAGTACATTAAGAGAATGTTTAAAAATATATTGCTATAAATCCTGTCTTTAAACTGCAAGTATTTCCATTTTTCTCTTTGATTCAGGGCAAGGACAGATCAAAATAAGAATAGAAATCAGGGCTTTTGTTCAGCTCTACAGTGAAATAAACAGAGAATGACAAACAGACATGACAAGCATGTAAATCTAAGCAAGTAGAATAAAAATAAAGCCAGGATTCAAATTTACATATGACAAAAAATAAAGGATTGATTTTAGAAATCCACATATTAATGTAAATTAAAGGAATATAAAAAGAGGCTATTAATTCCTACACATCACAGGAGAAATATTTTGCAAAACAGAAGCCTGAAATTATTACATATGCAAGGTATTTACAAACAGTCATTCAATTTGTCTGTTTTAATTAGAACTGAATGAAAAACAGAGTTCCATCATTGTTACACCATCATCTTTACAATATGTATTCCAGGGCACTACATCACATTGTAATTCTTGTTCTGTATTGTTTATTTAGCAGTCCTTGAATTATTTTCACAGGTATCATCCTGTAGTATTACAGCTACTAAAAATCATTAATGTAAAAATTATATAAATTTGTTTTATTTTGGAGATTTTATCAATGTGACAGAAATAACCCTTCTACTTATTCAAATAGAGAAGGAATAAAGTGCTCAGGGAAAGTTTCTGTCTTAACTTACTCCCAAAAATCTTAAAATCTAGTAATAGAAAACCTGCTGACTCTTCACTTTTTCTTTTTAAACACTCATCTATACCCGAGGATATATGAAAAGGGAAATAATTGTAATAATTACTCATACTAACATACATATTACATTAGAAAGAAGCTACACGAAAGTAACAGAAATAGTAGTTCATTTTCTTTCTGTTGCTAATTAGGCATTTGCACTTTTTTTTCTGGACCCAAAAATTCAAGTAAATGAGAGCAGAAATATCTGCCAGAGAAAATTATATTGACCAACACAAGAGTCAAAGCATGGACCACATGTTTAAATACTGAAACTTTAACATCATCATTGGAAGTGTCAAAAGCAATCAGCATAACAGTCCAGAGGACTTTTAAGCATTGTGTCCACCTTTCTTTTAGAAGAAAAATATGTGAAGATATATATATAAGGAATAAAAAGCCACCACCAGTAAGTATGTGAAGTTTTTAAGAATAGCATATGTTCTTTTTCTGTGCCAACAGAAGACCTCAAACTTTGATTTACCCATATGCTGGAGTAATCTGAAAGAACACAAGTTTTACCTTGAGGCAGAAAGACACGTTTAAATAGCTCTACAACTTCGGACAGCTTTCTGGATCATGGAACAAGAAGTTTGGGTTTTTTTACTGTATTGAGTAACAATCAAAGATACAAGGCAGAGACAACAGGTAATCTCTTTTCACAAAAAAAAAACCCACCAAAGTAACCCCAAACTCTAGCCAGATTTTAAACATTTGTCATGGTTTACTACTTCTTTTGTTTGAGCTGAAAATAAGGTGTTTAGGCTGCTACAAATGGTGAATGCATAAACCATCAACTCCCTACAAGAGGGAATAACAGCAGAAACAGCCTCACCATTCCACTCTGCTGCCCTCTCCTCATCATCTCCATTTCAACACTCCAACAAAATGGTTATTTACACACTGTATGGGGTAAATACAGAATTTTGTTCTTCAAGAATGCAATGTAATACTTCTAATCACTACAAAGCTGAAGCCTGGATTTTTCCTGCAGTCCACCTACATAAAGCACATGAAGAGCTGCATTCTTCAAGAATTCATCAGAGCCATTCACGCAGTTTTAGGAATCAAATGCACAATGTGGTATAATTGAAATATCCAGGGTACATACAAAGGAACTTAATACATAACAGATAAAACCATGCTATAATTGGTGTAACAGCTTTCCTATGTAATAAAAAGCCAGTATCAAGACAGTTTTAAATTAATGTTTTAAAAATTTGCATATATAAAAAAATATGTGTCTTTTTTAGATAATGTGAAATTGCCAGAGCTTTGACTAGAGCAAGAATTCACACAAAAAGCACTCTTGCATGCAAAGTCAAGACACTTATAAATCAAAATAAGGTCCACATTTGTTACAGTAATAGAAGTTTGCATTTGTAGATACGGTTTGCCATTTTTGAGACAGTCCTGGCAAATTAAAAAAAAATAATCTCAGTAAATTAATCTCACATGTAACATATTCTTCCTCCCTAAAATTTATAACTTAAGATATTTAACTGTTCATTGTGGTTGTTATTCAAAATCCAAGATGTCTCTAGAAACTCAATGACAAAAATGCAGAACAATGTAGTCAGACACAAACCACAGTTAATGGAAACAAACTGGATGCAACCAACACATCAAAGAAAACTAAAGAAAAGAAGTTGCTTATTTTTCTAAGCCATGCATATTTCTACCATTCAGAAAAAAGAATCCTCATTTTCAAACTCCTTCAATCTTCAGACTGTTTACTGCAACTAGTCACGAATTTTCTAAATCTAAATGGACAACACTGTCTGGACCAAAACTCAAAGATTGAAAAAACAGCATGTTTTCTTCAGTATATGATAAAATTCTATATAACAGAGCAGTGACCGCATCTCTACAGGCTGAACTGTGCATGCGCATTTAGGCCTCCTGATGAACAACATTTTTAATCAGTGGGGAATCACGTCACTCCCACTGTACTTCTGTAACTACAGGGAGATTTGGTGTTCACTGATGTTATACAATTTAAGAGGATGAGGAAGAAGTCACTTTAGGTGTTTTTCTAATGCTAGGCCTGAATATCTCAAGCATAATTCACATGAAGTCATGCAGTATAAACTAAAATGCTGTGATTTGCAGTTTTATAAATTGATGCAAGAAAATGAACTTAATAAAGAAATGGCACTGTCCCCCCACCAAAACAACAAATTCCACACAAACGTCTCTTCAGTGTGCCACAGCTGCAGACAAAGGCCTGAGGTATTTTTTAAAATCACTGTAGCAAGAAGTTGCATGCTGACAGGAAATTGATATGAAGACATGGGTGTACATTTGAAATGGTCTGAAGCCCAAGCAAGAATAGGTATTTATACTACCTCTGAACCTTCAGGGAGTTTACAGAACCCAAAGGATAGGAGATGAGGAAGGTACAGAGATGAGATGAGCCTGTTAGAGACAGACACAACAAAGACAGAGCAAAATAAAGAAATACAAAGATGAATGATACAGTTTTATACATACAGATTACACATTTTATCATGGGTACAAGGAAATGTAGAGCAAGAAAGAATAATATCAGATGAAAATGTTCATAAATACAAGTTATATTTTAGTAGTATAAAAACCTGTGGAAAATACAACCTGATTAAAATATATACATTTGAGAAGAATCTAAAACGAGAAATACAGCATTAGCAGCCTTAAGGCAGAATTAACTATCGTTGAGTTTGTCTTCTCTTCAAGGTAAGCTGAAGCAATTCCCCTGATCCAGATCCAATACTTCAGAAAACTTGTGAGTATATCGATGGCATTGGTTGTGATTTACTCACAAAATCAAAGTACATGGGGATATATTTAGGAATGCCTCCCCACCCTCTTCATGGGGCTCCAGGTCATATCCAGCTTTCTCCATGTGATAGTATTGACATGGGAGATTCACATGCTGTAAGCTCAATCTGAGTTATAACATAAATCCTTGAACTGATCTTCAGAAAAAATTGGGAAACTGAAGAAGGTAACTAACACCATAACATAACTGAGAATTTTGAATTTCCAGAATGCTGAAGGATGCTATCCTAAATTAAGACAAACACAGGCTCCAATACCTCTGCTTGTGCCCATACTCCCACAAAACAATGAAGTCCAAACCACTCCATCATACTAAATGGGAAAAGGTCTAAAAAAAGAACATGTCAAAATGAACAGTTTTAGCAGCTCATGCTGTTAACTCCAGAGATCCCAAATTTAATATGCCATTGCTTCCTTCAAGCTCTTTGGAATACCAATAAATGTCTGCTTGGAATTTCAGAATTTCTCAGAGTAAGACGTGACGTGTGGTGCAACCCAATTTTTACACTAATAATGTGCCTGCTCTGATGTCAGGGAAGAAGAAACTCTTATAAATGGCATAAGTACGGAACAGAAAACAGGCATAAGGTCATGTTATTGCGGGTAAGGTACACTTCAGCAAGGTGCCTGAAAATAAAACTAACTTAGCCTGTCATACTCCTCTCCAGAGTTCCTTCCTCTTGAACTTTAACCAGTTTAATGTCTACTAGATTTCATTATAAATATATATTTTTATACATATGTATGTATAAATGAATAACATATACACATCCCAAGACAAAAGTGAATCAGCCAGTCAAAACCTTTAAATGTTTATATGATGAAAACTTCTTTTCCTAACTACATTTTCACAGAATCAGTTATTTTTTCATACCACACATGCTTAAACTCTGAATTTCAAAACCCCTTTTATAAAAGGGGAGAGGTTTATGAAATTATTTTAGCATTGCTATAAAACAGAGAGGTGTCATATATTTGCAGTTGTCTTTGGCTTTTTAGGCCATGTCATAGGAATTTAGAAACACAGCTCTGAGGAATCAGAGTGTGAAATCTACTCATCTCAATAAAAATAGGTTAAGTTGCTTTATAAAGAAAACTTTCTAAGGATGATTTACGAATGAAATATTTCATTTTTTTTACCTGTCTTTTATAGTATTTACGCTAAAATCACTTGCCACCCTCTATTTTGGGTATTTGGTGTCAAATTAGAAAAATCATTTTTCTCCTCTTATGCCAAATTTGACTGTCGTTTTTTATTGGAACATCAAAAGCAAGCTTTTAATTCTCACAGTTTTGATGCCTAATGAAAAGTGAAAGTTAAACACAGCATGGCAGCATTAAAAATGCATGGTAAATCCATAGCACCCTGACATCTTAGCCCTGCAGAGGATGTGAAGAAAAGCCATTGTAAACAAAAGATAATGCTACTAAATACAAAGCAAATTAATTAGATGGTCTGACAGATTCATAAACAAAGAAAAATGGAGGGAGAACATATGTACAACTATCTTCCAGCAAAGATATCACAATGGCCTGTCAGTAGTGCTGCCATATATTGAATTAATTTATGCATTCATTTTCAGACTTTGCTCTTGAACATCTGAAAATTGACACATTGATAAGCTACTATTGTCAAGAACTTGGACAAAGAAGGGAGTTTGAATCCTCAGCTGTACCACATAACCCACAGATCAGCAACTTCAGCTCCAAATCACCTTTTTAACAATCAACAAACTGCTAAGGTTTTTTTCCAGCTCAACTGTCTAACACTAACCCCAAATTTAAGCAAAGAGACAACTTCCTTTTGTGCA
>NW_005054298.1:15241760-15270856 GCF_000277835.1 Geospiza fortis | reverse complement strand
CAAAGCTCCTGGTCAATGCAGGAGACAGCCAAACGTGCATTAGCACTTAAAGGATGCAAGTAGAAGAACAATGCCACAAACTGATTTTTAAAAATTTCTGTCCAAAAAGTTCATGCTTAGGATTTTTCACTGTAATTTAGATAGAAATCTGATATACTTTCACATAAGCTTCCTGAAAATTATTGAATCTCCACAGGTTATTCTATTTTTCACAAACATATATAATTTCTATTATGTCTATTGGTACATTTATTTTAAATTAACACCGTAAAAGTGACCAAGATTTTTTTAACAGAGGTCAGAGCACTCTGAGACATTTCTACACAAGCACATGAACTATGCATTTAGCATTTTTTCATCTCGCAAAATAGGGACAGACAAATGAAAATCTGTAAGAACATGTCTCCCTACTTAAGAGAATCACTTAACTACTGAGTATATAAAATTAGTGTGTTTAATATGGACTTAGAAGCTATCCTGATGAGAACTTATTTTTGGGGGGAATTTAAGAAGAGCTAGGAAGTTTGCCAGAAGAAACTTAGGCAAAAGCAGGATGTTTCTGGAGTGAATTACTGCATCACTTCCACTTACAGACACATAAAGTTACCAAAATTGAGCTTATGACAATTTCACAGCTTGCCCTGAAGGTTCTTCTTAAAGCAATTAATGCCTATTTATTACATAAGATCTAGTGCAAAAAGCTTAACAGAATGCAAGCTGCCATCTTACATCCTGTGGAAATTAAGTACAGGATCATTATATCATTAACTTTCTCTAGTATCTCCTGGATATTTGTTTAAAGTCATCAGCAAAAGCTGTATAAATCAACAAGAAAGTTGCCTTAAAAAGGATGGACAATCATCCTACTTACATTTACTCTTGTGCATCCATATGCATGATCAGACACATCTTAGTAAATTTTTTTTTTCCTCACTCTTAGAGTGACACTTTGCCACAATTAAGGTTTCTATTTCATATCCTCATCAGATGAAATTATATGTTGCCTTCTAGGTCTAGAATCTCCCCCAGGGAAGCAACTAGATTTAGATCTCTTAAAACTTTTATATGGCAATGATCGAAAAAAACCTTCTTCCTTGAAATCAAGTTAACTTTTATTATATATAGGCAGCCCCATCTTCCCAAATCAGCCACACAACTGTTCTCTGCCTTCTGTCCTGTGCCTCAGAGCACATAGATTCCTCTTGCAATCCTGACCTTCCCTGTGCCATGGCTGTTTCCTCACTCCCCACTTCCCAAAGGGATGGGGAGCTCATAGAGCTCTGAAACAAAGTGACAGAAGAAGGGACCAGGATTTCACCACACTTTATTTCTGGAATAAGAGTTAACTGAAAAATATTTGCAAAATTTGGCTGCAAATTTCATAACACAGACCTTTGTTTATGCAAATAAGGAAGGGGCAATAAGAAATTATCTTTCATTATGATGACCTGCAACAATAATGCCTTCTAAGGTCTTCTGTAAAAGCAAGGGAGAAAAGAAAGTTATGTCAGCATTTTACTCTAGAACCATTCTGCAAACATTTCTCCTTTGCATTATCCTGATTTTCCCAAAAAGGATTTTTTGAAAGAACAACGTACAACTTTTGTGACGTCTCTCCAACAGTGTTATCTTGAAATGTTTGCCTCATTTTTCAAGCCTTCAAACTCACCTATAAAATCTGAAGCAGCAGTTGAGTTCTAGCTAATGCATACACTGATTCAACAATCCACTACATTTTAAATAAATAGGTCCTGGATAGTCAACAGAAGTCAAAAATAGTCCCACCACATTCCTGGCACTGATGGAGCCTGTCCACAGCTCAGAACAACCCTGTGCAAAGATGCTCAAGTTCAGTCTGACAAACTGCACAGGACACCTAAAGCTGCACTGGAAACACACCATGCCAGCCACCCAGGATACCCAGCACAGCTTCCAACACCTCAGAGACTTCCCTTGAAATCTGGCTCTGCCCAGCCCTGAGTTGTGCAAGGTAGCCAGATTTCAAATTTGAGCAGGTGTATTTCTGAATGCTTAAGAGGAGCTACTCTCATGCAAAAAGTACCATTTTTACAGGGTAGCTTTTCAGAGCAGAATCACACTGTTAAACTGTGGGTACAACGCACATGCAATACCAACAGGCAGATGTTACTGAAGGTTCAAAATGCAAAATAAAGCATTACCATTTTTATCCATGGAATGGGGCTCAGACTGCTTCTTTCCAATATCAGCAAAGGATCTTACAATTGGGATCCTGTTGCTCAGCTTCTTCTGGTTCTGGTGGTGATGCTGTTTCAGCAATGCCTCATGCACTCTGTGACGAACATCCTCACTGAGCTGCCCAGAACCCACCTGCTGGTCCAGAATCATATCTGAAAATACATACACAAACATAATAAAAGAGGGGAAAGAGGTAACAATTTGTCTCTTAAATTGCAATAATAATGATTAGTACCCTATAGGATTAGAAATTAAGTGCACCAGTTCCTTTAATGCAACAGAATTTAATGTAAGTTTTATCTAGAAGTGTTTCACTTTCAGGAGGAGAGAGACAGGGGAAGGGCAGGGACAAAAGGATGTTATTAATATTTTAAAAAACCCTCAAAAAATTATGCTGTTCACAAATTAAGGTCACCTACGCAATGACATTGAAGTCAGTTCTTAAGCACTCTTACATATAACATATTTAAATCCAGGGTTATGATTTGTATGTCTTTTTTTCCAAATAACCCTTATTCTATTTCCTACAAAGGACTGGCTGTGAGGAAACTTTTTTAATTCCCTTTGTACTTACCACAGGAGATGACAGTCTTTCTTTTTTGTAGCTATAATTACAATACCTCCAGTGCAATGCAAACAAAGTTCAGGTAAGACAATACAGAAAAATTGCTGCATTATTTGTCAATACCAAATAGAATCTATTTCTACTGCCAGATGTACATGTTACTGCAAGAGGATAATTTCAAGAAGTGAGAGTGAAATTGATCCCCCTGCTAAGAAATTACAACCATTTTTGCAGTGCACTAGCAGAAAATAGTTTTACATATTCATATTCAACACTATTTGCTCATAGGTAAGAACAACTCTACTTGTATGGTGTCATTCCTGGAATAACACTATATTCCAAATAAAATATTAAAATATACTAACTGCTGAGGATCATCTCAACATTTAAGATTATCCATTTAGGAGGGAAAATTACAGGAAAAAGAAAATCAAATCCCTATCCTCTTCCTTTCCCTAGGATGCTCTGCTAGGCTTGTTAACAGCCACAAAAGCCACAGGGTTGGTGCCAGTGTGGTGACTAACAGTTTTTATTTCCTGCTAGAAAGAAGTGGCTTACCTAGAGTTTTTTGGGTTTTTACAATGACTTCCCTTTTACTGTAGCACTACTGCCACATGTAATAAGGGAAGATGCATTCAGTTTTTGAAAGAGTGAAGATGTGCTTTCTTGCCTTGGTATTTCCCTCCAGCTGTCATTCTTTTAACATAGACCCAGTTGCAGTAGTAGCAGCAGGAGCTTAAATACAGCCAAATTTCTGAAAGATTGTTGTATTTTAACCCTTTTTTTTTCAAGCCCTGCACAGATGTGAGCTGGAATAGGAAAGACTGTGTCCATCCACCCCTATTATTATGGGATTCCTTTTCAGTTTCTTCCCACGCTTCGCAAAATAGGTTTTAAAAGCCCAGGCCACTGCAATATCAGTATCACCCTTAATTGCAAAGATTGTCGTGAAAACAAGAGCAGCATGGTTAAATTCCAATATTAAATGGCCAAAAGGAACATTTTAAACATTTAATTTTCAAAATAGACTGTAATCACTTAATCCTGTAAGTAGAAGAGCCTACATGCTCACATCAGTTGAAGCTGTACATATTTCCAAAGCCCTGGTCTTCACTTTTGTATTTAGAACAGGCAGCCATTTCTTCACACTCCATATGAAAAAAAAAGGAGGAAAGAATCTTTGTTTTAAAGAATTTTCCCCTTGAATGCCCTTTTAAATTCTGCACAGACCCCTTCTAGCCAGAGACATGGCTAACCGTTCAATTTTTCAAGGATGCTTCACTACCATATGAAGCTGTGGAACATCCAGCAGCACAGTGTTACCCATTCTGTTAAATGCTCACACTGCAACGTGACAGTGTGACAGTGTGCTAGTTGACATCAAGCACACTAAAGTAGGATGTTTCTTCAGTAAGGAATCTTGGTTGATACTGGAACCATGAAATATTATTCTCAAGCTGTTAAAGACAGATATTCTCCCTGACCTGGTCATTTAAAAGAATTCAAAGAAACTTGGGGTTTCATGTATTTCAAGAATGTTTTCTCCATTCATACTCAGTTACAATATATCATCTGTATAAAATTAATTTTGTGAGTAAATGTGAGCAATGTGAGTACTTTAACAAGCTATTACAGTAACTGAGCTGTAACTCATCACCACCTGTGAACAATTTACCCAGGCTGTGAATTACAGCACTGGGGTGCAGACAATTTCTATCAGTTCAAATGCAGCATGGCTCATGTGTGGCCCACCAGAGAAAATTCCATCTGTGCCACCTCTAGAGTCAGCAAGGATGCAAAAGCAGGCTGGCTGCTTCCACTCACTCTGGAGGTGTCTGTCACACTCTGCAGCTTTGTACAGAGACACGTGGCCAGACCCACGTGGAGCCCCCACAGGTCCAGGAAAATGGACAATAAGGAGGTTTCAAGTGTGGTGACAGCTCACTCCCCACTGCACCAGGTTCACAGTGTGCTCATCACCTCATGTGCAATAATACACAGAATGCTCAGGTGAAACATAGAATAAATTTCTAGAAAACATACTGTATTTCTATCAAAATACCTGTGAAGCCCAAAAAGAAATTACTGGGCTCATATTCTCCTGATAGAGGTTAGCACTGACAGTTTGCAGCAGAAACTGAATTCAGTGTATACCAGCAAGGGTACTGGTATTCAGCTTTCCAAATTTCATAACTTCATAGTTGTAGAACAAAATGAGAGATTAGTGACAAAATATAAAACACAAAGGCTTTTGTATGCATCATGATTGCAGTGATAGCTGACTACAAAGCCTAATTTAAAAGCCAAAGTTTTTCTGGCTTGTGGTCATTGCCCTTAAAGACAGGAAAGAAAAACCAAGCAACCCTAATACATCACTTTATGGAGGACAATCAGGTGGAACACCATCCTTTATCTTCATGGATATCTAAAGAGGAACACAAATATATCCTTCCCTAGTGAGTCAGGCAGGAGGAGCAATACAAACCCAACAATTAGGGCTCCTGGGCTGCACTTGTGAACCAAGACCCATTTACATAATTTACAATGGTGATTATCAACAAGCTATCTAAGGTGGCAGATTTAGCAGTTCATCCAAGAGGGCAGAGCATTCCAGTGCCTCGAGACACAGATTCTATTTCCAGCTTTACCTGAAATTATTTGGTTCAAATATTCAAGTCCATAATATTTGAAAAGGAAATAAAGAATGAAAAATGTCTGCTTTTTAAAATAACTGTGTGCAATTTTACTGAGGAACAAGAGCAAGTCTTTCACAAAACCGTAAATTGCAGAGACGAGGCCAAAATTCCCAGCTTGCAGTTCAGAACTGCAGGCACAGTGAATGCCTCATAAAAAATAAATTTTGCAAGCTGAGATTGACTTGTGCAATCTAAAAGGATTCCTACAGTTGTGGCTAACATGGGAAAACACAAAACAACCACACAAAAAGACAGTGCTACTTAGAAGTTGGAAGATCTACAATTTAACCATAGCCAAAGGAACAAAACCTGACAGTTTCTCTGCAGAGGTTATTACCACATGCTAAGCTGAAAATAAAGCAAACAAATGCAGGAACCTGGGTAAGTGAGAAGGTGAAAGCCGAACAAAAGACAGGTGTAGGGTCAAACAGAGAAGCAGATTACTCACAGGCAATCCCACGCTTTATTACAGTGTTTGTAATAAAAGTTAAATGTACCATAAAAGCACTGTCAGAAACATAACACAGTGTGAGTGCCGCAGATGAAACAAAAGGCTCCAGTGAAATAAAACCTCAACTTGAGCCAGTTAAAATACGTGGTTATTATGGAGTAATATAGCTTAAAGCAAACAACAGTAAAAGAAGACTTGTTCAGATTCAAAGCTTAACATGATATTAACGAAATCAATAAAATTGCACACTTGGGATGAAATGCCCTGAGTTCCTGAGCACAGAGTCTGGTGACCTCAATCACAAGATTAAGCTGTTACACAGATTGAAAATTCAATCGTGAGGAACATACAAAAGACTGCTTGGGAAAAAATAGATCTTGGGATTGGAAGGGAAGGGTAGATTTCAAACTTAATTTTAAAAAGAAACCATTATGATAATTAAACCATTTAAAATAAATGGGAATATTTCAAATATGTGCAAGTCACCAAAGCTCCACTGTGAGGCCACAGTTTGTATTTGACAAGGTTTGACATTTGTTCACAGAACACTCTGCACAACTACAAGAATGTGCAAGTTCTGTGGCTCATGCTGTAAAGAAAGTATTGCCATTAAAGGCTGGACTGAATAGTTTTTGAACCAAACAACAGAAAATGGCATCATATGTTAAATAGAGGAACCTTTTGGGTTCATTCAGTGGTTATAATCAAAAAACCAGATGGTAATCTGAGAATCTACATGGTTTCAAAGGAACTAAATGAAAATATCAAAAGAGAACATTTTCATCTGCCAACTTGAACAACACAGTGAAGCTGCTCTCTAATGGTACTGCCAGATTCTGGCAAATACATCCTCAAGAGACAAGTTCCAAAATAAACTGTTTTGATTACATAGATTTTTCAGACTTCCTTTTAGCATATGTTCTATACAGAAGTGATCGATAAAATATTACTACATAATGTTCAGAGGAATTCCTTGTGCATGGAGTGCTAACTTACTGATACAGGAGTCACTGCAAAGACATATAAAAAAATAACATCACATATTAGAAACAGTAATAACTCCCCCAAAATATGTGTAATAAAAAATGCATTTTTAAACAGGATAAAGTTCAGCAGAGGAACTGAGCTCTTTGCAAGAGAAGCAAAATCCATCTTACAAAAATTAAGAGCAATTTGAGAAATTCAGGAACAAACATGCTGTTCTGATGTATGATGACAGTGTTGGAAATTCATCTCAGAAGTCTCTATTATAATAAGATACTGTCTGTGAATTCAGCATCATAGGTATGAATAAACTCTTTTGCAACAAGGAGAATTGTGTGCCTGTCCAAAGAAATATACAATCTTGTAGATGAAGTAATTTTTAAATATGACAGCTGGAATGAGAAAGACCTACTAGAGAATGGACGTGCTGGAATAAAGGATGATTTTGAAATTTTCACCACATAAACAGTACCAAAATATTTTTATGCAGAACTGTCATTGCTTCTAGAGATAAAATACAAAATACATGGTTCTGGAAACCATGCAAACACTACAAAAGGTGGCTTTCATCTGTGCATTTTACCACAAGCCCATTAATGTTTTAAAATACAGACTTTAATAATAGAAATTCTCAAGGGCTAAGTGCTAAGAGTTTAATGCATTAGTGAATAAGTGTTTATAGATTAAAAGCCTTGACTAAAACAAATAGGAATTCTTAGTCTCAATTTAGCAATACAGTTTAAGTACATCTCTTTCAAGGACATGAAGGCTGGCTCTGCATTAATAGCAATGTAATTTGATATTGGAATATAGCCCAGATAGCAAGACATCACCAATAAATACACAGCACACATTTCTTGCTAACAAAGGCAAGAGGAAAGTACATGTGCACAAATAACGTATTTGTTCTCAAAAGATGATGCATTATAGCAATGCAGTAAAATTATCAATAGATTGCATTAAAAAACCAAAACATTAAACTATGAATGAGAAGCATAAGAATCAAATTTAATTCAGGAGTACCCCTTAAGCTGCAGGGCATAACCTGTTTTCACAAACTCTCCTAAAGGTGGCATACACAGTAACAGGGAGACAAAACCAAAAGTGATCACCAGGACTGCTGGACAAGCCTGGCATGAGCATGACTGGCAAGCCAAATAGTAAGAGCTGAATATTGAAAAACAAATTGAAGCCAACAGGAGAAAGCAGTCATTTCTTCAAATTCTAAAGTGTCAGGACTGTCAGATACAAATGGAATACATAACAGTTCCTGGTGAAAAGAGCATTTGCCTTCTACAGCACAAGATAAGCAGGATTCTAACTACTAACAGGGAGTAGCAACTGACTGGAACAGACAATAAAGGATTTCCTGAGTGTGGTATCACTTCCATGATGCAAAAAAACCACATTGAGAGGTACCAGTCCTGCCAAATCTTCAGGTCCAGTAGTCACTTTTAAGTAAAAAGAGCTCCCTGTCATATTATTTGGAATTGTCACATTTCTAAGATACCCAGCACACAGGCCCTGGTGGCGTGCTTATTACCACTACTATCAGTCTTTCCCTCTTGCAGTGCTGCCTACTGTGTGCCACACGCTCGGTAACATTGTCAAATCACTGGAGACCAGGAATTACACACATAGCAGTAAAGTAACAAATCACAAAGGGACTTGAATGAAGAAAAGTTAAATAGCATTGCTGCAAATAATATTAACAAAGAAAATAAAAATAACAGAGAAAATAATTGCACAAATAATAACAACAGAGAAAAGCAACCAGAGTAGCGACTTTATTTCTGGAGAAAACAGAAAAAAAATCTCTTCAAAGAAACCTGACAGAATGCGAGTAATTTACAGAATTATTCACTTGCCTGAAGCACCTGCTGCAAAGCTTTTTTAAAAAAGAATAGTTCATTGCTTATTGAATCTGCAAAGGAGGAAAAATATAATCTTCTCTCTAAGACCAAGCACAACTCATGCCAACCTTATCATGTGTCAGGTCACCTTATCAGAAAGGGATGCCTATCACTTCAAGCAAATAATACAACAAATAAAATGCATTCAAATCTGCCACAACAACAGACACTTTTTAAATGAAAATGGTACATTCCATTTAATGAAAGTCATCCTAAAGCCTCTTCTCAGAACAGGTTTTCCTAATCAACAAACCAGGATAAGCCACAACTAGGGCTGACTTAAATAGCGTGAGGGTAACTCCCCAAATTCTCTGCTGAAGAACAACTTACATCTGTGGTGAGTTTCAACATTAGCATTACAAATGCTCAAATCCTTGGCCACCTTAACTGAAACAAAATCACTACAACTAAGGTTGAGATTATAATCAGCAATTAATTGGGGTCCCACTATATTGGAAAATATACTGTATCTTTCAAAAACAGGGAAAAAAAGGATATTCCCTGAAGTTGGGGTTTTTTTGCATTCATCCTTACTTTTTTTACCTACTAAAAGAAACAATTCTGGAAGGGCTTTCTTAGCTGATTATAGACTAAGTTGAGTGATTTCTGGATTAAGAATGTAAAGCTCAAGATTGAAAAACCCAGTGTACTATTTAAGCAAAAAAATGATGCAAGAACGTTAAGCACCTGACCAAAGTACTCCTTAATTATGTATAAATAAATAATAGAGCAACATACTGATCGACACCTTTGTTCTTTCAAATGAGCTGCTTTTTATTCTTCATGCTTATCTTTTATGACGACAAATTTTGAAGATCTAATTCAGACTATGAGTCATGGAAGAATCGGATCTCAGCACAGAGTAGAAACCCACACAAATTTCTGCAGATTTATATTAATAATATCTTGCATCAGTTTGACATAAACAATTTGGGAAAAGTAAATACAAAAAGCAGCTACCACAATCTGAGCCAACGTTAATTCCACTGTTAAATACAGCCCACCAAACAATATCTCTCCTACAATTAAAATAAGTAAAATTAATTTTATATGGGACTTACATAGATTTATATATCATTCACAAAGCAGTTTTCTTTATAATCTTGAGCGTTAGAAAATGTTATTGCTTTGTCCTTTGTATATTTCCTAGACTAGTTACAGTCTTTGAGGAAAACACCAAGAAAGCAGAAAATGGCATTTAGTCTCAATCTCACTTTTGGGAGAGAAGACTCATCCATTATGTTCTGTCTTGCTCAGAAGCTCACACAAGCTCTAGAACTGCAACTACCAAATTAACTTCTATTGGAAAAACATGCACTCAACTTTATCTTAAGTTAATGTACCTAAAATTTCTTTTAAAAACATACACTCTATCATTACTCCTGATTTCATTCTCAACACAGAGACATATCTGTTTTCATGTAACTTAATTGCAATACATACTTCCCTATGTTTTGGGGTTTTTTTAAACTAGATTGCCTACAATGAGCATAGTAGTAGATTAAGTTTGTGAAAGTTAACACACGCCTCATTCACTTGAGGCAGCATGGCAGGAGCAGAGAACATGCCAGCTCTAATTAAATCTAACCAAACTATCCTCTTTCTTCCATTTTAATTCTCTTCTTTATTCAAAAATTGATTCTTAAAGCAACAGATTCCACATAAAAAATATAAATAGAATATTTATTAACTGTGCCAGACATGAGTTTCTTTTCTAGTAAATTGAGAAAAACACTTCCGAGAAGTTTCTAAACGGAACTGATTATTATGCAACAACTTTCTTGGTAAGCATTTCGTTTTTATTAGGTAATTTTTATAACCAATAAATGAAACATCGATACATACCTGCAATTTCTTCTATGGAGTTAGCTCTCATGTCCAAAAGAACTGTGCCATTCAGGATGCAGCTCCTCAGCTCAAACAAGCTATGAAGTGACAGTGTGGCAACATAGGGCTTGCTCCACCTCTCTCCACCATCCTCTACATCTTCTTCAAACTTCAACCACCTATACAAACAATCAATTTTATAACTCCACTGTGCATAAGAAATGAAAAATTAATTATTTCTATGAATGCTGAAAGTACAAACAAAGACGTTAAGCATGTCTTTAGATTCCACTTAATTCTTCCTTTTTAGGAAATATGAGAAACTTCCATTGCCTACTTCTTTAATAATGCTGCATTATATCATTTTTGAGGTTAAGTTCTGACCACAGAGATGAAGAGATAAATATATTAAGCAATTATCTTTGTACTCTACAAGAACTTTGACTAATTCTTTGGCCTACAATGATATTTCTGTGACAGAATAACAAGTTGTATGAAAAGGAGTCTGGAGAAACCTCAAAAATGTAAAAGGATATAAGAAACTGGTATGAAAGGATCTCAAGCCTTTTGTTACCATCCAGCCAGATGAACTTGCTTGAGACTGAATTCTCTACTGATAAATATTGCACTTACAATGTTAAAAGAATATTAAACAAACAAACATCTGAGAAGTCACACAGGGGTGTTGCTGTGTGAAGCCCTGCAACCTGCCAGCCTAGCAAGATCTGAACAGCTGCAGACACAGCACAAGCCTGTACTGCTTGACTCTACAGCTCTCAGCTGTTTTACACGGACATGGCAGCAGAGAAGCCAAGCAGAGCCTCACACCTGGGCAGCATCCTCACACATTTCCAGGCAGCAGATAAATGTAAAGCCTGAAGACCTTTAAGGCTGAGGAATTTCCAGTTTCACCAAGCCTCAGAGCCCAGCAAAGCAGCTATCACAGCTGTCCTCTTTTGTTCCTGGGCCACACATCCAGCTCTGCTCCTATGTGTAAAATACCCAAGTGTACCCATGTACCCACATTTTAGACTTTTCTCCTTTCAGTCCTTGTGTACCAAGTTCTTCCCCTTTTGCTGCCATCCTGCAAGCAGCCATCATTTTACTGACTCGCTCATCATCAGCATACCTGCTCCCATCCTGATGGAACAGTCCCAGCTGCCTTCAAATCATTCTCTCGTTATTTATCGAGACAATTTGCCTCAACTCCTTGGGTCCTTCAAAATCTCCAGTCTCCTCTGTGTAGCCCTCTTCTCTTCACTGTATCTAAACATTTTTGTTCCATTTCCTCTGTGAGGAAACTGGCCAGTTTGTGTACTTTGTCTTTGCCCATGAGAACTCTTTCCTCTTCATCAGACCTGTTCCCCCCTCCCTTTGCTCTATTCTGTTTTCTCTTCCCAGCCCATCCCCTTCACCTTTGTATTCCTCCAGAGAAGCAGCAAGGAGGACACAGCACAAAAATTTGCGTCCACAAAGCCAAACCATGAAATTGAATTTGCATATGCAAATGAGATTTTCCAAATAAATTTCCAAAACCATGTCCAAAGGGACACCAAACACGATTTAACACACTTCTCCCTATCAAATTCAAAGCTATACTTTTAAAGGGAGGCGTACAACAACTCGGGGAAGAAGCATGTGAGACGAAAAAATAGTTCTTAATTTTTTTTTCATTTTGCACTCACACTTGAACTCCCTAAGAAGAGGCTGCTCCTATCTTACTCATGGCACTCGTGTTTCCAAGCTGAAAAATGTGCGGTACCTATTTGTATCCACAGCATCACAAATACGGTGCACTTATTGTCCTGTTTAAATCATTGTCTCCCAAGACTCTGCAAAATACCTACATTTTTCTCTTCTCATACCTCCATTTTTGTGTATGTTTTCTAATCTAGGAGCTTTATAAGATCTTTATGCTTGAGTATACTTAATTATTTATGTTATTATGAATTATTATCAATGTTATTATATATCTTATTATTTCTGTGCTTAGCTTGTTATATCTTTTATGCTGATCCAGAAAAAAAATTTAAAACCATGCTCCATATATTCTAAAAACAATGATCCAAGCACAGAGTTTGACAAAATATCATCAGAAACCTCATACTGTCATTACCTTTTGTTCATGTAAGTCAGTCTTCAACATTGCTTATCTGATTATGCTGCTGCAGTCTATCCTTGACATTTCCTAATTTAAATCTACTGAGCAGTTGTAAATAGATTTTAAAAGAGCAATAAGAGACAAGCATGTTCTTAAAAGTCTAAGAAAGGTGACTGGACAGAGGCAGGCTTATTATCACAGCTTGTAACATACTAGGGACACAGAGAAGTCTAAATCATGAAAACAGCTTTAATTAGATTTTACAGTGTCAGACATTAAAGCTTAGGCATTGGTGCATAAAAATCCATAGGAAACTATTGCTCAAATAATTTTACTTGCCATTGTGATCCTCTGCATTTCCATGAACTGGAATTGTATGGGTTGCACCCCATTTCCTACTATTGCTGAAACTTAGGTGTTTAAACACATTATCATATATTGTTACTCAATGAGCCAACAAGCCAGGACATGGAATTAAATCATGTCCAGCTGAGAGCATTCTACTTTTGGAATAAATTTCTATTCTGATTTTAATAAGCATATCATAAGTTTACTAATTTCATCAAGGGAACATCATGATACTGTTTATCACCTTTTGTCTTTTCAGAAATATTCCTGTTATGTCAGATAATCCTTATTTAACATATCAAATGAGAAACAGTAGCAGTAAACATAAAACAACTCTAATCTTATGCAGAGTCTTTCAATTCTAAGTGTTCAGTAGTTTTAAAAATCATAATACCATTTGATCAATCCTCTGAATTCATGAGCAAGGCTCCATGACAGAAATGGCTTTGAAATACAAACTCAGGCATAGATCCCAGTTGGCCAATTCAGTACTCCTTTTAGTGTCTCAAAGACAAATTTAAATATATTTACTTTTGCAATTTAACCCCTTAAATTGGTATGATTGACAGACAAAAGCCTTTCTTAGTTTCTTGGGAAACTCCATCGGCCCCTACTGAGCTGATGTCACACACATCCCCTCTGACTGGAACATATCTGGAGCTATCTGTTGTGTCTGATTGTATGGAAGAGCACTTTCATCCTTACAGCTTTCTTTTACTGCTACGGACTGGCACATGTCTATTGATAACACAGTTTAGTTCCTCTGATAGAGTGCTTGCTAGAAAAAATATGCCAACAAGAATTTCAGCAAGACATGTTACTACAGGGAAAATATAACTCAGGCTAGGGTGGGTACACACACTTTATGCACATGTCCTAGCTTCTAACACCATCTTCATCACTTTCTCAGGCACCAATAAAAGAGCACACAAGCTTCATTTTAGACACAGTTACTGCATTTTCTGCAGAATATGAAGTGGGTGACTGTATTTTATCTCTTTTGTAGTGTGGTATGTCTGCAGCAGAGAGATGGAGAATGTACTCACAACCCACTCAACAGTTAATGGTTTTAATGTAATATTTCAATCTGTATGAATTTCCACATGAGCTTGTGCCTGCCCACACTGATTTGAAAACCAACCAAAGAATACAAGCATGTCAGGAACAAAGCAGCAGTGAGAAACATGTTTCTTGTGACCCACTTTCTTTGGAAGAAAGTTTTGATCCAGGCAAAATGCATTATACTTCCTAACTTTCCCTAACCTATCCATTTTCTAGTCACTATTAACAATTTACTTTCTAAACTATGGATATGAGTTTATTTTCCTAACTGTGCATTGAAATTTAAGCTTAAGCACTTTCCTCCTGGTTCAAAGGCTCTTTCTATTTTCTTCCTTACTACATAATTTCTTCTGCTCCATAAAGATAGTGATTTTCTCCAGATAGTTTTGGTTGATACTAGCAGATGAGTCCCAGAAGTCTGGGTAAAACTTGGTACAAATCAGGTATCACTTTCCACCCATGACACATGAATTGTTTTCCCAACACCTGCAACTTGCAGCTACACTATTTGGGTGTATAAAATAAATCCAACTGTTACACTTCAGCACGTTTCTCCACAAACTTACAAGAATTTTTTTTTCCAGAGCAGAAACTATGCATCACCTCCATAGAGAATGCACAGCTGTACAGCTGGGCCACATACAAACATTGTAAGAATGACTATTGATTTTAAAAGGTATGTGTTTCTTCTGGCTTGAAATCAATTGATGGAGAAAAAAAAAATTATCCCTATATCAACATAACCAAGCTATTCATTCCATACTGCTCACTAACTAATTCCATGGATGGGACAGTCTAAATCAGATCCTGGAACAGAAAAGTCCAGTGCACTTTCAATCAAACTGAAAATACCAAGATACAGATGTACTTCAGAGCCAATCCAACACTTCAGTCCAGGTGCACCAAGTGCAGAGCTTGGTGAAATGAATGCATATCCACTTAGTGCTACCACTCTCATTAAATGTAATTAATCTCTACCTGAAACTACATCCAAAGCCAAACAGTAAGATTTACAAATATTTCCAAGTGACATTTTGCACACAGATGAAAAACATACAATAACCCTGGAACAGCAACAAGTTCAGGCTGTATCTTCTCCATATCATGCTTTTAGTCATATCAGTAATTTTGAAGTCCTGAATCAACCACAGGTATTTAAAGTGACCTGCTGTATTAGTTTCTAAGCACATGATCTTGCATATTAAACACCATCCCATTTCTATTACTCTACTCAAAGCCACTTGGTTCTTTGTGTATGATACCTTTATCTATTTCTAGAGGAGTAATACCTCCTAATTTCTTATTATCAGCAAGTTTCCTTATTATAATCCCATTTTTAATTCAATAATAAATCTATTTACTAAGCCTCATTCTTCAGAAGTTAGCTGTCACTACCTTTCACACTAATAGTATAATCTCTCAGCATGGCCTGCTGCACCTCTTCAAATAGTTCCTGACCTGCTAATACAATTTTTACATTAGAATGCAGTTTAAGTAATACATTCCCACTGCCCTATCACCATATCAAATGCTTTACTTTGAAAAATTTAGATTCACTGTTTTTCCTTTGTCAGAAAAACAAAAACCAATTACCTGATTAAAGAGCATTATTAACTTAGTCTGACATGACATACCATTGTATTGCATTTTATCCAATTTTCCACTTATCTCCAAGTCTATAATTTTTCTTTCCTTCAAGCATTGTATGGCTCTGAAATTGGACTATAAAGGCTCTGTTTGCCCCAACCATTTTTATCCTTCCTTTAATAGTATTGCTGTGTTTGGATTAGCACAGCACACCTGACAGACTCAGAGAGACAGGAATTGCCCTACCCATTAAATACATGTTCTTTTACCTTTCTGGGATGGAAATTATTGCACCCTCTTATTTGCACAGAGAAGCACTTTGAGTCTTATCTTCATTTTGAATTTGGTAACTTCCTTGCCATCTCCTCGTTTTCTAACCAGTCACCCCATGCCAAATGCAGTCTGAAATCTGGGGATCCAAACTGGAAAAGACCATTTATCTTGGCCAGTTCTTTCCACACAGCGGCCCCACTCTTCTTTTCTATCTATCTTACTGCTAAATTAATGAAAATTTTACTATCACCTATTATGTCACTCTTGTATTATGTCACTCTTGTATTTTGTGAGCTCCAAAAATGTAGTTTTATTGGCTGGTTTTGTCCTGCCTTTTTTCAAGAATCTCGTTTCTATTAAGCATTTTTAATTCTTCATTTCACAAACAAAAATTGAGAAGGCTGTACATATAAACAGAACAACTGAAACAGAAATTTATTTCACCTACTCCTGTTGAATTTTATCTTCATCAGAACCACTTGCTGACAGAAATTGTTATAATTTTCAGAAACACAATTCTTTAATAATTTGCCAAGGGATTTTTTTTTAAGTTGAACTAAAGAAGTTGCTATTTCCCTGCTTAAAAATAATGTAACATACAGTGATTTTTACTTTTTAATTTCAACAGAAGTTGATACCCCTCCTAGAGAAGTTTTATGTATTCCTAATCAGTATGAGAACATTGCAGATGATTACCTTGATTAGATTTTCTCTCTCTGAATATTAATAAGATTATTTAGGAACATTACTGCCTTCCTTTTGCAGCACAATCCCCATATGAGAATTTTCTACACATAAAAATCTATATTTAGCATCTGTCTGGGCTGCCTATAAACAGATAATGGAAGGGAAGGTCATAGACAATTTTTTGGCCCTCTGGGAAAGCAGAAATTTGCAGTAAAACTAGAAAGAAAACTACTAGCCATGTTCATGTCAGACAGCCCACATACACAGTTACTCACAAAATCCTTCCAGAAATTCTGCAATTTGTATTCTACCAAATATATATCTATTACACAGACTTTTGGGCACCATTGAGGAACACCATCAACAACTGAGAGGGAGAGGAAGAACTAAGGTTTCAAGATGAAAAATAAAGATTGATGTAAAATGTAAATTCTTAATGAAACTAAGCAAATTATCTCCCATTTAAATGCTTAAGTTAAAAAATACACAATTGAAAGTTCAGTACCAGTATTTTTTTTCACAGTAGAAATGCAATCTAAAAGTCTTTCCCACTAATTTTGCAGAAATAAAATAATCCAACACTGAATACTCATGCTGTTTATGAAGACTTAGAATATGTAAAAGTTCTATTGCTCCAAAACTAATCTCATTCCTTGCTTCAATCTTTTTATAATGGTTCCCTTATCACTTTCTTGAGTATTCCAACAAAATATGAAGTTTGAAAGATTCTTTAAATTAGAAGATAAAATATGAACTGACCCAATTAATTAATGTATATGGTATATTTACTTTTTTTTTTCCATCAGTGTTCACTTTGACTTATAGTCATAAATCCAAATGAAAATATTTGGCTCTGGGAAACTATGAATGCTCTTGTAATACCAGCAGACTAAGTATTAAAATTATGGTTTTATTTAAGCTTTATATCCAAAATCTGTCCCTGAGCTTGCCAGAGCTTTGAAATCATTCCTCAATACACCAGCAACCAATACCTACAGATAATTTTTAAGTTATGAAAATGCTCACCTTGCTGTCTCTCTCCACTCTGCATCCTCTCCTTCACGCCAACAGATCTCATCAAGCTCAGTGAAGAGATCATGAGGAATGTGTTCCTCATCATCATCTTCTGTTCCAAGAATAAACTGCACCCTTTGTGATGGGGTATCTGGAGAAAAACAAAAATATCAAGTCCAAAACACCAGTTTTCTTGCCCTGAGAAAACAAATGTTATGAGATTATCCAGCTGTTTTCATGCATATCACTTACTGCCACACAAAAAAAATTACATTTCTGCTGTAAGAACATTCAATTACACACAAACACATTCAGACTGAGACCTCTTCATTTACTGTAGTTGTCAAGTCCACTTTTCAAAAAACTCCTCCAAAGATACAACCTGATATCTAGAAACAGGGTGTATTGGAAGCTGGAATGGTATCTCCCAGAAAAAAAAAATACAGAAAGCAGCACAGATAAAGCTGAATAAAGCTGATAAAAGACTTTTACTCCAGTGTTAGGAAAATCTACTTTACCACTTCATAAGTCTACATCTGCAGATCTAGCTCAGGTCATAAAGATAGAATACTAAATGTGAAATCTTTGCTGTAGGAGAAATAAACCAAATGAAACCTGCCTAATGTGAATATACAATTGCAGACTTGACCCTGGCCCCTTTGTTAACTCTTTCTACTTGGTTAGGCTCCTTGAGATACACAACTTCTTAATCTGTCCCAGCTTCCTCATTTTATTCTTCCTGCCTTTCAATACTGTTACTGATTAATTTTCTTCATAACCTTTCAGTGCAGATGGCTAAATATATTTTTGAAGACATACTATTGTTTTTTTCACTCAAAAAATTCACAAGGCATCTTAAAGTACATGTATATTCAATGTTCATAGCTCAAGTGCTGTATTAAAAAAATCCTATATCCTATTTGCTTATTTAAATGCAAATCTCAAATGAACAAACTCTGATGAAGTGCAGCCTCTCTAGCAATACATGGCTGCTTTTTCTGCTAATGTATTTTAGATTTCTGAAAGGAACCAAAAGTCCTTTGTGAGAGCTGAGAGAGGCCAAGCTGCTAGTCAACTGAAAAACTGATTATCCAGCAGAACAGCTCAGTGGTTCCCTGAACATTGTCTAAATGAAGTTCAGTTCTATAACATATTTGTAAGACAAGCTACGGTGTTCCATCTAAGAGCAAAGAGCATCACTGCACAGGGTCCTAACGCTCTTTGAATATTGGAAAAAAATGAGATTATAACACCCATAGAATGCTAATTAAAGAGAAAACACAGCTCTGATCCAAACAAATTAAATGGGGCACTGACACAGAAAATTAAATTCAGCAATAGAGATACCTTTTTGATACCAGTACTAAACTTCCTATAGCAAGGAAACAGAAACAATACATGACAGTTTTCACCTGAAGTCTATTTGCTTTAACAGAGTGTAAAGATCTAGTGCAGTAAAGCCTATTTACTCCTTCACAAAGCAAGGAAATTAAACCCAAGGAGAAATACAGGGGAGAAGGAAGAGATGTTTGGACTCGGGTACTACAAAGAACCAGAGGATGGAACTGCAAGGGGTACAGCTAAAGGAATTACTTTTGGTGAATCACTGAAGAACAGCAAGAAACTCTTCCACTTTACCCTTTCTTTGCTTTCTCATCTCTCTTACTGTTCAGTCCTCTTTTTTTCCTTTAAAAATGTTCACTTTTTTCTTTAAATCAGAGACAAGAAAGTATATTCTAGTTAAGAAGTGTGCAACTTCCTAAAACTAATTTCCAGAAGGACAAAATTCAGTGAGATATGAATTTACAACAGATTAGTGCATATGACTAGTAACAGAACATGGAAAACAAGCTACTTTGGTAGAGAGCTGGACTGCAGCTAGAATCTGAGAATAAGCATTGCCAGGAACATCCTGTACTGTTGATAAAATCAGTACCAGAACTGATTTACAGCAACTGCTACTGTTAAGTAATAAATGAGCAGTGTTGCACAGCAGAGCTGCAGCTCTGTGACAGTCATGATCCTCATGCAAGTACATGCTTTCGGCGTGGGAGGAAAACAGAGGATCAGAAACCTCTTGAAGTCAGGTGAGCAGTAACAAGGAATCACCTCACTGCAGTAATTTGCTCTTACTGGGTCTTCTGTGTAACAAGCTACTTGAGTGACAACAGTGAATCAGAATCTTTCGGAGACATCCAACATCATGGGCACCAAGCACTGCCAAGTCCACCACCAAACCACACCCCTGAGCACCGCATTTATAGAAATGACGAAATATGCACTAAATTATCTTCTTCCTTGTTAACAAAGCAGTTTAAAAAAGCTGCTAGATTCTGTCTTTCTTTACTGCTGTGATTTCTATTGATATTTGAAACCTGCAAGTCACAGCATCATTTTCAGACAACAAGCTGAAACTGAAAAAAAGTTATCATTTGCCTTATGATACAATGATTTTATTTCAAGGACAAAACCCTAAAAGACATAACCAATAGGAAAATTATAATAAAAACAACAGATCTGTTGGTTCCACTTATAAAACTGAATTAACAGGACTGTTCATGAGCAATGCCAGATAGATTTGGCTCATATTCATAGGAGTAATAAATACCAAATATGCCATTAATATGTAATATAGAAAATTAGTAATATGTGATTCAAAATCAGTATGGAAGAATACTTCAATTACTGACTGTCAAACTGTGATAACTTAATCCTCAGTGCAGAAGCAAAATATTTGCAAACTAGGACACAATGTTTTCTGCAGTCTAGGCAAACAGAAATTGGCTTGAATATTATTTTTGTCTATCCCTACTTCAAGTAGCGCAGCCAGCATAAAAAAAAATCCTTCATACTATTATTGCTATTTCTAAAAAGTAATGAGAACAATCTAGATTACTCTTTAAAAAAAATTAATGAGTGAAACTAATCAGTTACAGTAGTATTTCTATCACTGTAATTGTTTTATATCAGAGTTATCAGAAGCAACATGAACTTAAAGTTTCACAATAAGCAGCTGATGAGTCTTCCAAGTAACTTGTTCATGACCAATTCAGGAAATCCTCCATGACCAGCTAGAACTGGGTAGAAAGCCTAGTGCACAACAGGAGCTGGGGTACCATCAACAAGCACTCCTACTTGGCTAATGAGCAGTCTCAGTCAGGAAAACTGAAGCAGCTTTGTGATTGCTGTGGCTCCACCAGCCCCTCTGTTGTATCCCTCGGTTTCTCTGGGCTTGCGCTCATTTCATTCATGCAGCACTTGCATCCAAACTCCCTCAAATTCATTGCATGCATGCAAATGAGTATTCACATTTAAAAATCTGGCTAATTCCACTGACCTAATAAAAGGGTAAAAATTAAGACCTGGTGGTTAAGCTATTGTTGTACACACAAATCCAAAGTGGGACTCAGTGCTGCAGAAAGGGAGTGACCCTGCAGTAACCTGATATACTGATCTATATTATGACACCTTGTACAGGCATCAACCATAAAACAAATTAACCTGATATACTGATCTATATTATGATGCCTGTACAAGGCAAGATGTGGGCACAGACATACCAAAAGAGCAGATTTGAAAGCCAGAATTCTAAAAACCTAAGTCCCAGAGAGAAACAAGGAGCTGCTCTCTGGAACAGCGCTGAGTGCAGGTAGTGGCAAACAGCGTCCCACAGCACCTTCCCACCTTGCAAAACACAAATAGAAAGGAATCATAACTGGCATTTCCACCATTTAGAACATCCCCAAATGCAACCACAGCTCTGGGTCAGGTCTGCTCCCTCTTGCCTAAGGGAGTAAGGTAAAATCAAGACTTGGTCTGGGGTAACAAAGGAGGATCACTCTCAGTCCCTTCACATAAATTCAGCCCAGCAAATATTCTGTTCCACTACACCAGTCAGAGTAATCCACAACACCTCAGTGGGTGCCAGGGTTTCACTGGGACAAACCTCCCTGCCATCAGGCAGAACTGCACACAATCCACCAGGTGATGTCACAAGCAGAAATACAGCTTTCAGTACATAGAAAATGTATCTAAATTCTGTCCTCTGTTCTTGATAAACTCTAGAAAGAGTGAAAAAATTTATGTCTAGTAACACTCCCTGTATTTCTCAGCCTGTCAAACCTGCATTAAAGGGTAGAATTAGCAGGCAAATACTTCTTACTGGGGTCAGCAGATGAACAAGTAAGAGATTACATTTTCCACATTAGAAAACATGATAACGATTAAAATAAAACTTTCATTACAGAAATTCACATAAGATAGTAAGCAACATATACAAGATTTAATCCATGTTTTGTGCTCTTGTACATCCACATTAAAATAATATTAAATATGCAAACTATTTTTTTATTACTCACTGCACAGGACAAACAGAGACTGGGATTAACAAGTATAACACAGTTGACATTAATAACAATCCCTCACAAGCCAAGGGGAAATGGTACGGGAAATTCACAGGAGCAGAGAAAAGAAAGGATGATTTCAGACACAAACATTCATCATCCTCCTGCTTGCACTCACCACAGAAGTGGTGGATGGGGACTCTCCCCTAACCCCCTCCTTCCTTTGCAGATTGGACCTTGCCCTTAGCTCAACGATCAGTACAGGTAAGGATCATAAATTCAATTTTACTAATTAGAAAACTCTGTAAAAGTTTAAAGTAAATTTGCATCACTAAAGCTTACATAAAACAGGAAACAGCCATACAGGACACTTCTGAAAGTCTCTTCACAGACCTTAGAAATCACATGTTGGGTTGGGAAAAAGTATTCCTTTGTTTATGATCTGGCACTTTATCCCTGCAGGTACAATCTGCTTCAGGGAACTATCCCAGCATTTTCTTGACATGATTTCCATCAACCCAGGGCTATGGCAAATAATCATATCTTTTGGATCTGACAATATGGACAATTCCCAAGCTTTAATTATCCTCTTTTTTCGCTAGATTCTTAAAACTGCAGTTATGATACATTATTTTAATCCAGATTTGCAGCAATCTGTGCCACAGCTGCCCAGAGATTCAAATTTCTGAGTTCATTGTTCCTCATACAAGCCCATAGTTAAGAGTAGGTGAATTCTCTTAACAGCCATAGTCTTTACAAACAACTAAATTTACCCCACTAATAGCCCTTCAGCACTTGAGTTTAGGTACCAAATATGAGCAGATGAGTCTTTTGGATTTACTTTCTTCAGGTCCTTCGACTAACCAAAAGAAGCCCCACTTGGCAACTCACTTTTTTTTGCCTGCATTGACTTCAGAGCCTTTCCTGAGCTGTGTGTGCAGTCCTGTGCCAGGCTCACCTCCAGAGCTGCTCCGCTTGTCTTGCCACATCCAATATCATGAATTACAAATTTAAGCCTCTTTAAAACTAGGGATTACTAAATCCAGATTTCTTAAAAGAACAAACCATACCTTCCACAAGCTTCAACAGTGTCTACTCATACAGGACACACATGAGGCTGTAATCAAACCCCAGCTCCTACAGCCGTGTTCACTTTAACAAAACCTGTCCTTAAAGACACCCTGTTCAGAGCCAAAGTCTTCCTATTCCTCAATTTTAAAACAGCTATTAAATATCTTTAACTGTTGAGTACCAAAAAGCTGTTTCACTGGCTACAGGCAAACAACAAACATCAAAAAAGGCACAGAAAACTGTCACTAAAATCCACATGCACACAAGCAACTGCAACCCCACCAGCCAAAGGGAAATCTGCACCAGGCTTTCAGTGCCACCACGACCCACGGCACTGATGGAGCCTCGTGGCCCTGCAGCTCACAGGGGCTGGCACTCACTGCCCTCACAAGCAGCACCAAGGAGATGCCCCAGGCTAGAAAGAGCCTTTTTTTTTTACCAGATAAGTTTTAATTTGCATCAATTCCTAATTTAATTCCCAAGCAGTTGCAATACTTTACACCACAAGGAAAACTGTGGAGAAGGGGAGCTTAAGGCAGAAATGAAACTGGGGCCTTAATTACAACAGCAGCATTTCAGCTGAGAACAGTGAACCTCTCCAGGAAAACAAACAGCACTACTGCATTTTTAACTAGAGTGAATAAATGCACTGAATTTCTCCTTCTCTTCAAAAAGAAGAAACTTAAGAGACAAGATGGTGAAAACCTAGACCACTGAAATCACTTAGCTTACAATTTTTACTACCCAAAAAATTCTCCCAAGGTGCAAACCATCAAATCTGTAAATTGTGCCATTACAGGCACATCATTATTGCAAAATGGAAACAGCTTTTACAGAAAACAAACCCCAAACCTGAGTAACTGATCTGTGCCCCTAAATGACAGGACTCTCTTTCATCCCACTAAGTATATATCCTGCGTATTATTTGTCTTATCTGGAGTTATCTCTGAATCTGTACACTGAGAACACTTGGGTTATTTTTTTAAAAATGACAGTAGGAAATTTTAAAAAAAGCTAATGAGCCAATGTCAGAATGTTCTAAAAAATCTATTCTCTGCAGAAACCTTCCCAGAAAATAGCTGGTACAGCTTTCCCAGCCAGGATTCAAAGGAATTACCAGGAAGCTTCCCCCTATTGTCACTGCACTGACTAGAGGTGTTTTCTACCCACGCTGATACACAGAAAACACTTAAAGGGATTGGTTTTTACTGGACAGGAACCAGGTGACACCTGTGACTCTGCATGGGGCCCAGAGAATCCCACAGCACAAGGTGCACTGCACAGCTCCTGCAGCAGTAACAGCAGAGCAAGGGCTGCACATGATGGTACTGCACAGAAAAAGTTATAAATTATACAGTTATAGATTATGACAGAAAATAATGCTTTATCCCATGCTGGGTTAACTGAGCACTGTGGAGCACTTCATGTCTGAGTATTTCAGGTCTTTACTTGTTCCAGAACCTCTATTATTCAGTAGTTGGATCTTTTGCTTTTATTACATCTCCTTTCATACTTCACTGCTTCAAAACATTGCTAATTTATTCTCTTGTATCATAAAAATCCTTATGTATTTTTCTGAGCTACTTCAAAGCACTGTTTTCCATCAGTTGGTCTCACAGTGCTTATTTTCTCCATCTTTTCTTCTTGCACCTGCTCATCAAAATGTTTTTTTCTTTCCCCTCCTCCTTCACAGTTCCCAAGCATACAGCCTTCTACTATTTGGCAGAAAAGCATTAAAAGGTGTCAATAGAAAGATGGAGCTAAGCATTTCTGCTTGCTCAATTAAATGAGAATGATTTATAAATTAAGGGACTAGTTTGGATCTACTCTCTCAGTTAATACAGTCCCTCATATTGAGTTACACATCTAAAAAAGGAAGTGTATTGTCTTCCTTTGAGCTTCCTTCACTTCTGGTTACTGTTAGAAATTTGCCGTCATGGGGAAGAACAGCTAAAAAGCTTATAGAGGTTTAGTAGGTTCAGATTTAGTGTGGGAAGTATCTGTTGCTCCCTCTGTGCAAATAAAGCATAGAAAAATCATGCCTATATTCTCTCTAAAGGCAATGCTTTGCCCCAGGCAGCACAGCAAGTTGTCTGAAACTCCTGTAAGGAAAAACCATGGTGAAAGAAGGAGGTGTATATTGACTACTAGTAATCTCTTTATTATTTTGTCTGCCTGTTCTGCATGTGCTTAATCTCACATCACTGTAGCATTTTCAGACTTGCCTTGATTATGCAAATCCCTTTCACTCTTGTCTATAGAATGCCACATTTCTCCTGGATGGACCAATGTCAAAGCTCAAAATCTGTTTCACTGGCCCAACTTCCAGGAGTCAGACAGACAAAGAGGAAAATCCTCAAAATTTACTATTCAGATAATTATTCAGGATGAAAAGACTAGATGTTTCCTGATTTCTGGTTCTATCTTTGGATTCTTTGAATTCTTATCAACCAAGCACTTTGCATAATATCTTCAGCAGTCTGAATCCAGAAAAGATTTCCATGTTTCTGGCCTGTAACTTGTCTGTCAAGTGACACCACTTACACACACCCTTGAACTGGTAACTATAATACCTTTAAAAGCGAAATTGTGACTTTAAAAACTGCAGATCTCTACTCATTTCTTGAGGTACACTAGAGGATGAGTGCAGTGACCATCATGCTACAAATCCACTTCAAGACTATCTTTTTTCATATTACTGCTATTTCACCCTCAGAGATCCTTTGAACATAGGTTGATTTATCTAACACAGAATTATGTTGAACATTGCATTTTATTGCATGCACAAATGTCAAAGACTATTAAGAACAGATTCAGCCAGTTAATTTCTCCTTTTTTTTTTTTTTTACTTTTGACATTAAGAAGGACACAAGCCTAGGTCTCCAGAAGTTGAAAGAACAGAGCTAAGTTCTCAGCCAGAATGTGTCACATACTGGCACTTAAATAAAACCAGATGACTCAACAGAAGACACTGTTTCATAGTTCAAGATATCTCACTTCTTGGCTAATGTAACTTTCAATTGTTTCTTTTTAATCTGACTTTATATGTATATATGCATATTCTTTTTGAAAACTGTTTTAATAATTTATGAACTTTGTTTTTTTCCAAGAAACTGGTTTCAATATAGTATTGGGTCTTTGTACATTTGAAATCCATTCCAGACAGAACCACCACAGCCAATTTTTTCTTCACTGTTCAGTCTTCAAAACATAACTTGTATCTGCTAAGTTTGAAAAAGTCTTGACTTTGTTTTACTCTCAGTATAATAAACCATTGTGCAAGATTTGAGAATTTCAAGCTCTAACCATCACCACTTACAAATACTTGCTCAAAAGCTTTCCCCATACATAAGACAAACTTCTGATTAAAAGACAGTCTTATAATTACTATTCTGTACCCTGAAAATACACTGGTGCATTTCCCTAATGATTTAAAAACACACTAGCAGATTGTTTTCTACACATGCTTCCATTATATTTTAAACACTTTCCATAGCCTTGGACATTCATCACATGCACTTTTTATTTTTGAACAACATGTAATAGTCTCATGTTTTGAGACAAAGCTTGACTAATTTATTAATGACTACCTTCTTCTCTGTAATGTTTTCTAACTTAAAATTTTGAGAATTTTAGGAGTTTCATATCAGGTTTGTTTACTGAAAGGTATTTTTCCCTGCTTTTGCCTCAAGTCCACAGTTAGCAGATCCATGTTACGATGGCACATTTACAGTGTTAGGAAAAAGGTAAACACAACCTAGATCATCATTTGAATCTGATAAAACACTGCAGCTTTACTAACATCAACATTATTACAAAACTAATTGTAAAGGACCACAGCTCCTCTATGTTACATTTTAGGGGCAGATACTCCAGCACCTACCCTGAGGGCAGCTGGTGCCATAAAGCACTTCCCCCCTCAGTGGTGGCTGCAGTCTGTCTCTGTGACAACACTTAGGAACAGCTCCCACAGCTCTCCTTCAGTGCTGGAAACCACTGAGCTTTCTCATGTACTGACTGCCACTGGCTGCTGCCCCTCAGTGGATTTGTTCAAAGGAACCAATCACCAGCAGAGGCTCTGCTGGATTCTCCAAAACCCTGCTGCTAATCACGTCCAAGTGATAATAGGACAGATTATGCACAATCACGCTGACATTTATTACACAAAGACCTATCCAAAAATAAAATTTGTCTTACCAAAAGGAGGAGATTCTCTCCCATCTTCTAATCCTGAGTCCCGCTCTCTGTCTCTCTTTCTGTGTTTATGCCCGCGGTGCCGATGGCGTCGGTGACTTTTTCTTCCACCCAGTGGCACATGAACCCCAATGAACAATGTTCGATGGCCTACAGGTAAAAAAAAGGTGTCTTTGAGAAAGGAACTATGTTATAACAACAATATAAATATCCTTAATAGCATTAATGGTATCATTCTTGTGATAATTTTGAAGTTATATAATATTGATTATTCTAATGTTAATAGTCATAACAGTACTGACTTGAGTAATGATGATTAAGCATCACAGATACACAACCCCTTGATACAGGAAGCAATTCCAGTACTGAAGTCCTAGTGATGCAGTGCCAGATTTTTTTTTCCTTCAAATTTGCATCTTTATATTTGAACTTTCATTAAAGCCAGACAGGTGTTCTGTTAAATGTCTTCCAAAACAGTAACATAAAGAGACACATGGATCTCTTTGGATTGAACATTTGGTAAAGTTGCTGTTTGCTTTGTGTGTACAAGAACTTTACCAAACTCATTCCTATTTATGAGCCAAACCTTGACAGAATTCTTGTGGGAAATTCACTGAATAAAAAACAAAGAAGAGAGGGGGAAAAAAAAGAAATTGAAAAAACCATAAAACACTCAGTAAGCAAGAGTACAAAATCCCTATACCACTTTACATGCTCACATCATAAATATATTGCTGGTATCTTAGGGTGCTTTCATTTCTTCTGTTGTATTTTTTTAAATACATAAGAAGGTACATATTGCATGCCTGCTGCCTTCAAGCCTGACAAATTTTATGTTGCTGATCAAGCCCAAAATATTTAGGTCTCTTAGCTATGTGGGCTAACAGGATCAGAGCACAGTAAAGCATTTAGAAGGGGGAGAGCACAGCAGAAATGTGCACTAACCAGAACAAATGGGAAAGGAATTGTGACTCACTACAGGCAGGTCTTCTACATTTACTCAGCAGAAAGACATAGCCCAGATTACTCATCTCAAATAACATTAGTTTCTCCTTGAAATGAACATAACAGAGCTCATGGATATTTGCTGCTTTGCTGTAATCATTCAGCAGTGTCAATCATCCAAAAAATATCAAGAACACTAAGCTAAGGTAGCACGTGACCTCTAATCCCATGGAGACTCCAGAGGAGGCAGAAAACACAGCAAGGCAGCACGTGTCACAAAACATCAAAGAAATTCAATACTGACAGGAATTCTCTGCAGAGGCAGAGCTAAAAAATCTGGAGAAAAGAGTCTGGACACCACACTAGTTATTTCCCTAACACTGATCCATGTAGAGGAGGCTAGAAAGCAGAGGAATCAGTTTTTGAGAGACTATTTTTGTTGAGTCAGTAGATCTTCCTAATACAATGCCCACGAGTTGAAAACTATTTATTTATTTATTTATTTATTTATTTATTTATTATATACCTCTTTCTTCTTGCTTATCACATTTAACTCAAGAAATGGTTTAAAGAGAACTGCTGCCTTTTGAGTATTTCAAATGCATTGCAGCCAGTAGTGCATGACACAAGGAAAAATTCATTAAAAAAATACTGAAGGACATGAGTAATGCAGTACTTTACATTTCCTTATCCCCCTGCTTGGACAGAAGAAAAAGAAAAACAACATTTTGAAAGGAAGGTTTACTATTCCTAAGACTTCAGTAATTTCCAGAGGTGCAAATAGATTGCTTTTCTAATTTAGTTACTAAGTACATTCC
>NW_005054298.1:15215477-15241743 GCF_000277835.1 Geospiza fortis | reverse complement strand
CTAGTTTTCTCCCACGTCAATGATCAGATTGTACCTGCATCAGGAAATGTGATTGAGACTCACATTTCAATTAATTTCCAGGGCTGAAAGCAGTACTTGAGTCCAGACTGTTCTTTATTCAGTACACTGAGATACAGTGCCAGAACATTCGTGTGTGTGTGTGTCTGAATGCCACAGCAATTTTCCTTATACAGACACAATCAGTTCACTGGAAGAAAAAACAGGAACCTGGAAACTGAAATAGACATCAGGAAAAAGCAAAGTGGATTTTACTCTTTCTGTGTGAACCTACTGAGACCAGCAGAGTGCTACCTAGGCATAATTTCAATAAACACACGGAGAAAGGTAGGTGCTTGTTACAAGGTTCAGACAAATAAGAGGAAAAGAAACTGACAGGGGAAAAGCAATAGTTCTCTACAGAAAAATCACAGAGCAAAAAGCAAAAAATCTGAGAGTTAAGTAGTTCTGGTTTATTAAAAGATCACAACTGTGGAGCAAAAAGAGACCATCTGGGAACAAAAGAGTAATGAATTCTGAATTGCTGACAAAATGACAATGAATGATAGAAGCAGCAAAAAAAGAAAGAGGAAATACAAAAGAAATCCAATTACTGTATTACCTTACTTCAAGTAACCTTTTCATGGTAAGTATTATGAGCTAGAATGTAATGTAGGTTTTTCTGTACAAATTGTCCAAGGCATTATTAAAAAAGAGTTTCCAGAGAGCTCTCTAAATTTGCCAAGACTAGAAGGTCAAACATGGACAGAGCAGGGCAGATCTCAGGAAAACCTGACTAAAATTTCTAACAAAAAAGGGCATCTACAACTGAGTGAATTCAGGATCAACCAGGATATCTACTATCCAGGCTATCCTTATAGATAATAACTAATCATATATGGGCATTTCTTTCATTTATCTTTAAGAACTTTTTTGTCTTTTATTATTTACTTCATCAGGATGCCAATTTAAAATGACTGAATATTGCTCAAATATTGTAAAATAATTCTGCTCTGCCATACATTTTCACAGGACCTAGCTCAATTAGATTATAATTTCTCATTCTTTTGGCAAGACTACAAAGACACTAAAGTATGGGAAATAGTAACAACTGCAGGTTACATCAGGGTACAAACCACTGACATCAGGTACAGCCTAACAGCCATTCTCACACAGAGCTGACATATGGTTTAAGAGGTGAACATAACTCGTTGCTCTTCCTACCAAATGGGTGGGATTTTTGTGTTAAAATTGTTTTTGGAAGAATGGGAGGCACTGGGGCAAAAAAATCTGTACTCTTAGCATTCCTTTAAAAATATCTTAAGTCTACTAAATTAAGGGAAATATTTACAAATCCTTTCTCTCCATCTCCATTTTCCCTTGAAATGTCATATCACTAAAGAATTGTAATGGGATTTCCAGAAGTACTTAAGTCATCAAGCACCATCAATTATAATGGGTTATGTGTTTTCAGAGCTCTAGAAATTCCACTACATTTCTTTTTCTTTCCTTTTATTTAAGGCATAAGATAGGTAGCTAGGATAAGCTTCTGGTTTTAAAGACCCAGAATGCCAGGTTCTGAAAACCATTTCTAAGTGTTACTTCAGTCATTCTCAAGGGATATGCAGCAAATTCTTCTGAGCCTGGGTTTTTAGATTATTAATTTGCTATTGGGTTCTTAAAATAAATTTAAGTAAGGAATAATTTCTCTTTTCTCCTTTCAGCAACCCCAAACAACACTTCTACTTAGATTTTATTCTGAGAAATGTCTCTGCAAGACATATTCATATTAATAATATATGTTTCATATCTGTCTTTTCTAGGGCAATGATTTCATACTTCCAAAAACTGAAGACACTTACAGCACAATATTTTTTTCTTCAAAAGTGTAGGGGACATCCTGATTTTTCCACATGTTTGTATGTATTTTCATCTGTCTCAAAGCTAATAATAATTAATAGGACTCCTCTTAAATATTTTATACTATCATTTGTGTTTAAGAGACAGAAAACCATCAGTCCATGTAGGGTTAAAAACTTGACTTTTTCCTTATGGAAAGAAAGTGATTATGGTGAATTGTGTAGGAGTAGAAGTACATGACTCATGATTCGTTATTGTAGTGCAGCAGGGAGGCAGAGCTGGAGAAAAAGCAGAAAGGACAAAAGCAATCCTACAAAAATCAACAGTTTACATTGCTGTTTGTGGTTATGGTTTGCCCAAAACCCATTTTCACCTTTTTGCGGTGCCATAATTTGGAGGAGCTGACAAGAAAACCTTCAAAATTTCTTTTAGATCACACATGTAATTTATATTCTAGAGTAGATTACAACAAAAATTATATAGAAAAAAACTAAAAGCAATATCCCTGACCCACGATAACATTAAGGACACATTGAATGTGGCTGATAAGAGCATCTCACCGAAGTCATTATAGTTAAGGACCTTTTAAAGAGCTTCAATCATTCACTGCCCTCACAAAAAAAATCTTGCATTTTAACAAAAGATTTTTCCAGATTATAGGTGGGCTAAAATATACTTCTTTACCAGCACTTATGTTTCAAATTTCCTAGATTCCTCCAGAGGAATCCAGAGGTGTTGTATGTATGGTTCTAGCATGAGATCATGACCTTGCCAGACAGAAGAAAAAAAGCCAGCAGACACAGAATATAAAAGAACCTGCTCAGATACACAACTCTTTCCACTGATGGAGAGTGAAGCTGTGGTTATTGGAGGGAAGAATTTGACCTATATTTCTAAATTAGCAGCAAGCCAAAAAAAAAGAAAAAGAAAACGCAACCTCAGTACAAATACAATCGTGTGTTAAAAAATTAATGTTTCTATCTTCTGATGCTGCAATTTAGCAGCTTTCACCAACAATGGGAAATTGGTTTATGTCAGTTTCATCTGGGATTCCACAAAGTGAAGCATTTGAATATATAAGTCCCTACAAATACTGAAAAGGTTTCCTGTCTGTGAAGCTCAGAGCAAATTCAAACCAAATTCACAATCAAACCTTATCATCAGCTGAAGACTGTGGTGTTCAACCAGCACTGTGGCACTTGTTTGCTTCCATTATTTAATTATTCATAATTTCAAAGAGATTCTGTGAACACATGCTTCAAACTTATTCATGAATGTTCAAGGTGAATCACCTTCCACTAACACAGAAACTGCTGAGGAGGGACAAGGGGAGCAAAGGGATCAAACCAGGTAACTGCCAAGACAAAAGGAGAAAAGTGGGGTCTCAAGCAATATTGAATTACACAGGAAAAAGAAAACAAAACTAGATGAGAGGCACTAGAGAAACACATGCCTTAGGAATCACAAAGGGAACAAGCTTGAGTATGTGATACCTGGTAGGAAACAAAATGAAAGAGCAAGGTACAGACAAAGCCAAATCATTCTGGCCTGTGCTTCCACAGCTTTTATTGTTCGCCTCGAAGCGCGGCGAGCATCGCTGCAAGGAGCACAAGCGGGGTCAGCGCCCACGTCAGGATGAGCAGGGCACCCCAGGGAAGCACAGGCAAGGCAGCTGGGAGCAGGGGATCTGTACTGACATGCGAACAAATTATTTGCAGTAGGCTGGAGCATCCTGGGAGCCAAGGGGAAGGGAAATCTCAGTCGATGCTCCTGTCTGACCAAGCAAAGCCAGTGTCTGACTTGTTTCTACATTGAGGCATGGGTGAATCAAGGCCCGGTTATTAAAATTTATATTCTTTCAGCCCTATGAGCTGGTAGGTCCTATTAATTTTCAGGTAAATAATGTCAGTGGAAGACAGGTGTGCTATGATGTAATTTCTACAAAAAAAGGTCCAGTCTCTGAGAATAAAAGGCTGCTTAAAACTCAATTTTCTACTAAGTAATAATACATGGAGTTTAGCATTTAATCACAATGAGGTTTTCATTTATTAACCCTAACAGTATATAATCAAAATTTCTTAAAATAAGTTTAAAATTATTGTCACAAGCCAGAATAAATCAAAAAAGAAAAGAAAAAAAAAACTAAAATAATTATTTTTAAAAGAGAATAATAAAATACTCTGGAGTTTCACATTTTTTGTTCAGCATCAACTATCAAAATTATCCTTCATGCAGGTTGTTAATTACAAAATATCTCTACAAAATTTACAATTAATTTTTGGTTTATTGAGTTTAAAGTCTCTGCTTCTGCATCATTCTGTGTTGTGCTAGTGATATTTACATTCTAATTAAGCTTGAAGGTTTTTCGTAACTTTCAGTAAGCAATCCACGTAATCTGAATGTTGTAAAAAGTGTCAGGAGGCATATCCTGAGTCATATTCATGCATATACTGGATACAGTCTTTTATGTATCCTCAAAGATATGAAACATGGCAAACTTGATTTCCCCTGAGGCAAATTTTCCCATGCCACTTAGGCAGATTAAATGAATGAAACATAAAAAGCTTAAGCAAAATCTTGACTTGTCTGAATCATGGATCATTTTGCCATTTTCTCCAACAGAGCCAGAATTCATCCCTGATTCATGCTGGGACCTTCACCTAACAGTCTGATCTCCACCCATCTCCCTGTTGAAGCTGCTTCTCAAACCAGGCCACAGTAATACCCACAGCAGTTCTGAAATACTCTCACAAAAATCCTCAATCTGCAGCTGGGCACCTCCAGCAAGGAGTCCATGGAATGGCCACTTGTCCCCTCAGCTAACACAGGGGCCATAAGGAAAAGACCTTGGCCAGAGTGTATTTAATGTTAATTCCCTTGCATATCTGCATAGCCCAAAAGTCAGCATGTGACCTGAGAGAATCTGAGCTCTCCAGCCCAGAGCAATCCGAGTACTTCTGACCTGTGACATAAGCAGTGGGTATATCCATCTGATCAGAAACTGTTCTCACTGAACATACATTGAAGCAATGGCAGCCAGCCAGAGACAACCCCATGGAACGAGCTGAGAGCAGCTGCTGAAGTGCACATCTGTCCAGGAAAACGTGCCTGGCTGCCCTCAGTACAGGTACATGTACAACCTGTCATTTTGCAATTAAATACTTGAACATCCAGAATCAGTGTCCAATTCTCATTTAGGAATTCCACCACTGATAAAAATGAGAGCATATTTATTTCAGTAGGATTTTTGTCTGTACACACATTCAAAGATTACATGCAAAACAGGTGATTATAACCAGGGAATATAATCTCTTTTTTGCTTTTCAAAATGCTTTCTCAGTCCCTCTATCAATGCAATAGTCAAACAAATGACCTATTCAATATTAGTGACTGATCGTGATCTTACAACTCACAAAAAATTAACTATGTGGAAAAATAATTGGTGCTGAAAATCTGAATGCCAAAGCTCCGCAAACAATTCACTTCTGAAGCACTACAAAACTTAAGTAAAAGATACTATTTGAAGCACTTACTGGCACTAAGATAAGCAACACATCTTTTCTGTTCCCATAAGTACTGCAGTTCCTGTCTTATGTTCCCAAAGTTTTACTACACTGCTCAGGGAAAGAAAATACTGATCTAGAGAGACCGAGACAAAAATCTATTCTGTGTCCATTCTTTGAGATATATCTTCATGCTTTCAGCAAGAAATGTACTTGCAATATACTTGCACAATGACTGCCAAAATATGCAAGTCCAAATATTAACTAGGCTTTGAAATTTCAGATGGAAATTTTAGTACACATTAAAATCTGCATTTCTGAAGTTTAAATGTTGATAGTTTAATTTTTTTTTTAAGAAAAAATACTTAAAATGATAAGATTAAATAAGAAGAAATTGAATACTGATTTTCAGATTTAAACCTGCACCTCTTCATATGAATTTCTGACATGGTGCCATTAAAACTTACACCCTAGCAAAGCTATTCTTCCCTAGAATATTCAGTAACTAGCTATTTACATTTTAAAACATAAACCCAATTAAATGTCTGTCAAAAAGCTAATTACGTAATATGCATTAATAGTCTGGTTATACTCTTTTTCTAAGATATGCAATTAGCACCTGATTATTTAATTTCATATTTCATAGTTGTTATGTCGTTAGGAAAAAGGTACATTTTTCAGCAGAACCCAACACAATGTCAGTGAATGAAACAGGTATTTGTGAGTCACATTCTCTGTTTCCAGGGGTAGATGTATTGCAAAACAAACGGACATGCTATTAACAGCAACTGGATATTAAAATCTGCAATGTCTTCAAAACTTATTATGTCACTTGGTATTTTTGAATGTAGTGATTATACATTTAAGGACAAACTGATCTGAGCTTAGAGTGAGCATGACATTATCTGAGAAAACTAACTGCATCATGAAGGACTGAGTCTATACTGAAAAATTGTTTTCTTAGAACATTATGAAACAATAGGGTTTTATTTTTAATAAAAGCAGATTCATTTGATAACTTCAGAATTTTTCAATATTCTAAATTTAATTCAACTTAAATTGATGGGAATATTGTGGGAGTGTCACTGCCACGTTCCAATTTCTACTGATAACATCTTAAGAGCTTATCTTTGAAATAATATTTTCACCGATATTTCACAGGAGCAACTTTATACATATGGGATGGTGGGGGGAAAAAATAATTAAATACCATTCTTAAATTATGTTCCATGTAGTCACATGTGGAACATCACAGTAATTCTGACAACCTAAATGTGACTTAAGCTTATGTGACTGAGCTTAAAGATGTCAGCCTGCAGAAAGATGTCCATCTTTAAAATGCCACCTCACAATCATCAATAAAATGACTCAGCAAAAGGATATTTTTGTGGGTTGACTCGCCCCACAAAATCTCTGTGAGTCAGTACCATGGAGAAAGGGAGACAGGGAGGTCCCACTTTTTTACTGGGTGTTTCTCTGAGGACACCAGATACTGTGGCTTCTCTTTGATCAAGGATGCAATCAAGAGACTGAAGACCACAGATTAAATGTGAGATTCAAAATAGGGAGGTTTTGTGCTTATGCCCAAAACTGGCATTGCCAGCCTGACCCACTGGAGACACCAAAACTCCACCAAAATGCCACCCTGAAACATCTTACCTGAGATCTATCCTTGCACACACCCAGACTTCCCCCAGGCTGAGTAGAGAGCTACCTACCTCATCCGTGCCCTACTGCACAACATCTAACATCCTCCTGTGAGAGACAACCTCACACAGACACAGCCAGGCCCCTCTCAAATGCAGCTATATCTGCTTTTTGAGGGAGGCACTGCTGAAGGAAGCAGTAACAGAGAGTTGCTGTGTAACATTGGTATTCCAATGAAACCATCAATATGGCCAGCATGTATCAGATAACACAAAGTTCATACAGACAGAGAAAAAAAGAAAAAAGATTATGAAGTAATCAATGGTAGGCATTTAGAAAACTCAAGTTCCTGCACAAATGGAGATAACTCTCTTTAGGCCTGAAGCAGGGAACTTTTCAGATGTAGCATGTTGATCTTAGTATTTCTTTTGGGCTAGTTCATGTGGATCTGTGTGGCAAAAACAGGAACCTCCATGTCCCACTACAAGAAGATAACAAAATCAGCCATTTCCAGTCTCAGGAAAGGGCTATCACATATGCAACAGAAACTAATTTTCATTACAACTATGATTTAAGGGCTCACACAACTCAATACAAGAGTAACCAAGAGTTACAGTAGTAACCAAAGCTTGGGATACACTAAACAAATAGAAATGCAACTGACTCATTAGACCAGTAACTAAACAGTTCTCATAATTTCTCACTTCCTTCTACATGGTCAAGTTAGGTGGCTTCTGCAGTGGCTATCAGTAAATATGTATCCAACCTCTGACACTCCAGAACACTTTTGCTCAGCTGAAGATGTGGCTAGGCAACTACATGAGGATTGTAATGCAAATGTAGAAGCCTTTATAAGTACTAAATCAGCAGTCCTGCTTGCAATTGCATATTCAAAAGCTTAAAAGACATATCTAAAGTCACACATGCATATGCACAGGACTTGACCACAGATCACCAAAAACCAGCAAACTCCTTCCACCATCATCTGTTTCTGGACACTGCTGTGGGAGAAAACAGTATTTCTTTAAAATAAATGACGATATTCTACTCTCTTGTCTCTTTGCATCCCTGCTCAAATCAATAAGTTTACACATTGGAATTACATGTCTGTACTTTCAGAAGAAAGTGACAACATAAAGTACAGAAAAATCATCCCTCACCTTCTAGATCTTCCTTTTCAAAATGTGTCTTGAGAATGGAGCGAGTTCCACCTCTATCCACAACAGCCTCTTCATCATTTCTCTACAAAACAGAAAAAAGACAGATAAGCTACTTTTCATTTGGAAACTATTGGCAAGATTGATTGTACAGTACTATAAAACAAAGATGTTCTTAATATTTCAACTTTCCAACTCAAGAACAAAAAGGGGTGTAAGAATTTAATTTTACTTATTAAATCTATTTCTTTTGCATCAGTTTTTACTGAAGTATGATTACAGCTAACTTTGACATGCAAAACTTCTGGTAAAACCTGCAAGATGGCTACTGGAAACCAAGAAAAACAGGAGCCATTAAGACAATGAAAGACATGAGACAAGAAATGTCTGATCAAGGCAGCTTTATTCTCATGCACCTTAAGGAAGGGGTTGTACACGTATTTTTGTCTTTAGTTCAGGATCTTGAGCTACATGCAGAATTCCCTGACTATTTCTACTAAGATTCCTTATACGTCAGCAAAGCTAGACAATAGACTCAGTGGCAATATGGTAAGAAATAAAACTAACACCATGAAATCAACTGACTTCACTTACCGGTGAATTGCAAAGCCTTTGCTTTTCTTTACAAACACCAAGCTGAATTTAGTATAAAGGCAGGCAGCATACACTAATAGCAGAAAACAGAAAAGCTTTTCTTCCTCAGGAACATATATTTCATGTTTAACTTTAACCTATAGTCATACATGCATTTAAACTGTACTCTCTACTGCACTGTAAATGTAGTACATGATTAATAAGTGTACTGTACTCAGGCCAGGTACTGTACTCAGTTAAGGTACAGAAATCAGTGATTTTGTCATTTCTGACATGAAGAAAAAAAACCCAACGCATTTCCCTGAACAGAAAAATATTTTGGGGGTTCAGCAACAAGACACTAGATGCTGTGCTACAATGAGTATTTGGTTCACTATGAGTTTGACATCACTTGTGAAAAAATCCAGCTACTAAATACAGCCTGTATTTCACAACATGAAAGATTAATTTCCATTAAATTATTATGAAAAATGATGCATTATACAAAAGTACCAATTAATATATTTATTGTCATTAGTAGAGGGGTTTTAGCAAGTGATACTAGAACTAGAACTACTTGATTTTGATACGTAAAATTGTTATCTTAATGCAAGTCTGAAGCACGGGGATTTAAATACCAGTGTTGCATGATAAATATACATCCATACATATAATGCAATGGAATATAATGAGAAATGAAAGTCTTTGAGCACCTCTTCTTAAATATCAGATGCCCCAGGCAAAAAGATTCACTTATATAGCTGGATGTGGTACATTCTGGATGTGAGTTTTTGTTTCAGGCTCCTTTCTTTTTTAAAAATAGCTGTCATGCTGCAGCTATCTTACATAGAAAAATCCTACAAATGTGTCAGCACCAAGCATCTGGGCTGTTAAAGAAAGAAAGACCAAATGTTAAAATGTCTTTATTAGAGCTTTCCCATAGATAATAGTACATAACTAAAATATGACAATAAGAAATGGGCTTCTATTGAAACTGTTTTGTCTTTTAATAATTTAGAATTAGATAATAACCCATTAAGATGTACCAGGAAGGTATAACTTTGCACAAACCATTTGATCATTTTACTAAAATGAATCCATTATTTTAAAGCAGTTAGATATAACAATGCCATGCCTCTGGGTGAGTGATTAGGCAGGATGTCAAAGTCCAAGTATTAGAGCCACATCATAAATAATGCTATTCTAGCATAAGACATTCACATCAAAAAGGAAGCAATGTTAGGAAGAATTTACAGTGGGGAAAATAATAAATTGCTGGGCAGTTTAAAGCCCTTACTGATTATCTAAGTAAATTAAATACAAATTAATTCATTAATATTTATCAAAATATGCTCATACACTTTGACTTCTCCTTTCCCATGTGTTCAATTTTCAGCTTCTGGCAGACTTTTACTTCTCTGCCTCCTCTTCCTGTAATGTCACAGCAAGTCTCAGCCTTGCCTCATTCTCAGAAGTGGGTTTATTCCATTAATATTACAGAAAAAAACAGCTTAATTGGGAGTGCTGTGTTGTTAGCAATTCACTTGTCAAACTCTGAGCAAAGTCCAATTAAACAGGCCTGGCACTGAACATGCTGACTTCCCAGGGAGCAGCATAAGAGCCACCTCACATTTACCAGTACAAGAGTTATACTGCATTTACTCTAGAAGTAATTTCTGACTCCTGAACTGCCCCCTTGGAGGAGGGGAGAGGTGAGACAAAGGTTCACTTGCAGTTTAGTGCTTAAACTTATTGGGCGGTGAGGTCTATTGCAATACAAATAAAAACAGATCCCGCTCCACTTTTCCCTGGATTAATAGAGACTGGAAACATACTTTCAATTAGTACGGCTCTGGTTTTTATTAGAATTTCAGGAAAACTATGAACTTATTATTTTTAAGTGCTGCAATAAATGAGTTTGAAGCTGAAAGTATAGGCAAGACTAACCATAATATAGTCATGGAAGAAAGAATTCATGACAACCAAACTCCACACTAGCATCCTCAAAGCCATGAATCTTGGGCCAATCTGCAGCTTGGCCCATCAGTTTAAGAAAGCTTAGAATAAGGCGTGAAAACTAAATACTCTTCATTGCCATGCCACATTTACATCAGAATTCTACCCCTTCTTCCTTTTACACCATTTGAAGATGATGAAGGTACAAAATTTTACATAGGGCACAAATCTGCAAGGACTGGAGTAGTGAAACCATACAGACATACTGCAGCAGTCTGCAAACAAATGAGTGGACACACTGACCATGTGCAAGTCCTTGGAACTGTCCATTACTGCAATGAGTTGCTGGCTGAGTCCAGTGAACACTGTGGTCTACTGCTTAAAGCATGGAAGAGGAATCCAGGAAGTCCCCGAGCACTAATCCTGGATCTGCCACTGACTTGCTGTGTGGCCTTGGAAAAGTCACTTAATCTCTGTGCCTCAGCTTCCCCATCTGTAAAATAGGGATAATAATACTTACTCATCTACCTTCCTCACTGGGCTGCTCTGTGCCAAAATAAATTTTCACACAGCATTTCAGAGCTGTAAGGCACTACAGAAGTGCCAAGTGATTCAATTTAAGAAATTTTTCCCATGTGAATAGATAATGATAGGAAATAAGAAGTTGACAAAAAACATTAAGGCATAAACTTTCTTTTTACATCAAACCAATGTACATTAATAGCTTGCAATAATTTTACATTGCACAACTCCAACAAAAATATATAAGAATAAATGTAGGAGGTTTTTTTCTGCCAGCCTAATTTAAGAGCAATGCTGGAGAAGCCAGTGGAATTATATTTCAGTAAAGGTATAATCAGAGTGTAATAAACTTTTCATAAAAAATATAACATTTTTTCACTCTCCTTTTCATAATATTTGTTAATATCTTATGGTTTTACATAGTCATCACACAATAGTTAATCTAAAATTTATTTCCCTAGTAATGAAATACCAGCAAACACACAGTAGAAGAAATAATGTATCTGATATAAAATAGCAAGGAAAAGCCAAAGCTTTTTACATGGAAACCACAAGATCCTTAGAGACTAGGGCCCAGCAACCCTACTCAGTCCATAATTTTTTTCATGTCTTACATTTTCCAAATGAATGCTGAAATGACCTTCAACATGCAGCAGCAGCATATTTCACAGAAAACATCTATTTAATGAAAGTCTTACAAATAGAGTTGTCACTATATTTGTCTCGACATACTAGAAGTTCAAACACAGTGGCAAGTAGAGAAAAGCAGACAATAGAGTCATCTTCTGCATGCTCTACATTGCAACCACATTGCACTGAAAAGATGTGTTTGAAGTTGAACAAAATAAAAGGAAATAAACCACCTTCAAAGACGTTACTTTTTGGTAAGTGATCACAAAGGAAGAAGGTCATCATGAGTCCTGGAGTATGGATTTTCAACCCTTAGATAAACAACCTGCTTATCAGAGTATAAAGTGAAACTATAGTTGTTGCCAGGAATTTTAAGTGTATTGGTTATAAGGAATAAAAAGGCCCATGACTTAGTAACCAAAACCAAATGCCTTAAGTGCCCTTTCCACCTATGTATTGATAAAGCTCAGCATCTAGGATATTCCAATATAAAAATGACCTCCTGGAAAACTTCCCAAAGTGACCCTCTTTAGTTATGATACAGCCCTAACTACAATTCATAACAGGCTGCGAAGAGGTTGGTCTTCAATTTGCCACCTTCCAAAACTGTGCACTGCCCTTCCACACCTCAGAACAACTTAGTTGAAAAAATACACTTTTAGAAAAGCTGAGAAGTATCATTTTATGACAGATGTTTTTGTGCCTTTTTACTTACTGTCTATGCTTTCATCACATTGTAGATGACTGGGTGGAGAGAAAAAGGAAATTAACTGCTTTCAAAGGTGGATCTGTACAAAGGCACATGACAAACCTCTTTAAATATGTATGTGCTAACGTAGACACACGCTCTTGTAGAACTTCAGTACATTTCCAGATGATGGAATTAGGACATATTCCACATCTTTTGGATGACAACAAGGTAGGCTGAAGTCCAGGTGACAATCTTTGATTTGAAATTATCTACATAAGTATTATATTTATTTATTACAAGAGAAAAATCAATATATTTTCTTAAAAGAACACTTGCATACATTATAAAAACAACTTGGATACTGGGCAAACATTTACTAAAGATCATCTGTGTTGATCATTACAGCAAACGAAATATTAGTATAACAATAAATATACATTAAGAAACAGGAAAATAGGACAGCAAGGAAGTATTAAATACTTGCAAAGAGTGTGTCTCACTTCTTTCCCTTGGTAGGTTCAGTGATCCACTAGTATGACATCTGTACCTAATATATTTTGAGTAGACAAATCAAAATGGGTAACACAGAAATTTTTATTTTACATGGAAAACTACAAAAAAATTTTTGATCCTTCTTTTTATCTATTTTTTTCATACTTGGCTACTTTTATTTTCTGTTCTGGTATTTGTTCAGTGCTTTCAATAAACTGGAAGATTGTTTCCCTTTGAAATACAATGCAAAAAACAACTACAAAGAGTATTAATATTCTACTTTTTTTCCCACAGTTTTTAAGACTCTCAGTCAAATCCTGTCCCTTTTAAATTACATTCTTAATATACTCACAGAATAAATCATATCAACATAACCTAAAGAACCTTTTTTTCAGCATCTTTCTTTCTGTAAAATATATAACAGAGCAGAAGCCATTTTGATTTTTCAGACACTAGAAATTATGCATATGACACACCTGCTGACTCATAAGGAAAATAATCATGGTATTAATTGCTTCTCCATATAAGCCCCTTATTGATGATTAGACAACCTACATAATTCTGAAATGCCATCTGGAACTCAGGAACACCTGTCAGCATAAACCATGAAACACTGCCTTCCCATAAACAATAGAAAGCTGTAATGTTGTGCTGGTTTTGGCTGGGGTAGAGTTAACTTTCTGCACAGCAGCTGGTAGGGGGCTGTGTTTTGGATTGTGCTGAGCACAGGTTGGTAATACAGAGATGTTTTGTTATTGCTGAGCAGGGCTTGCTCTGAGCCAGGGCCCTTTCTGCTCCTTGTACGGCCACACTGGAGAGGGGGCTGGGGGTGCCTGGGAGACACAGCTGGGACAGGGGACCCCAACTGACCCAAGGGACATTCCAGACCATGTGACATCATGCTCAGCATAGAAACTGGGGGGAAAAAGAGGAAAGGGGGAGGACATCTGGAGAGCTGGTGTTTGTCTTCCCAAGTCACCGTGACCTGGGATGGGGCCCTGCTCTCCTGGAGATGGCTGAACACCTGACTGCCCAGGGGAAGCAGGGAATGAATTCCTTGTTTTGTTTTGCTTGTGTGGGCGGCTTTTGCATTCCCTATTAAACTGTATCTCAATCCATGAGTTCTCTCACTTTTACCCTTCTGGCTTTCCCCCCCGTCTCACTGGTGTGGGAGTGAACAAGCGGCTGCGTGGGGCTTGGCTGCTGGCTGAGGTTTAACCATAACAAACATACAATTATTTCATTTATTTTATATTATCAATAACTGCATATGCTTAAAAGATGGCCTAACATGTTCATTTCACTTTATACCTATTATCATAGTTAGTGGTATAAAACTTGTGTATTTACCTTTCCAGTGGCCTGTAATGAAAAATTAAACATTTCTGCAGACACCACACACACAATTATCTTTTCAGTTCAAACATTACTGTTTTGTGTTATATTCATTTTACAGAATCATTACACAGTATTTGTATTTTTAAGATCATTTTGGTTGAGTTCAGCTTAACATTTCATAAAGATGGCATTACTAAAGATATGGAAAACGAAGTTACTTGAACTCAAGAGCTACCAAGTGCATATTGTAAATATTTTGCAAAGACAATTAACCTAAATGGCTAAAAAGCTGTTACACATAGATGCCTGCTTCCCTGCTGCAGGAGTAAAATCACTGGTGACTGCCATGTTCAGTCTTGTCCTTTAAACTGTCCTTGAGCAAACAGGCTCACACAAAACTGATTTAATGCACAATGTGTATGCCCACAATTTAGGTGCCATAATTCTTTCCTCTTTCTAAAGACAAGCAGAGAGGGTTTAAAAAAAAAGCAACCTTTTTTTTAATATTATCATGTTTAATTGCTTATATTACATATAACCATATTTTGCAATCTTCTGAGGTGGAAAGTATAGTGAATTTTATCTTTCGGATGAAATATAATTGCTTTTCCATTCCACTAGCTACATTGTATCATCCTTTTCCCCTCTATCTACCTATCAAAGAAGACCCATCAAAACACATTTATAATGCAACAAGGTCTGTTCTGTAAGGTCTGAAGGATCATTTTTTTAAGTGTCCCTTTAATGGCGCTGCTTTTATGGCAGCTTTCCGGAATAATCACTACTGGTTAACATAAAGCATAGCTTTCCTTTTGGTCAGCTCTGCTCCATGTAGTTCAGGCTATGCAGCAAAGTAAGAAGCAATTAGTTTTCATCCCAGATTTGCATCTTCCCCAGGGCTGCATGTCATATGCATAAAAGCATCCTTCTCTGTCTTCTTTTTTTGCTCTTTTCTATTTTTAAAGCAAAAGCCAAGATAATGTTTAGCATGACTCAATAATGAAATGTCATGTTCTGCAATGCTGCTAAAAATTGCACTAATCAGCACTGGCTTCAAAGAACTGATTTGCTACTGGCCTGAGACGGAACACATATTTAATGTTATAATGCAATTTCTGTAACATATAAGCATAGAGAATCATTTCAGACATTAACTCTAAGCACAAAGTATTGCTATAAATAAAACAAAACACAAGCAGAAAATAAACCAAAGCAGTTTTACACAGAATTAAATCTCAGTAATACTTGTAATTCCTGTGTTCATCTGCATTGAAGCATCCTGTACTTGTTATATATCATTATGCACAATAGAGCAGCTATAAACTGACACATAAATATTTCCTTTATATTTGATACAAAATCTTCTTTCTTAGAAAATCTATTTTAGGTAGGAACAATACATCCTTCCATTTGCAAGGCAACCATGATACACTCTTTTATCTATTCTCCATACACCTATCCAACTGAAGACAACATTTCTATTTGAAAAGATTAAACAAAAAATAGAGGCAAAATAGGAGCTTAGCTTGTTGCAATGGCCAGGTGTCCCACTTTGTCTGCCTAACAGAGCGGGGTGAGAGTGAGGACAATTGCAACAGAACATGGACAAAAAACTTCCCCACTCAAAATGCTTGATAAACCTGTTAGAGCACTGGATATAACAATCAAATAATGAACTGCTAAATTCTTTCTGGCTTCTGGAACCTGTTTTAAAGCACCTACAATTAATTGCAGCTGCTTACCATGTTTTGTATGTCTTGAAGTAAATTTATCAGGACTGCCCAAGTGATGCAAACACCTTACAAAACCTGAACAAGGCACTGAGGTTATTGTGTTTCCTTGAATATTTTCAGTCATGTTTAGAGCCTCAAAACTTTTTCCTTTCCTTCCACCCTATCACTTCTGCCAGATCTGCAAGCTAATCTTTATTCAACTGCTAGTTTCAGCCAGATGTCTGAATAAATAAAAGACAGTACTTCTTGCTGCTATGTAGATGTAAAAGTAGGGTAACATCTTTATGACTGAGATTTATTCCTTTTACTTCATATTTTTTACTACACTGTGAAATACTTAGCAGTTCTAGAGAGGAGAACAGCGTCGATGGTTATTTTGTCCTCTGTGGTTATTATTTCAATTTCTTGTGTCATTCTAATGCGGTGCCATTAGCTGAAATCCTCTTTTCTCACTTCATAGCAATGGCTATGTCAACTGCTACAGAGAAGACTTAAGCAAGAAGATGGATGTGAAGACTTTATCCAAAGCCTAAATGAGATTTAATTTTAGCTTGTCTGGCCTCTGTCTTGTCCCAGTGCCAGGTGAGGACAGACCCAGCATAACAGCCCTATTTAGGTGTAGTTAAAAGCTGAACATGCAGACTTTAACCCACTATGCAATAGGATTTTAGCTGCCTGGCAGCAAAGGGGAAAATACACGTCATTGCTAGTTTCTTAATCAGCAGTAAGATGTATTTGGTTTAAAGCTGGATACACTTCCCATCTTAAGGGGTCTCCTTTCAGCCTCAGAAATTATGACATGTTTTCAGATTTCTTCACCTCAAAATAGGGTCAGGGAGAGGAATCATAGAAGATAGTCTCTTGAAGCAGCTACTCATGTGGAAATAGCAAGTGCAAAGAAGAAAAAGGGTCATGACCAACTTTTCAGAACCCATTTTGACAACAACTGCAACACAGGAGAGAGGAGTTTTTGTCTTCCTTTACAGCCAGCCACAAAAATTGTTGTTTGGCAACTGCATCTTTTAGATGCAAATATATGCCAACCACATTTCAAAACCACCTTTTTTGATATTATAAGCCAGCAAGATCAATAATAAACTAAATCACTCTCTCAGAAACACCAATATAATGTTCAGCAATTCTTCTGCTTCTCAAACCACTTTCAACTGTATTCGACAAACACTTTCTTCAAACACAATACAAGGATTAATGAAGGCAGCAGGAAGGTTTCTCATGCTGACCTCCCACAGAAGTATGCCAACATTAGTGACATTGTTTCCCTTCTAGCAGTGGAGGTAGCCTGGCTGAACAAAATCTAACTGAAGTGTTAAAAATAGTGTGGCCATTTTGTCATTCATTTTTAGGAAAAAATTAACATCCAATACCATAAAATTTTCAGTTACAAGCCCAAAGATCAAATCAGACTCCTTGTAATCCTTCAGAGTTGACTTCTATATGACCTATTTGTGCTCCAGAAGAGAAAAGAAGATTGTGTTTGGTTTGTTTGGCTTTTTTTAAACTGAAATCGGTAAATAGTTTCCTTGAATAAAACTGACAGATCTTCCTAATCAAATTCAACTGTAGGGTTTAGTCTAAAGATTTCCCAACTCATCTATATTTTCAGGGCTAACTTCAGCAGAAAATCTAGAACCGATGACCCAGTGCTCCTGCCCTCCAAAGATTTAGGTTGATCTATGTGATTTTGTTGTCATGAGTAAATTTTTTATCAAGGCAATTGTAATTGATGTGACTGAAAAACACAAATTTGTATCACTGAGAAATGTTCCGCTACATGCAAATGAACAGCTACCACCATGGAAATGAAAAGACCTTTTGCACTGTCAATACAGTCAGAGCATAAGGAGAAACTTTTCATCTCATAGTTAGACAATGATATTCTGATTATTTTTGCTCTCCCTCTTTATCTGTCACAGATCATCAGTAAGCCATGGTGACCAGGAAGGGTAATCCTAGAGAAAAGAGTTAGGAACCCCTTGTTCACAAGAAGATAAAAAAATAATTAAATCCTCCAAGCCACTTACAATACTATCAGCTATCTGAAAGCTCAGGTGGTCTTTTCTTAATTCACACAGGCATTAAGAAAAGCAGGAAACAGCACAGAAGTAGTGAGGACAAGGAAGGGGAAGGCAGAAAATAATTAAGTGAGATAATGAAATTGGTAATGTATTCTGAGAAATAACAGGACAAATGAACAGATTTCAAATGCAAAGTCACTTGTACATCCTTTCTCCCCTGGCAATGAAACAACTGCACTGTAAGGAAAATTTTCATACTGAAGACTCATTCAAAATATATTGGGAAAATGATCATGACAGTGGATTAGATAAGAAAGGATTTGTATAGCTTACAACTTTAGACAGCACAACATAAAAAGTCAGGAATTTGAAATGTGCTGCCAAAGAATGAAAGATAAATATGAATTAAGTAGTAGTTGAACTGGTCTTCCTGCCTCTCAGATGTAAGAATTAAACTTGTACACATTGCCCACCTGTTGTAATCTGTAAGCTTTAAAATCATCACTTCCATGTGATGGACAACAACATCTGGTTGTCCTACACTAGTCAAGACACTTGAAAATAAAAACAAGCTAAAAGTTAAAAACACCTTGTATAACTTTAACAGTGTGCTTCATATTGAAATTACAGAATGTTACTTTTGGAAAGGAAAAGGGACAAGTATTACTTGTAGAAAGTAGGTATGAACATGGCAGTACATCTTCTGTCAGTGCTTCTACATGAAAATGTTTTATTTTTAGAAAAGACTATTATTTTCATTTTAAATTTTCTCATAATGCCACTTAATTGACAGACTCCTATGCAAATGTAGAGAACAGCAAGGAAGGACACAACAATGTCCATCAGACAGAGCTTTGAAGGGTATTTATCTAAATGACCCCAGTGGTCAGTACTTTAGGAAAACAGCAGAAATTACTAGATATCAAGTTTTACTGGCACATCACAGGTAATGAAATTTTTGAGTTACATATCATTGCTTTTATCTCACTGTACTGCTCTAAAGTGAAAACAGTTACAAGCACGATGACAAAAAATAATATCCAACACATACCCTTCATACCCTTCCTTGTCAAGATAACACCATCTCCTATTATTAAAGCATGGATTCTTTTGTGGTGAACACAAAAAGAAAATTCTTCTAATTTAAACATGCCACAAGCTATTTGGATCAATCTTTGATTTATTACAAGTTGTACCAGGCTTATCATATAATCATTGAGGTTGTAGAAGACCTCCAAGATCATCAAGTCCAACTTTGACCTAATACCACCATACCCACTTAACTAGACACAAAGCTCTTGAACTAACTCATTTTTAGAACACTTCCAAGAACAGTGACTCCACTACTTCTCTGTGGAGTCTGCTTCAGCGTTAAACACTCTTTCAGACTTAGTGCAACAGGCACTTCCTCTTCAAGCCCAATCTTAATGCAGGTATTAAAAAATAATAATAACCTGCTGATCTGTTTTTACTCATACAAGCATTCTTCCTCAGACCTGCAAGTTCTGCCTACTTTTTCTTTGGCTAGCATTGTTATTAAATAAGTATGTGTATGCATATGTGGAGAACTAAAAACAATATTTATGGGGTCCATTGATATACATGTTGCAAATACAGGCCTGATGTGCTGTCAAAAAAATTACTTAATTTATAAACCAATAATCAGATCACTTAAAGGAGGTATAACATCTTACAGGAATACAAACAACAAATAGCCATGAGTTAAGGGTACTTAGCAACCTAAGTGTAATAAGATGAACACAACTAGCACATCTGCCACATTATTAACAGGTTATAATGCACTTTATAGACTACAGAAAGAGTTTTGATTAGGATCTTCAAAGATTGGGTGCTGTAAAAGAAAGTTCACTAATGACTATAACATGAATAGCAATTGAGAAATCAAAATTGATACTATACTGCCAGTAGAGCTAACACAAGATTCAACCCTGTGGTAAAATCTCTCTCTTGGAAGGGAAAGGACAAGGCAAGTTGAAAAGCTGTTAAAAGAAAGACAAGAAGATGTATTGTATTTGTATTTGAGAAGATGAGTAAATAGACTTTAAATAGCAAGTGATGTAGGCAGAGTGATAAGCAAGGATGATATTAACACCAGTAATCAAGTGAAGGAGAGCTGTAAGTATTAATGTCAGCCAGACAGATGAGATCATAACAGTGCTGAGGTGAGCCAGACCTCAATCTGAATTACAGCTACATGACCAAACAGGAACTGTCAGCTTTCAGAGCCACATAGAGCAAAAAGAGCACATCAGGAAAGAAAAGGAAAGAAAATTCAAGATTATTTCTGACATGATTACATTCAGGTGATCACTGAAGACCAAGCAAATTTTCTGAGCTAAGCAGGGTTTAACTAGACTGGGGAAAAATCATTAAAAAAACAAAAACCAGTGGTGCCTTCATAAAGGTTATGCTCATGGCTAAATTATCTGAAGTAAGGTGTGGAGGAGGATGGATTCCGGAGAGATCTAAACATACACCTACATACAGAAAGAGAAGGGGGAGAGGAAGACCCACCCAATAAAAAACTGAGTCTGTAAAGAGAAACAATCAACAAGGACAAAATGACAAATGTCTAAGAACAACAAAATTTAGTGAAGACTATAACATAGTATCACAGAGAGATGACAGATGGAGTGGAGGAGAATAAAGGATTAGGCTGGAATTCCTCCAGGAAGAAGTCAAGTGGAACATTAGTGACATAAATTTCAGTGCAAAAGACAGAAACCAGAAGTAAGCAGTTCTAGAAAGGCATTAGAAGTCAAGAAGTTAAGACAAGTGTACAAAGCATATGAATATGGAGAGTAGGGAGTGGGAGCAGATGAAGAAGGTCAAGGGTTAGGACATTAATCTGGTGAATAGAAACTTCTGGAGTAGAGGGTTGGCTTGAGCTCTTTTTTTTAATATGAAGAGACTCAGACATACTTCTTGTGTAAGGGAAGGAATTCAAAGAGAAAAGCAAAAAATTTTTAAAAGTCAGAATATGGATAGGAAACAGAAAAAGTTAACTGGGACAGGTTCAAAGACTACAAAACAAAAAATCCTGTTTCAGGAAACAAAAAGGAAGCTTGAATTTTGACTTTAGTTTGTTAGTTTTAAGAAATTCACATGGAGAGATGGGGTAATAGATTAACTAAATGGAGGGCTGTATGACTAATAAAAAATACAGACCAGGCAAAACTGAAAGAAAAAATATTCGTAACAGATGACAGAAATCCCAGAAATTAAGAAATACGGAAAGTCAGCAGAATCAAAAGATTTTCACCAGAGATAGTCAGCAGTATCTCTGAGGCATTGCAGATGGCATTAGGAACTGAGAAAATAGATACTACTGGGAGTCAGCCAGGACCATGAATGTTAGAAGGGTTTGGAACTGTATGAGAAGAACAAAAAATAGTGCCTAAAGGGACCTGATAAGCTGATAGAAGAAAGTAAAGAAGAATAAAGGAAACCCAGATCATCAAGATCAACAAAACAGAAGTTTTATGAAGTCTCATTCCAAGAGAGAGAGAATAAAAATCTTTTTAAAGTTCCAGTAGTCACCACAGAAAAGAAACTTGGATAACACAGTGCAGGGAAGAGACCAACTCAAGCATGAGGCTGATTTGGCACATGGTATATAGTTCAAATGAGAAACAGTACCAGGGCAGCTACAGAGTTGGATGGTTATCCATATGGAGACTGAAGGGTGAGAAATTATGAATGGAAGAAAGTTGGAAGTCAAAGTCAGACAGAGATGGGAACAGGTATAGTTGTATGCATGTACATTGTAAAAATATTAGAAAGACAGGCAGAAGGAAATTCTATTGCTAAATAAATAAATAATAAATAGGAGCAAGAAGAACTCAGAACAGCACAGAAGTACCTAATTCTTTGACCCAAATTCAAAGCAGATAATGTTCTAGGTAACAATCTCCACAGAAAGGCCCAGAGATGAAGCAGTGTTAATAAACAAGGGAAAAAAACCTCTGCGGGCTGGAGGGAACAGCAGGAGGTAGAAAGAAAACATCTAGGTTCTTTGAGATCAGTAACATTCTAGAAATGTCAAGAAAATTAAAACAATATCAAATAATAGAGAAGATAAAGAGTTTTGCACTCAAAGAAACAAGGGAGTTACAGGAATTTCACAAGCCGGAGGAGAAGCAGATGTAATTTAAGGGAAGAAGGGAAGGACATTACACCAAAGTGTAATTCAGACATAGGTTGATATAAGATCATGAAAAGCATCAGAAAACACAGCGATAAATAGGCACCAACAAAGTAATCAAAAATCTCAAGAGAAAGGAAACAGCACTATACTAATTGTTGCTCTTTCATATATCCTGAAACTTCTGTTATCTGAAGCTGTTACACATATACTCTCTGACATACATTACTTGTTTTAACAAACAACATGGTGATTTCAAATGCTAGTTGATAAGGATGATTTGCTGTGACATAGTTATAATAGGAAAGACTTAATCCCCTGAAGCTTATACTGCATGCCAAGTCCATATGAGCAGTACTGGTCAAAGCATTTTATACTTGTACACTCTGTAACAACACAAAAAGTTCATGCCAATTTACACTAATAAATCTTTTGTAATGTGGAAGGGGACTAATCTGAGTCCTATTCTCACTGGAATTTTAATCACATTTATGGATCATTTGCCAGAATTGTATAGTGATTGCTTAATTCTTCCCAAGATATAGTACACACGGGAGTAAATAGCATCACTGGTTCTTATGCATCCTTGGACATACAGATGCCTGGGTTCTTGCAGAGGAATGTTAAAGGTTTTCTTAAGGAGCTTGTTTTGTTATTTGAAGCTTATTTATTCTTTTCCAGCCAAACATCACAGCTCGTATGTGTGATACATAACTTTTCCAATGATCACATTCAAGTAGAATTCTGGAGGCAAAGGACTGTAAACAGGCTAAGGCCAGCTAATGTGTTTTAAACCAGACATATCTCAGAAAGTTGCACAGGGCTTTTGTTCCCCAAATAAGGGTGTAATCAGATCTGCTAAATAGCAACCAAAGATTTCAGCTAACACATTAAATAGGAGTTGACTCATCTAAAAAGGAAAAAAAAAAAAAGGAAAAAAAAGTTAATTGAAAACCACTCCTTTGCTGTGACTCTGATATGCTATTATAGTCACAAGTATGCACACTTGAAAAACCAAGAGGCACCCACACTTAGAAATGGAAATATGGAATGATTTTATTTTCTTTGAAAAATTAATTCTCTAAGATAATTTCATCTGCTGATATAAATATGGCAGAATACAAGACTCCAGGAAGTAGGTTTACAAATTACAAATCCATTTACAAGTGGTAGAATTCTCAGTAGATGAAAACATAACACACAAAGACATTACTCTTCAAAACGCGTATGAAATCCTACACTAGCTTGCACCTTGAGCTGTGGCTCCTATGTAGTCAGTGGGAGCTAGACGAAAGTCCAGATAAAAATTATCTTGAAATACAGCATTGCCATGGACTGCAACAGCACACTTCAAACTGTGCATATCACAAGAGCTTTGCTCTGCTTAGAATGAGCATATTTTAAACTGGCACAGTGCAGAGAAAAATTCTGTGAGAGACGAGAAGCAACAACAGGAACCCAAAAGAACAGAAGGGTGTCTCCCTTGAATCTTTGTCTATCCTTCAAACAAAGAAGGCCCAAAGCTTTTATAGGACCACTAAAGACTGACATGGCTTCTCCCTGTACATTCTACATTTAAACTGAAGTATTTTTTTGTAGAGGAATAAAAGAAGATAACCAAAAAAAGGCAAATGTCCCCACTTCTCCTTTTAGCAGTGGATTTGACTTGCAAGGGCACTCTGGAAGCTTGATCATCCAACCTCACAAGCACTGGAACACCAAATTTAGCTTAACTATCACTCTATCTATGCCTATTTACTATTTATCTGCTAAAAAGAGTACTGGGGGGAGAGGAGGGGAGTAGCAAGAGACTACTAATTAATTACTAAGTAATAGATGAGAAATTCTCCTTTTCAACAGCAAAGGATCAAGTCAATAAATCTTGTGCATAGTTCTTGTGCATAGATACTGCTATGATTTCCTTGAAAATTTTATTCATGATTATTCTCATTCTTGTTGATTTTCCATCATCCTGAATCACAAAAGTAATGCTTATGGCAAATTATGACAAAATATTAGCAAAGATGTGATGGCATTTTTAATCTGTCAATGAGAAAAAATGAAATTCTATGTAATATTATTACCTTGTATTTGATGTGTCTTGTTTTAAACACTTTCTGAATGTTCCTACTTGCTCAGTTTCCTTCTTACTCTTATGCTGGTTTATATTTCTAGCCAGCCTAGAAGAAGTATCAAATTTGCATATCCTTCCAACAGAATATATTTTAGTCAACCAAAGGCTGCTTATACAAATTCTACAGGCGAAACACTCTATATGGTGTGTAACATCTTATTTGAAATCTCCCTTCATACCTTTGAACTGGAAACCTGCTGTTCTCTGAGAAGTGTGGTGCTGTTCCCCTGTGCTCTGCTAGATCAGTGTATGTACCTGTCCCAAATGGCAGACTGCAAACCAAGAGAGGAAGATATTTGGTGATGAACGTGCTGGGAAGGCAGGAACATCCATTATGGGAACAACACTGGCTCCAAGGCTTAACCAATTTACTTTACAGGATCCTGCTGCCCAGCTCTGTATTGAAGAAGCTGCCAAAAGCATCCAAAGCTAAAGAGCCTGAATCTTGTTTGCTATGACTTAAATAAACAGAATAAGAGATTCTCCAGTTCTTCGGGAAGAGAAAGGTGCCATTCTTTACATTCCTACATTAAATTAGAGAACTACAGGTGTCTACAGTGTAGCCAAGCAAAGACAGGAAAATTAAATGGAAATTAAAATAGAAATTGATAATGACACTTCTATGAATATGAAAGGAAGCCCATGAGGGAAATAAAGTGTAAGCAATTACCAGCAAAATATGTTTATAGCTGATGATACAGACATTACTTAAAATGTATATTTAATTCTTGTCTCTGCAATTCCAAATGATACTAAAAAGGAAACAACAGTTCTTATCTGTTGAAGGAGGCAAGAAAAGGACTCAGAGCATGTCTCACTTCTGTGCTGAGGTTTCTGTTGCTGTAGATGTTCAGGACACAAGGCAGTGCTAGTAACTCCTTTTGACAGCACAAATTACATCTTTCACTGACATCCATGGCAAATACGTGTGTTTGCATTAGAAGTTTCTGCATTAGTGTTTGCATTAGAAGCTGAGAAATTTCAGCACATCTGCACCCTAGAAACTAGAAAATCACTCAGGAAAGAGGAGGAGGGGAGCAGAAGGCAGACTGGGCAATAACAAAACCCAGTGAGTCACTGTGAGACATTCACTGAGCAGCAATGAGAAATTCACTCATGACTACGTGCAGAAGGACTGGTGACAGAACACTGAGATCCAGCAGAGGATCCAGTCTGCCAAAGGCAACAAAGCAACCAAGTTCCCAGAGAAAGAAAGAGGTCTTCAGCTCCTTCTGGAAGACAAGAATGCCAACACAGCTTTCCATTTCCATATGTTTCACATTTCATACGTCAGGTAAACTTCACTGGCATTATCCAGCCATTGCCATTAAATCCTGTGCCCAGGTAATCGAAAATGTCTTGTTTTTGACATGTATTAGTACAACCACCTTAAACGATAGTCCAAAGATAAGATCAAGTCACCATTATCAGACACTGAGCTTCATCCTTAGTAGTCCTCACAGAGCTAGGCCTACACTTGTCATGTGGAATCTAAGCACCCAGCAATAATCTTCAGCAGCATATAAAACACAATAAAAAATCACCGTATTACTATCACTGTTATGAAATTATCATTTTGTGGTTTTCGCATGTATTAGATTTTTCTATTGATCATTCAGTGAACTCCATTACAAATGTTACCTGGAAGACAACACTAAAGTAACATCAATCAATCTCAACTTTCTTATAAACTAGAAATTGTCTGATCTTAAATTACAAGTTCTGATGTGCACAACCACTACTTAAGACACATGTATTTGTATGGAGTCTCAAATTCTTTATTCACCAAAACAGACTAGAAAAGTTAGAAAACAATGAGAAGGAAAAAAAGG
>NW_005054298.1:15180698-15215467 GCF_000277835.1 Geospiza fortis | reverse complement strand
AGAGATGCGTTGCTACTTTTCAAGTATAACTGACCTGCATGGTTACCCCTCACACAGAAACTCACCTGAAGTGTAGTTCATCCCCTCATATCATAAACTTGCTCTCCACCACAACAATGCCTATCTCCAAAACAGAACTACACATCTGAATGGTCTTGCATTAACTGGAGCTCCCCTAATCAGTACAAGGACAAGGTATTTCTCTCCTTTTCCACTTGCAGGATTCAGACATAAACATGACACTGCCTTTCCCAGAAAGTTCTAATCACAGGATTGGGACATAAAACTGATACTGCTTTGGCTAGAATACTTTTAATTGCGTTAAATGTGGATACAAACCATATGGGTATGATTCCTTGCATGTATTTTAATGACTCTGCATGCCTGCATAAAATCTTTAATAAAGAAAATTTAAACAAGTGAACTCATTATGCTAGCAGGAGAGAAATGGATGGATCTTAAATCACTGAAGGCTCCTATAGAAATTTTTGTTTCATTTAAGCAGCCTGGGGGAACAGAGGGAAGCTATTATAAAAATGAGAAAAATCTTCTATACCTCAACACTCCCTCATGTCCCTTAATTCCTTTTTTTACATTATTCAATATACCAAGCTGAATATTTTTTGTCAGTTAATGGTTGCTTGAGAACATTTGAGAACTCTGAGTTTACTCTGAATTTCAAGCAAAACTAGAAAATAACAAATTATTTTTGTCAAGTTGACTAAAACCACAACTCTTGAATCCCTCTAGGTCATATTTCATTTAGTTTACCTTTTTGGGTTTTTTTGATTAGTGATATCATACTAGATAATATCCTTTTATTCAGTTGCTTTGAAGTTTGCTCAGCTCAAAATATTAGTCTAGCCTTTCCCTTCAGGATTTATTCCCTGCTTATGTCAATTAGTATTGGGGGGTGTAGATTCCACATAAGACATTTCAAAACAACAGGAGGTTTCATCACTAAAATGACTGCTATGAATGAAGCAAAGCTATTTTCAAAGCTTTCCTTCCCCACAAGATTATCAATTATAATTTTCTGTGCATTCAGTCCTCATTTTTCAAGGATTTCTGTGCAAATTTTTCTGTAATTAATTGACTAGTTAACAGACAATCCAAGTCTCCTCACCAAATAATGTGATTCTTGCCCCTCTACTGAGCCCTGTTGAGGCACAACTGGAGAGCTCTGAGCAGGTCTGGATTCCCTTCTTACATGAGTGAAACGGACATAATGAAGGAAGCCCAGTAAAGGAACACAAAGGTCATCAAAGGAGAGGCTGAGAGCACCAGGACTATTTCAGCCTGAAAAGAGAAGGCTCAGAGCTGTCTTATCAGGACATACAACTCCCTCACTGGTGGCAATGTAGAGAAGACCTAGCCCGACTCTTGGTGCTGCCCAGTGACAGGGTAAGAGCAAATGAATACAAATGAAATATTAGAAGTATCACTTCAACATAAGAAAAAACTTGGTGCCCTTAATAATAAGGGAATAGCAGCTTTTTGCCACCTTATCAGTCACATCTTGTGGTCTCCTTATTGGTACGTACATTGTTTAAATGATCCAGGAAAGCGATTTTAGGGTCACACTGAGAACAACTGGCAAGCAGTGTGGAGATTACTCTGTGTGATCTGTAGTTAATATTGAGTTTATTAATGAAGCAATCTATAGGAATTTACCAGAATTATATGGATCAGCTTCTACTTAAAAGAAATTATACAGACAGCAAAGGCACTGACTGTAGTAGTGTAACAGCACTCATGTTAATGGGGTTCTTCCATTAATAACATTTATTGAAAATTTAAGTAAGGCAAAACAAACATGGTCATGCAAGGAAACAAGAAACAACATGAATAAGTCATATTCTTTAGGAGGCTCATTATGGGATGGGAGGGTGCAAAGAGAGGCACAGGGTGGAGAGAGAGAGAATAAACTGAGATAGTTTCTTCTCTCAAAAATGCCACTCTAAGTAATGCATATTCTCTTTTACTGCATTAATATGCTCGGCTTCCCTACTACTTCATCTTAGGTGGTTCCACCTCTACAGGAATTTTTGGGGACTAAATATTACTCTATTCTAAATTTTTTTAATAGATTAGCATGGTATAACTTATTATTATTATTTGATTTATTCACATTTTCAGACTGCATCTTAGCAAACCTCCTTTGAATAATCTTTATTCAGAATAACCGTGTGATGATATTCTTGGAACACTAAATAGATTGGAACATTCTTGGAACACTCATTGCGTAGCTATGTATTTTTTGACCATGCAGTTACCTATTACATATTTATGCTATGTTACTTTATGTTTTACACCTTTCTGATATGCTGATATGCTTACAGTAAGCCTTCCCTAATTCTGGTCATTAGGCCCAATGACTTGATACATGAATTAAAATACTTACTGAGAAGAATTTGACCAGAGAAGAGGGTCATGTCTTAGGAAGGAGACTTATGTACACCAAAACCACTTGAATTCTTTCAGCAAACTCTGAAAGTACTTTTTGCTTCTAGTGTTTTGCAAACATTTGGTCACAATCTCCCATTTGTCCCAGTGTTCTCATTTCCTTAAAAATTGGCACTACAACCTACTAAAAAAGCCAGTACTGTGGAATCAGGACAGCAACCAGTAACAAGTAAAAGCACCACAACTGTGTCTGTGCATGAGTAAGAGCATTCGTGTTTAAAATTGGTAAATTACACAGATATTTGGCTTCTTGCCCAACTGTTCTTAAAACAGTGTTTCGCTACAAGATCTTTATCAGAGAGTCCTGTAAATTGCAATGTTTTAAAGATAAGGAACCCATGGATGCATATTTGTTATGCTCAGTCAAGGGAAAAGAATTCTCTATTTAGAGAGAGCCTTCCTTACACAGCATTATTTAAATACTGACAGTACCAATCATCTTGAAGAGAGATGATACAGTTTTGAAGAAAGCACAAAAATGTCTTCCTGTTAAGTTGCTACTAACACAGTGCCCTGGATTCAATGACTCTGCTCTTGTGCAGCAAGACTAAATATGAAATATCAACAATCTTTCAAATTTTTCTTTTTTAGGAGGCTGGATGTGGGACTTAAACAAGTAAAAGAAGCAAAATAGTTTGTAGTTTTAAGTTTTCAGATCACTTCAGTCCAATTCCGTGCTCTCATGTGTCTAACTCTATCTTGCTGCAATTTCCTCTCTTACTAAACAACTTTACTTTCCTAATACATTCTTCTGGGGTGTTACTCTCTAGCCCCTCCAAATGAACAATAGTCCTTAATGGGACTATGTCCTTTGAGTGAAAAAACATATTCAAACTCACTTGCAATAGTCAGTAATAGTGTTGCTTCAAAACAGAATGACCTAAGCACAAACTTCCTCAAGCAAGCATTTTTCACCAATTCATTTTCCTCTGTAGATAGTTTCCATTGTCAACAGGCTGCAATGGATGTCTACTGCACTACTGGAGATTATATCAATGATACATTCCAAAGCCATCCACAGAATGCAGTTTGCAGAATTAGTGTAAGTGATGAGAGTCCAGGACAAGCACAACCTACTGCTGTAGCTTCCAGATGCAAAATTCCATGGAGATCTAATTACTTCAAATGAGCAAAGAAGCAACTTCAAAATGAAGCTAAGTCAAGACCGTAAATTGAATAAGGAAAACAAAGAAGCTGGGGAGGGCTGGTCCTATTAAAAGGTCTATAAATACTCTGCAAAGCACCAAAATACCATGAAACCAATACTTTCAGGAATTTCATTCCAATGCCAGGAAACAGAATGTACTCATTGTGACTAATACATCAAAATACTGAAAATAAATTCTAACAGATTAAAAGGATCTTGTAGCAAGAGAAAGGTATAGTTAAATCATGCCAAACTTAATCAAGCTTAAGAGCAGGGCAGTCTTTGCCCATTATTAAGAAGAATGTAAGATGAATAAAGTAGACTGTGAAACTGGAATTTATGGTCAGTACAAGTAATACAATATTTTCTACAAATATGTTTTTAATTAAAAATTAAAAGACATTTTTACCATTGCTGCACAAACTTAAGTCTGATCTTCTGTTGTCTCCCACACACATACGGCTTCAGCAAAATGTTATTAAATGAGGTAAAACCACAATACAGTTCCAAATGCAAAATCAAATCCATGACTTACATGTTTACATTTCTAGGTGGATACATGAAAATATTTTTAAATCTTGATCACTTAATCCTGTGCTTTGTGGTCAGAAAATACCTCTCACCCCTGCCAATCTGCTGTCCAGTTAAACGTGAAAATTGCTGCTCCACAGGGTAAAGCAAAAGACAGAAAAATTGCCACTACTTTCAGGCTTCAGCTGAGCTTTTAAAACACACGGTCAAACACGTTGCCATGGAAATGTTCTGCAAATATATGTAGAATTTCTTAAGATGGAGTCGAATATCCTTTTTTAAAATAAATTTCTCCTACAATTTTAAATATAATTGCTCTATGACGTATTCAAGGGAATAGATCAGCCATTACCTAACGTTTATAACACCTAAAGTGCTAACAGTAACTCCAAATCTATTCTGTGTTCCATATATGAAATTAGGCCACTATCTTCCTATGTAAAATACCCATATATCTGCTTTCTTTTATGTACCCTGACTTTCCTATACATCATCACAACACATTAGCAGATCCACAAGTATTAGTCTTGCAATAAAGTTGACAGCAGTTACCAAAAGAAAAATAAAAAACCAAAACAAAAAAAAATGCATGCTTCAATAAAATTAATCTGGTTTTTAATAACATTCTAAATTTTTAAGATATTAATCTTCTCTTCTACAACCCATTAGTATTAGTATGCGTCACTGAGTGCAATAATTAAAAAGAGGAGAGTTATCTTGCCAAACTTTCACTGTTATGTTTCATGAGCTATTTTTAAAACTGATTTGAAATGAAGCAAAAAGAAAAAGAATCTACTGCTGCAAAATGAAGCAAGATCTGTGCCTGCAGAATAGCCCTGTCCTGTTACACAATGTGATACGTTGTTTTAAATAACCTGGCACTGTAGGTAAACAGTTGCCTTATACTGCATTTCACATGACAAACAAACACAATCACAATAGCTTTTGTGTGTCATGTAAAGATAAAGCAAAATAGAAATGCAATACAATCTTGTCATTTTACTTTACAGCAAAGGGATAACCTTTCACCATTAATTAGTTAAAAGAAAACAGATTCACAATAAACCAGGTTGAAAATATAGAGAGAATAACCTTACATTTTTAAATATAAATGAGCACATTAGGATTCCAAGATATACGTTGCTCTGCTTATGTAAACAGTCTACCCTATAAATCCTGTAGCAAATCCAACATGAAGCAATTACACAGACAAAGAGATTGCAAATGACCTAAAACTGTAAAACAAACCCTGTATTAGAAATATTAGTATAAATCATGAGGTCGTACCTGATGACTTAGGGACTGTAATGTCTCACCGGTTCCAAGCTGCATGACCTTTCTATTTCCAGAGACCCCCAAAAATTGCATTTCCTGTTTTATCAAAGTACATCACAGACCTATCTATCTTTCAAAATCTTCTGGGCTAGTGAAGAAAGCATTAACAGCCATTCTGTCCATCAGTAAGTGCTGGAGTCATTACCCTCAAGATATCAGATCTTAAATACAGTTTCCTCGGTGCGATTACAGACATCCAGCAGTCGAGGAGGCTGACACAGCTATATCACTGATGCTGCTAATGCCATCTGAAAACAGTAAGCTTACTGCTTAAAGCAATCCTGCAGCGTCCAAACAGAACAAGCCACATCCTTCAACTGCTCACTCGCGTTTTTTATAAAACCTAGCACTGCCATTATAGATTTTGTTTTCATCTCTGGTCAGCTAAAGGAGAAATTAGATATTATGTAACCAGCTTTGCATTAATGAAAGAAAAACGGCAGATGAAGCGACATATCGAGGTTATCAGATTTTGCTTGCATGACCACTCCTCAGCAAGCACAGTCACCATTCACAAGAAGCATCACAATCTGATCTAAAGGAAAATCACCAGAAATAAATTATAAGCAACCCACAGGCAGCAAGGTATCTTAATTCCTCTGTGATACTGAAAGAGCTATTTTTATGAAGCCTTATGAATCCTAGTCCCTATTAAAATAAAAACATCACTTGCCTAGTATTTTAGTGTCTATTTTTAATAAATTGCATGATCACTGCATTGTTTCCATTACTCCCTGCTAGCAGCCAGAAAACAGCATGACTTGAAAATGTGCCAGTGTTATGACAGCAAAAATGTGGTTTGATATCAAACAAAACAATCATGCATGAATTTCTTCTGATAAGAGAGACCTTTCAAGCAAACAATGTACAGTAACCTCCTTAATAATTTTAAAATTATTAGGACTACAAAGTAATAACTGGATTTTTTATTAAAACATGTGTTTTACACAAAGTAAAATTTCCTAGTAGAATTTATTATTATAAACTATTATTTATATTTACTGTTGCTAGTATTATGGCAGCAAACACACAAACAAAAACAAAACCAAAAAAAAAACAAACCAAACCACAAAAAAACCCCACTTCACAGACCTAAGATGAAACAGTGCCACCAAACTGGTAAAAGTATCGTTTTGCAATTTCTCTGAATTGCAGACCCATAGAACAATTATTTGTGTTCACTTAGTGAGGTACTAATTTTGAGGCATTCAGTTCATCTGCTTAAACACAAAGGAAATTTCTCTCAAGACATATTGAAACACTTTTCTACCAATTGAATTTTACTGACAAATAAAACTTGGAAGAAAAAACTCTACCCAAATTTAACTTCAGCTCGCTTCAAGTGTTATTCAAATTAATTTGCATGTCCTTCTTTACTTCAAAATAAAAGCAGAAGCTGAAAGTAGAAGCAAGTAGTTCTAAATTAATTCACCCAGATCCTATCCTGTTAAACATTATTATTATACAGTTGTAGTAATCGCTCCTTTGTGTAACTGAAAAGTTAATCAAATTTAGTTTACAGTAATTCACATTATGGCACTGATAAAAGCAAACTGGTCTCATCCATTAATACCATCTATTTCCCTTTAGAGGGAGAAGCTACCTGCTACCATTTTTAACTGGTTTCACTTTATCCGGTGTGCAACTGCCTCAACATAAGGATGCTGCATCTCCAAGGAAAGGGAACTGTCAGCCACACACTGGTACAGGGCCTCCAGTGAAGTGTCCAGCAGCCTGGCAGAGCCAGTCAGGGAAGCTTTGAAGTGCAGCAGAGAACCAGATAAGGCCCAACTTGATGCTGCTTTTTATATTCTCTGAGAGTTAATCCTGATGTCCAACAACCTGACACTCTTTTTATTGCTGCTGGCAGTGGCAGTCAGGGAGCTACTTCTGAACACTGGGAATGTTCTCAAAAGCTGCCACTTTTCAACTTGCTCCAGACTAACTCATTAATTCACTTTCAAACAAGAAAATATTACTAAATCTATGCACACAAAAATAAATGCATATCCACAAGAAGACAAAAGGCCCTTCAAAAAACAAACAAGAGCAATTTAGCAATGAAAGGAGAAAACAGCTTTCCCGCCATCAGTATGGAATAGGAATATCCCCAACAGTAATATTCTTACTTCCAAAGGTAATTTACAAAAATAATGATACACCATCACTATATATTAAGTTACTTTTTCCTGTACAAGCCCTGAGTTCAGAATTCATTCTGTCCAGTATCTACTCACAACTATGTAAGGGAGTACAACCCCCCATGTCTAAGCTGCCACTTCCAAGTCCCCAAAAGCTGCTTGCTAGGATAGAAAGGCCAGTAAGATGGTAAGAAGTGATATAAAAACGTAGGTTGCCAAGCAACCTTTCATAAATATTATGTAGGACCTCCCTGTGCAAATCTTGTACTGCATAATGATCCCCACTCAAAGAGTGAAAAACACGCAGCCAGGGGCTCTCCCCACAGCTGTCAAACACATCACTGCAGAGTTTCTGCCAACAAAGAGTACATGGTCTCTCCTCCAGCTGGACACCTGAAGAATTCAAGAACAAGCAAAATACAAGGTAGAAGACTATTTTCCTGAATTTGGTTAAGATCTCAGTACAAATTATAAATGCACTCAGAAATATAATATTATTTCTTTGTGCACATTATCCCAGCTAATGGAATACTTTCATTGAACTTATTCCATGCTTTTCCTCATGTCAATACCATTACCTTTTTGCAAAAGTGAAAATTTTAACATTTCATTAACAATGTTAAAGCAGAGGGAGGGTAGAAATACAGTAACATTTTAAAAAATATAGATATTTATTCTGAGATGTTAAAGCAAAAGTCTTGTAACCCATCCCCTTTTAGATTATCAACAAGTACCACTTTATTACTCACAATTACTCACAAATATAGTTTGCTTTTATTTAATTCTTCTTCACAGGACAAAAACAAAGAAAATTCATTTCTTGTCAATTATGCAAGGTGAGATAAAGGTCACTTTGAATCCACCACAAATCAGTTTCATATCAAATAGAGCTGACCTAAGCAGTGAGAGAGCAAGCAACAGAAGCTCTGTCACTCAGCTTTTTAAATTAAGTGTAAGCTGTGTTTGCTAATGCTAATGATCATGATAAAGAACATTTGAAATTAGTGCAAGACATTGGAGACTGTGAAAGGTGAAATTATGTAGTGCTGCACCAAAAGAGCTAGAAGAACAATAAATACGCATATTTCTCAGCAGCAATTTGAGGGATCAGTTTTACCACGCATTTTTATAAATTACCAGAGCATAGGATGAATTACAGCCAAAAAATCATAGTTCAGAAATTTCTGATATGGGAAAGCACTGCTAATATATATGCAGACTGAAACAGTACCAGGAAGACCTCTAGGACCACAAGAATAAAACTGAGGTAAAATTTAACAGTGCAAAATGAAAATATGTGAACGTGATGATTATTAAGTTTCTGCTGAAAATTGAGACCTCAACAGCTGAAAATTACAGTGGATGAAATTTTGGGTACAAAGTAGATCACAAATAATTATGAGCTATGAAAATGATGTCCTTTTGGATATAAAATGAAATTTTTAATTTATCAGGTAATATATTTCTAGTGCATAGATATCAACATTAATCCAATAATAAATTATATAAAAATTCTATTGTTCTTGATTTTGATCATCTATTGTCTGGAAGAGAAAGACTTCTACAATGATCAGGGAAAATCTGAGAAGAAACTGAAAACATTTGCTTTGTTTAGTTTAACACACAAAAGACTAAAAGAATGATCTGCATAGGTGTGTCAAGAAAGAAGTGCCAAGGAAAAAGAAACTCAAGTACAAATTTGTAACAAGCACAAATCCATACTATGGCATCAATAATTTCGGGTGGTTTAACTTCAGAGGCTGGAGGCCTGAAAGTGGAGGAAATCAAAATTAAAAAACACACAAAAGTATATCTTGCACACCTCTGTTTCTAAAAGATGTGAAAACACTGACAAATGAAAAATGCAGAAATTTAAGTTACAGCAGAATTGGTATCAAGGACAGGACCTAAAGGAAAATGCATAGATTGCAATGAGACTCAACACTAATTGGTTTAGAAACCTGAATTTAAAAAAAAAAGACATTATAACAGTTGGTTTCTCGTGTACTAAAGACACCAAATTTTCATCTCGATACATAGAATGGTATTAACAATATAAAAAGCTCAGCAATTTCTCTTAACCAAAATAAACAAAAAATCCAAGTTTTAGCTCAGATCAGGTTAAAATTTTATCTTTGTAGTTGAGTAAGCTGAAAAGTAATTAATGACAGGCATTCTCCTTTAATCCTGATGAGAAGAGTATTTCTATTGCCTTTCTTTAGTCTACATATGTCTGTCTTATTCAATTCTCCCACTATATTACTGGGGTTTGGATAAAGTATTAATATCCTTCTTTGGGGAAAAAGGAAGATCATTAGGAAACTGAAGTTTATTTTTATTAACTCAGTTTAAACTTGCTTTATTTTATGGACATCTCAAATGAGATACTGTCCAAAGACTCCCCTGGGATTATGTCAGCAGGCATTATATAAGTCTAATCAGCTCATCTGTGGACAACCATGACTGTGGTTAAAGGAAACTCAAAACATTTATAAAACAAAGTAAGAAACAAGTAGAGGCAGACCTGAACCGTGGATGCATAGTCAAAATTTGCAAATTAACTGCCTGGTTCCCAATCTGCCTAGCAGATAATGCAGCTGTATTAAAACCTGCCTTCCCAAATATCCCGCTGGTAGTATGCCTGAATCCTAAATTTAAAACCCAAGCCTGTACCTCTGGCCAGTCCCTGATGATCCAGATCAATACATTACATATTACTGACAAATCAGAATAAATTTATAAAAAACAGCCTCAAACCAAGATTTCTTTCCAACATTTTACCTTCAAAAACTATTTTAAAATGTCTGGCATCCCATTTCTGAGAAGATAATGTAGGAGAAGGCTGACATCTCCTTTCTCTCAGACTGCTGAGGAGCAATCTTATAATGTATATAACAGATGGTTGCTTACACTTGTTCTTGGAAAATACAGAAAATAAAGAATACATATCACAAAGCTTGCAATCATACATTTATTTCCTAAGCAAAATTATATTTATATAAATCATGTATTCTACAAAATTATCCGTAAAATCAGACTGAAATGGCCAATTTTAAATGTGTGAATAGAAGGTGAATAGGTTCTATCTAAAATAACCATACCTTCCTTTTCTGATTAAAAAGAAAGCAAAGCATTCCACGTTTTTCAGCATCTCACCAGTGTGGTAACTTGTGCCATAGCCTGGGAAAACCCTTCTACTTTTATTAACTGACTAAGACATGGCTGACCAAGGGCTTAACTTGCAACAACTGGGGATGTTGATTATAGGAATTGATTATACGAAAACACTTTCCCTTCCTCAAAAAGGTGATGATGGAATTTGGACTCAATGTTGTATAGCACAAGAGAAATTTACTTTCCTGGTAACAAAGAAATACCAATTTATTTAAACGGGCTGGAACTCATTAGCAAAGCAAGTTCTAACAGCCTTCCCACAGAAGGAGCAGCAGGAGAGCTGATGTTGCTCTGGGTGTCTCCCAGATATTACACAATACTGAAGTTGCAGCCTAGTTACATTACACACCTCATATGTTTGTTTCTTTTGATCCTTTTTCATCTCCCCCTTGTGCCTGAAGAGGAAGAAAATCTCCTTTTGCATAAGAAAAATTTGTCAGCTCACTAATCCTAGCTCCTTATCTGCCTCAGAATAGATCTCACTTTTCTAAATATTTTGCATTAAAAAGTTCTCTTTCAAAGAAGAGAAATGTTAAATTTTGACATATGATTACCATTATCCTCTCTGCTAGCAGAAAATGATGGCAAAATGCCAACTTGCTTGTCTGCTACAGATAAGACATTTCCAAGCTTCCATCCTTCCCTTCAGAGAAAACAGAAGGGGAAGACCAGCCAGGAGAAAGCCTACCCTGTCAGCTGATCCTCTAAGAAATAAAATTAATATTCTCCTAGAAGAAATCATTTTCCTCCGAGCCTGAGGTAAATGATATGCCTTACCATATGTTATGATGGTCCTTTCAAGAATGACAAATTTGATGAATTTTTCCTGGATGGTCTTTCTCTCATCCAATCTCTTCTCATCACCTCCAGCTTCTGCTGCAGGCAAAGTCTCAAGAGGCATAAATCAGCATAGCATCACCAAATTATATAACTTCTATCCCCTGGGGATTTAGCCCCTTCTATTTCAGACTTACCAAAAAGAAAAGTGCCTGTGCATTCTTCAATAATCTTTTTGATCTGTGTAGAGCTTGAGAATTACCCTGACACACTGCTGAGCTGTGGCAGCAGTACACCCATCATGAGCAGAGAATCCAGACTTTTTTAAAGAAAGAGCTCTATAAAGGTTATGTCCAACTACAACATATTCAGAACTAGCTCTAAATCAGAAAAAAAACCCTCTGCTTCAATTCAAACAAAGGGGGGAAGGGCACAGAACAGGTTCAGTCTAGTTTCTTCACTGTTTAAAAAAATATTGGCATAATCTGAATACAAACTCAGCTTTGCACTATTCATTAGTTCACCTATACTTCTAGGCAATCAAAATGTCTGAATATCTCTGCCAAACCCCAGATACCAGATTACTTGCATGTCATTTTTACATCATAGTCCTTTGAAAGTTTTACTTTTATCAATAAAATATAGATACAAATACAGATATTTTAAAAACTCGTCTATCAACACACAGATTTCAAAAATTCTCATTTGCTGCAAAGTATACTGATTCTAAAGAGAATGACAATAAATAAAGATCGATTTTAGACAATATTCCTCAGTCAAAGCCCATCCAAAAAGAAAATTGCTGGATATATCAGTTAGCACCAAAATTTCCAGGCTGTTTTAACTGTTTATTTCAGCCATGTGAAACAAGTGGGTTAGTATGTTTAAATATTGGAGCACAAACCTAGTATTGTTCCTATGCAAAATACCCTCTGGAATCTTAAAAGACTAATGTGGGATGAGAATTGCAAGGATTGGGAGGCAAGGTCACTGCTTTGAAAGAAGGTAATGGGAGAAAGGAGCTATTACTAGAGTATAATTTAGGATTAGGTTAGTTTTGACAGAAAGCCATACAACAGGAAAATGCAAGACAGCAAAAAATGCTTTATGAATTCACTTTATCACAAAAATATGTCGTTTATCAGAAAGATTAGTACCTAATTTTATGACACTTATAGCTACCGAAAAAAAAGTTAATGAGTAGTTTATTCCAAAATCAATACTAAAATGTGATCTCTGACACAAACATTTGCTTTCTGTCAAAGTTAACAAAGGATTTCACATGGAGATTAAACAAGCTAAGATTAACTGCACCTGATCTATTTTGCCATCTTTTCTCTGTGAGGGGACACAGAAAAGCTGTTTAAGCAGCACACACTTCACTAACAGCTCAACTTCTTATTTATGATGGTGCAAGGTGAGGCATCCACAGCCTAAACAGGCACTGGGCTGGGGGCAGCCCTCCCCTGGTTCATGCAAGAATAATGAAAGGAGAGAAGAAAGAACAGCCCCCCCCCAAAACCAGAAGCAGGGCATAAAGTTGATGTTGGGATATTCTGGAATAAATTATGAAATCAGAGACACAAACTATCTAAACAAGACAAATTCATATATATATATTTGGATTAAAATGGGAGAAAAGGTGTAATGTTCAGGGACAATTCAAAATGTTTTAAATAGCCCATATGGGGTTTTCTGAATATTTAAAACCAAATTTTATGCCCAATAGCACAGGGACAGACATAAAAATGTTAAGACCTCATGGTAAAAAAAAAGCCAGTGATTGCTTCAAAGATAGAAAACTGGGACAAAATGGTCATTGGAACCTACAGAGTCTCCCACGAGAGCTTAAAAAGTCAGTCATTGCCTGCTTTTCTATTTAAACTGCCTTTCAGCTACCTACTTAGGTAGAAGATACTTGCAAAAGTGTAAAGGTGTAGAGGACAATGAAAGATAAAAGAATACTAAAATGAAGAATATGCAAAACTTAGATGCATTCCCATCATGGAGACTTCCCTGGTTTTAAAGGGGAGTTGGTGCTTTCATAGCTGCTTGTCTTACGATGATAAGCAGCAGTTAAAACAAAGCAAAAAGGTCCACTCCTGTGAACAGCAGTCATTTGCCTTCCAGTGCATACATATAGACAAGAGGAAAGCCTATCACTTGTCATCCTAAACTATCACATGAACCCAGATAGCATAAATGATTTTTTTGTGCGTTACACACAAAAATAGAGCCAGAGAGTCCAAAACCTAAATGATCTGATCTATCATGACTAAATATACCCAGGCTAATAAACTTTCCCCTTTGTCCTGAAAGAAAGCCAGCAGCAGCCATCCTCTCCCTCCATCAGGAAGAAGAACAGTGCTGGGACCAGCTCCCCAGAGGGTGAGGAAGATAGACACAAGGTTCCCAACTTAGACAATTCTTTCCTGCTCTCACCTACTCCCCATGAACATCAGTGGAATCACCACACATCCACCACCAGCACAGTCCTATTTCAGGCCTTCCTGCTCTCTTAAAGTCTTACTGTTTTCAAAGTTGATGAGAAAAAAAAAGTCAGATGAGTCTGGAAGCAAATACAAGGCTAGGTGAGAAAGAAAATCTCTCCTACTCAACACCCTTTCTTAGGATTCTTCTTAAATTACAACTGTGAGCCATTTCCACTGAAATTTCAGAGGAAAGGGTAATTATAAAGCAAGGGCATTCTCCTCACAAAACAGCTGTCCAGCAGTCTTCTCCTCAGAAGCTACATGGTTTCAGCTTGTGCTGTCTCCAGTGTCCTGAAAGACACCACATATGTTCTTGAGCTATAACTTGATCACTGGGTTCTCAGATCAGACTCAGGAACAAAACAAAGGCCTGGAGAAACACTGAAGTATTGATGAAAAGATTCGGAAAAAAATGTTTCCAAATTTGACCCAAAAATGTTGTGCTGCTTCCTCTTTGTAGAAGAAATTTGACATTTAATACCATGAAATTCATGATAGGACAAGGATAAAAACTGACTTTGAAATATGTCACCTGTAGAACAGACTCACACAGGAAACAGTGCTACCTTTGCTATGGTGCTTTCAAACTCAGCTGGATAAAATGCTGTAAATCTCCTACACAGATTCACTCTCTGTTATCAATGCACTAAAAAATTCTACTTAGTGTCACACTTCATGGCTTGTTTAGTTGCGCCATGCCATACACTGAAGTCACAAATACCAGATAACTTAAATACCTCATATGAATATGAGACCACATCCTTGCAGCTGAGCACATTCTGTGATTCTGAGATCACTGTTAATGACATCAACCCAGACAACTCTTTAAGTTATTCTGGTCCATAGATTGGACCAAAATTATTTATTACTTAAAAGATGTATTTCTTATTCTCATTACTTAAAAGATGAAGAGTCTTTTAAGTAATAAGAATAAATGTAGTTTACTATGAAAAAACTTGTAGGTAACTGATGGAAGTTTTAACTGCCAGATGCATGCAATTTTGAAATGAGGTAACACCATGGAGACATCATTTGCAATAGCACTGGAATTGCAATTGTCAAGCTTGATTTCAGTTTACATTCTAATGGATGACCTCCAAGTCCTGGATTCCCTTCTACTTTTATTATGTTAAAACAAAAGGTAATGAAATGTTTCAGAACATATTCATTAATTTGAAGAATTTTCAGATAAATTACTAAAAGTTACGATTTTCTGAAGTGAAGCAGAAGATATTTTAAAAAATACATTAAAATTTCAGTTAGTTTTAAATAACTGGAAATCTGACTTCATTAAGCACATGTAAGGAGTTATATTTTTGTTAATTCCCCAAAAGCTGTTTTTCAGTTAGTTGACTACCTTTCAATGAAATATATTACGATATATCACGAAAATCTACCTCAGATATAATCCAAGAACAATTTATTATTGTTATTTCTATAATAACATATGTATTATTTCAATAGTCTGGCTATTCTCAAGTTCATATACAGTACTTACTTTTTCTAGTACTATCATTATACATAATGATTCACTTCAAGTCATCAACCCAATTTTTCTCTTCAAGGATGAATTCTACAATTTAACATGTTTTGTTGTGTGCCAGCTAAAAGAAGAATAGTGTGCAAAAGGAGAACCATGAAAAGAATAATTCAAATGTGGCACCTGACACACACTACTAGTAAAAGTTTTGAATATTTTAACTATCTACAGTGTTTTGCTACGGCTGGCCAGAGGCAATGTAAATCTTAAATGCAGCCTTCTTCCTACACTACAAAGAAAACAAACTTCCTTTGAAAACAAACGTGTGGCAGTCAGCACCCACTTAGTAGCAAGGTGAACAGAGACTTCTATCTATTATTTCATAAATTCTTCCCATCACTAAAGTTCTTATTCATACAATTCACACAAAAACCAAGTTTACCATAACTCACTTTAAATATTACAGATGTAACATGAGTCACTATAAATAACTTATCCAAGAAATTAATTAGCAACAAAAGATTTAAAAATACACTCAATGATAGCAGGAGAAGTATTTAAAATAAATGCAATAGAAATAATTCATACTAATTTAAAAGACAGTACTGAGCATTATAAGCCAAGAAAAGCAGTTCAGACCATGTCATAAAAAGAAAATTCTCATAAATGTTTCATTTTTTTTAAATTACTTTCTTACCTCACTTAGCCTCCAGCAGTCGATAGACCATAGGCTTATCTATAGCCTATTCTAACTTCAGAAACTACTCAATCACTTGCCAAGGAAAAGAAAACTAGGAAAGCAAGGGAAACCAAATCAGAGCTTGAATTTAAGATACTATTGTATCTGGGCCTGTTGCCTCTTTCTCACCTTGAAAACTAAAACATGTCTTCCACTATCAGGAAAAACAGATTTAGTCTAACTAGAATAAATGAGCTCTCTACTCAAACAGATGCTCCATTTACTCACTTTATTACCTTTCCCAAGAATACAATGACCAAAACCACACTGTAACTAGAAGTCTGAATTTGTAATTCCTAGCACCTTCATAATCCATTCCAAGAAAAATGCATTTTGCTTTCCCTCACTCACGCTCTCAAGCCACTCTACCAAGTTGACATTCCTGCATCTAAGCCTATTTTCCAGGTCACCAGTGTGACCTTGTGCAAAGCCTTGCAACCAGTGGGATTTATAGCTGCATGGCATTATGCCCACATGGAAACTTATACTGTCTATTATTTTTGTACTGGTGAGGTAAGCAAAGACTTTGGGTCTTCTAAAAAGAAGCTTTTGACAATATTAATCTTTGTAAAGACATCTTTGTGTGTGTCAATCACAGAGGAAGGTGTGGAGCACTGGGCACTCCACCCAGATGGTGCACAAGGCAACGCCAAAGGCCGACCACCAGCCTCTCTCACATTCAGGAAGCCAAAAATTCTCATATGCTACCAAAGCACAACAGGTCATGCTGGTCACAGAAAACACTTTGAAAACATTTGATTGCAAGAGAAAGGCTGATCTCCACTCAACTTGACCTCTTCTGCAGGTCCATCATTTTTCTTATATGTAATTGCATTTCTTACAATCCAGCCATAATGAAGTTAGGGCAGCTATCCAAAGTATTAAAACAGCAGGTTTTTGGTAAAATTGATTTTTCGAGCAGCATAAGAAATTAGAATTCAACCATTATCTTCCTGATTTTTAATAGCCCAAGTGCAAGGTTTTTCTTAAGAAATAAATCTGTTTTATTTTATACCAATTATCATCATCAACATTAGCAGGAATAGTAGTATTTAGCACTTCTGATTTGAACCAGGGCTACCAGCAAAGCAGTGAAAGGATGTGAAAGGTGCAAAAAGCAGAAGTCAGAGCCAAGCATCTCTTTTTCTCTCTTTCAGCTGGGAACCCAGGTTCAGGGACACCTGGCATCAGCAAGGTTCTGATATCTGTTCAGGTTCACCCTTTCTTTTCTTCCCAAGCAGAACTCTCAAAGGGGGCTCCTGCTGCTCCTTTCCCAGCAGAGCCCCCACATCCAGCACTGTGGCTGCACCCAGTCTGTCAGGGTAGTCCATACACCAAAATATTAAATATAGTGTGCATTAATTATTCATACAGCCCAGTCTGACACATTAGATTGAATGTCACAGTTATCCTAAAGGTAAAAAATGTTGAGTTTTACATAACATTCATTAAATGTAGGGAACTAATTAATGTTAATTAGGTAATAGACAAAAAGAACTTAGTATGTGGTAGAGACTGGTCACTTTTAATACAGTGTGTATTGTAGTGCATTAATACTTTGGCTGTAATTTTATGCTTAATGAGCAAAAGGAAAAGCTGATTATTCAGAAAGCAGAAAAAAAATCACATGTGTTATGTGTTGGAAAAATAGCCTCAGGTGACAGAGGAAATACATACCAAAGGAATTGGCACTCTAACAAAGAAAGTATCATTTCAAAACTCATAAACAACATGCTGTCACTGGGAATTTCAAATAATCAGATTCTAGGAAGCAATACTTAATTGCTGATGTTAATAAAAAGACAAAAATCTGATTTTATTTGCAAAAGCTATCTGTTCTCCCTGTACAGTGTAAACATTTTTCACAGTTTTTCTTAGATTCACATTTGCTTTATGGTAATTCAGAGTAAGGCTTTCATATCAAATGCTCTAGCTAGGAGAAAAAAAATTAGAAGCAAGAATTTATTGATTAAACTCCTACTCACACCAGGCAAATGTTGGTGGGAAATACAAATGCATATGTCTGGCACTGAAAAAAAAAACATGTAATGCTCCACATGCAATTAAAAAATACTCTGGGCTTATGTTAAAACATTTTTTTTCTCATTCCATATCTTATTTCCCTACTTTCCACTTGATTTGAAAAGGCTTAATCAAACCTAGAAAGCATCTTGAAGTTACTGGACAGAAAAAAAATCCAGTTGGTGCTCTCAGTAAAACAAAGGCCTATACTGTCTTCAGAAGATGACTGGAATAATGACAGTAAAAAAGAGGACAGATGTTGGTGATCTCAAACTACTCAGGATAAAAGCAAAGTATTTAATTTCTTTCTTAAGCTCAGCAGCATACATTTTGGATATGATTAGGCAGTCATTAAAAAGTGAATCCTAGTATAAAAGACTAAGAAAGACAGATTGAGAAAAAGCTCACAATGAAATTTGGAGAGAACTTAGATAAATCCAAAGCAAGTCTTAAGCTTAAACAAAAAACACACCACACACAAGCTTATGAACTGAAAAAAAATCCAGAAAGATCAGCAGCCACCTGGCCTAGAGGCCATTCTGTTCGAGTTTTCTAATATTAAAGTTTCATTTAGGGCTAAAATTCTGCTGTGAGACACATCAGTCTTCACAGAGCCAAGAAACTTGAGGTCTCACCAGAGCCTAATAGCAGCCAGCCCCTGAACTCCGCTGTTGTTCTCAAGTCTGTCCACTCACTTTTCTCCACTCTCTGAAAAAATATGTCCAACACCAGAAAGACAGAGACGGCCACTGCTTTGTTTTCTAAAAATGCTATAAAGCCATACACCTTTGTTTGTTCCCCTAGAGGTCTGCTTATCATCTCTACCTGAAAGAACTGAGGGACTTTCTCTCCACATCTCTATAAAATGGCCCCATTGGGAAGGGAGGTGAGAGCTGCTTCGTAGCTGCAATACTCTCTAGGGACAATGGAAACAGTGGGTTATCCTTCCCAAAAAGCAAAAGGAGTTGAAGTCATGTCTCATGTCCTGCATAATTACATTAATCACTGAACCACTGACACACAGAAAGCCATGAGCATAGCCACCATTTGCCAACAGAAAAGGTCAGGGAGCTGTGGAAGCAGATCAACACCCAACACCCTGTCAAGGCACCTAACCCAGACCCTCACACTGAGCACCAAGACCTGCACCAAGTTCAGGAAACTCTACTGAAAATAAGGCTAAAACCCTCATAAATGGCCAGGAAACGTAGAAGCTTTGTCCTGTCAAATGTCAGACATGTGGGTAATCTCAGGTGAGCTGGTGCAAAGGCACAGCAGCGCATCAGCTGCCAGCCTGAAGCAGCACAGCCGCTCGCGTGCCCAGGCGCAGCCAGGCTGACCGGGTGCTCCCCTGGACAGATGTAGCTAGAGCAGAGGCACAGTGCCATGCTGCTGTGGCAAAACTGCCTCCACTTCTGGGTTTATTTTATCCACACAAGGTCACAAGTATGTGAACCAGGTTCTCAAATTCTGCCGTAGTGCAAAAAGTTTTCCCACATCAAGATGGCAGCCATGCTTCATGCCAGGCCTGAAGAGAACTGCTGGAACCGGCTCAAACTCACAATGGCCCACAAGGTTCACAAACATTATTATCCCTAATGCTCCCTGCTTAACCCTAAGCTCATTAAAAACAACTTCTGAGCACTCAGTTGCAAGGTCTTTCACCTCTACCTAGTTATGACCTCTGTGAGAAAATGTGGTTGCAAGTTCCTTCAAGAACATACCATGCCACTGCCCAGCACTAACAAATACCTACTTAGAGAGGATAACACACTAAGTATGCAGGGCAGACCATATTAACACAAGCAGCACTCAAATTCAAAAGAACCAGAGCTATTGTGTAAAGTTTCTTATCCTAAAAATTCACTGAGGTGTCTAAAGAAACAGCTTGTTTTGTTTTGTTTTTGTTATGATTTGTTCTCCAGAATAACTCACAGCATTGGAACCACAGAGCTTTTGTCAGGAGAAAGTTGCAACATCTCCTGTAACACATGAATGGCATCAATTGCAATTAACTGCTCTAACCAGAGTTCACATATCTCTGCTGGCTGAGTATTTCCCTTGGCACATGCACCCTTTCCAGTCCTTTTACTCCATGCTTAACACAGTTATCTGCAAGGGATTTATTATAAGTGAGTCCAATTATGCAAACAGTTATTTTAAACAAGGGTATTGATTTAATGAAGCCCTATGGATTCACAAACAGCAGAACGTAAACCAATTCCACGGGATATGTTTCCCCAGTGCATTTTCCATTACATATAAACTAAAAGACAGTGAGTGACTATTTGACTGCTCAGCAGTGCAAAATAACAGCAAAAGATTTTTGTTTTCATTTTCAAAATCACCTTAAACATCAAGACTCCAAGAAATTCAAGAGTCTCTCAACAGAATCACACAGCATCCTTTCTGGAATAAGTTAAATAGATGAAAGAACAATGCTGCTCCTGCTTTTGACAGACAATGATGTAACACCACCATTTTTAGTATCTGAGGAGCACAGGTACAAAGACAATAAGCATTATAATATGCCTTAAAAATTTAAAAATGTGGCAAATAATCTTTCCAGTAAAGGATGGATCATTCTCATTCTCATTCTCATTCTGTTCACTACCTGTGAACAGAATGAATTTACCACTACCTGTGCTTTGACAGCTAACTATTTCTAACTGTACTAAATGCATTTTACAAATCTGAATCATTTAGGCTGTACACCAGGATTTAATTTCTTAAAATTCTTCTTTTGGGTTTGACTTTAAAAAATCTAACCAAGGAGAGAGAGGCGTATTTCCCAAAAGCTTCGTGAAATCCATAAAGTTGTCAACAAATTTGTTCACTTAAAAAAGAGATTAAGAACATAAAGCTTAAATGGTTTTAGAAGATATGATAACAAGGTATCACTTAAACTGACCACTGAGGTGAATTATTTAGGATCGTTTAGGAAGGCATAATTCAAATGAACAGGAGTAAGTTTTCCACTGTAAAATTCAAGTTAAACTTGAAGACCCTTTTAAAAGTGGGATTATTAAAGCCCTTAGAACTCAAAAAATTGAATCAAATTAAATATGCAACTTTCCAGACACTCAGAAGTGCTAGACTGAAAAAACACAAGGTAACAGGCTTTTTCTTAGTACAATTGCTAGAAACAATAATGAAATTATTTGCATTGTCAGGAGGTAAATACCCTTGCTGATCTTAGCCATTTCCCAGATAATGGCTCACAGATAAATTAGCTTTTAACTGTAAAAAGTAAGAACATTTCTGGCCTAAAGGAATCAGGTACAGAGACCTAATCACATAATAATCAAGTTCTTTGTTCTTTCCTTAGTAGCAAGAGACAACAACATCAGGAGAGAAAAATCTTCCTGATAGGTGACTTAACTTAGAAAAACAAATTTATCTTGTCAGTAAGACAAGAAAATAAAAATCATAAAACATTGCTACAGGGATCTATATGAGGCTTTACAACTTCACAACAAAATTAAATTTGGAAGCATTTTTGAATGGACATAACATTTAAAAACAAGAGGATAAAGATACATATTCAGGTGATTATCAGATGTTAGTAAAACTCAATGAGCTGCAAAATTACCTCAGCAACATCACAAAAATGTCCATCTTTATATTTAGTCGTCTAAATTTTACAACGAGTTGCTGGGAAATATGCCCAAAACTCTCTTACTTATGTATCAGAACTATTACTGCTGTGATTCTTCTACCAAAAAAATTATTACAACTGTGATATTTATAACACAGACTAAATATAAGTAAGCCTCCAAGCAAAAATACATTATTCAGATGATAAATGTCTTTCACTACATTTTTTGTCATTTATTCTAATAACAGTTACCCTATTTTCAGAAACTTTATATCATTCAACCTTAAAAAACCTCTTCCAGAGGGAGAAAAAGACTACTGAATCCATTTTCTGATCATAACTAGTTGGAGTAAATTCTGTCTCCTTAAGCGAAAAAACTCCTTCAGTGTGTGAAGATTTTTTGCCTTTAAAGTCCTGCTATATTTGCCACAAAAATGACCACATTTTCTCTGTGTAAATAATAAGCAAACCAACATTTCATTCCTATTTTGAAACAACAGCCAATAAACTGTTGTCAAATTCTGAACAGCAAAAACAAAAATCAGTTAAAAATAAGCTTAAGAATAGGTTAAGCATGTAAAAAGTAAAGATTCCACCAATTACTATAGGAACTGGATGAAGTTGCATATATTAAAAAGGAACTAATTGAACAAATTAAGAAGAACTTCTTCAATAAATTATGCAACAACATTAAACTTCAGCAAATGCAATATGAAGCCTCATGAAACCTCTGCAATGCACCAGCAATCCCTATTTTCTGCACGATCCCATCAAAGGCCCACTAAGAGGTCCAGCTGCAATTCACTGGGGTGGATCAGTTATTCACCTTGGAACTGGGATCAAGTGCTTTCACAGGTGCAGGAGAGATATAGCTGCAGCTATATCACCAATGCTTTATGGGAATACTGAGAGGTAAAAAAAGAGTCCCTCTGCTTTTTTTCCTGCTTGTTTAAGAAAACAAGAAGATTTTGGAAGCCAGTACAAATCATAGCTGCAATTCAGATATTAAGTTTCAGCAATATGACCTGAAAACTCCCTACACTCTGGAAAGAATCCAAATTATGAAATACAGAGACTGATTACCTAGAACCTTAGGTATATCATATTAGTCTATTCGTGCTATAGTGATCCAGAAGATGTTCTCAAGCCATAAATGGACTGTTGAGAGTGCACTCCTATTTTAGTCTATGCTTATCTGTAACAGAAAGAAGAAAATGAGAGAACATGACTGGGGGTTTTTTTGTCTCCTCCAAAAGAAAACCAGTAGCAGAAAGAATCCCATTAGAGCGATCACAAAGAAAATACAGTTTGAGAACAGATTCAGCATTGCTGAAGGGGATGAAAGCTAAAAGGCACCTAGAGAAATAAACAACTTTAAGCATTTGACAAAGCAAATGTGCAGCAGACTCTGCCACCGGCATCTTGCCTGCCTAGCCCTGTCTCCAGGTTCTGCCCCTTTGTACCATGCCCTAAGCAAAGCAGATCAATTTAAAACAAAAATCATACAAATGTTATTTAAATATCTTTTAGGTAATTTTAGTTAAATAGTCTATTTTGAATATTGCTTTACAGCTAGATTTTTAGATAGTTTCAAAATAAAAAAGATCTATTCTCAATTGTTAGTTTAACAATGCAGGTATACTGAAGAGGAAAACAAGATGTATTAGATCTGGTGGCTGCATGTGCACTAACATATTAACCAGTGTCAATTTTGCACTATTTTGTCAGAAAATTACAGCATTTACAGGATAGCTGGGTTTCTGTTTGTTTGGTTTCTGTAGGATTTTTAATCAGGTAAGTTTCCCAAGAGTCTAATTCAGTGAAACACTACACCAAACCTAGTTACATGTCTTTTTTGAAATCTCAGTAGGATTTTTGATGTTTGAATTTCTTTGAAATTTTGTGTACGCATCCTTTAAATTTCAAAAGTTAGAACCCATCAGCTCTAGTACATCCATGTACTGTGTGGAAGAAAGGCTTTCTTGCCTTTTCTACTCCCAGCTGGGTTCTCAACTTTGAATGAATCCTGAGTTGACCCACCCATCTGCTCTATCACACATCTGCAAGTAACAGAGACTTGGTTTAGCTGGCTGAAAACACAGACAGCTGAAGCAGCACAAAACTCAGTGATTAGGATCCTGAGTCTCTAAGTTAATTTCAGGTTGCTGCCACTGTAGCTCTCAGCTGACAGGATTCAAAAACCGGTTTTGTACAGAGCCATATACACAATCACACCGAGTTGTAATCTGCTCCTGATGGTGGGGCACAATGGATAAAGAGAGAACCACAGAAATGGAGAAAAAAAAGAAAACAAAAGTATGAAGACGTTTGCATATGAAAATAAAATGCTAATATATGTTTGTGTAGACTGTAAAAGTACTACAGAAATACTTGAGAGAGAAATCCTTTTTTTAGTTTCTAATATTAATCTTGGGCAACCTTATCAGTTTCAATCAAGTTACAGTGCATTGTGTCTTCCTAAATAAAATTTGTGGTCTTACAGTCTCATTAAACAAATATGCATGGAAAAACTCGTGTATCTGGTAATTTCTTTATTATAGGTCAAGTCCAAACCTAGAGATTGAGACCAAAATATTGGTAAAATATTTGAGATTTTTTTAGCCCAAACTTCTAAATCTGAAAAATTAATATTTAAAATATAATTTAATTTTATTTCTCAGCAAAATACAATCCAAAATTGAAAACATAATTCTTTAACCCTGACACAGAAAGTATTCTCCTAGATTTCCTTATGAATGTTTCAACACAGCATCTAGTTTCTAGTCCTGCAAGAAAAGCATTTCATGAACATAACTTTACCACAGATGTGAGCATTGCATTTTTATTCCAGCATCTCTGAATACTGTTTTAAATAATTTAAATATTTTTAAATTATTTTAGTTTATTTAGTATGTGCTATGGTGTAAATTAGAAACCTGGTTATGTGTCTATTCTGATCCATCTGAAGATACGGGATTTTTGCATGGAGTGTTACTGTCATAATGACACATAAAAACAATTGCTGATTTTCCAACATATTAAGTGTTTATGCATCTGAAAAATAGATCTTTCTAAGAGCATGCATGACTATATTGCTTGATATTACTGACCAGGATGATTTTATGTGAAACTGCAGAGTAACAGGAGACCTAAAACTTAGCTGTTTCAGTATCCAAATACCGAAGCACCAAAATTAGTGGGGATCTTTGAAACTAAGAGATTTCCTAACTCCTGGAAACTCTTCAGCGTTGGTTTCACATGACAAGAGCAATGTGCTGTCACCACGGCTGCAATGCGCTCTCCTCTCCTCATTTGCCGAGCAAATCTCGCAATGAAGACTCGAGGGAAGAGCAGCGAGCAGCAGAGCCAAGCCTGACACCATCTAGGGCCCAGCAGCTGAATTACACACAACTCGTCCCAGCAACATCCAGGGCCACAGCCTGACATTAATGCAATTACAGTGAAAGCTCTTGGCATCCATCAGCAGCTCCTTCAAGAGCTCTGCCTGGCTCAGGGGCAGCCTTGTGCCCTCCTCTAAAGCTCATCACTGAATCTGCAAAAGAATGTACAACTACTTGCCCACTGTAAAAAGCAAGTATTTTATTTATTATACAAAGCAAGTCTTGTCACAGCTGAAGCCTATAAACTGCTGGGCAGCATATTCTCAATGATCATAGAACCTTCTTGCAAGCAACGTGGATTTTTCAAAAATCAGATCTGTGATAACAACCAGAGTTATGACTTCAACAAAACCCCCAAAATTCAGCAAAGGGAGGTGCTTTGGAGAAGGGCGACAGCTCACAAGCCCAGGAAGACATCCCCAAATAGATGTCTCATTTGCTTGTGTGAAAATGAGAATGCACAAGTAGAGCAGACCAGTGTTCTCCTCCCTTTGCTACTGAACTGAGCAAGAGCACAGTCTGACTGGCCTCTCCCAGGTCACTGCTGCTCATTACTAAAACATTTGAGGTTCTGCAGGTTCTGCATTTTCCTATGTTTGGGACCTCTCAACCAGGAACTTCCACCTGAAATATCCAATCCAACAAAAAAATGTAACTAATCAGAAAGAAAATTAACTCTTTGGTACAAGAAAGGCTCATTTTGGATAACCTGCTATTTTTAAATTATCTTGTCTACAGGTGAATGAGTCATTGGTAAGACCAAAGAGAATTGTTTCCTTTTACACAGAACCATCTGAGAGATACCCCATCCCTGCAAAGCTAACAAAGAAAAGCCCTATTTCATGGACCTCAGCAAGGAAAACAAAAGCAGAACCACAGAAATCTTTGAAATCCAGTATCTTGCCTCAGGTTACCCCACTATTTGGTTCTTATTGCACAAGGGAAAAAAGGGAACTAGTAAATGGTCTTTCCTCTGGTATTCAGTCCCTCATTCTAGTGATCAGCAGGTTAAAGTTTTCCTAAGCTGGTGAATTAGGATCATTGTGCTCAATTACCTAATTCCTTTTTAACCTATTTACATGCATGGCCTCCACAATACCCTTCATCGCTGTAATTTCTGCACTTGAACTCTATACTTTCTCAAAAATGTTTCTCTCATTTTTAACTTCGTAATTGATAAATGTTAATGAAATTTACTATTTCTGCTATAATGAAATCATTTGGATTCATTCTGTATTCACTTTTAATTCTTTCTTTTTCACAGTATCACATCCTCTGTCTCTTGAATTGCCTCATTTCCAGAACAATTCCTAATCTAAAGAGCTTCAATTTGAACAGAATTTATTTCCCCACTAGTCAAGAAATCCTGATTCATGTAACACCAAAATATGATCCAGACTTTACAGTGCTGAAATTGAAAGCCCAGTCTCAGGTTGCCAGCCCTCAGGGCTACCATCAATGACATTATATGAGACCACGCCAGATGGTCACTGTCACTACCTCATGAAAGCTGCAGACAGGTCAGATAACATCTAGTATTCTCTTTTTTTTTTTTTTTTTCCTTGAAGAAATTAAAAAATAATGTGAAGAAATATTTCTCTGAAATATCTTTTTATATTGAGTCCCCATCAGCAGCCACTTAACTCTCAGACACACACTCACACATTTGTGTGCAGCACAAGAAACAGAAGAGCAGGAAGAAATGCCTGAGTAGAGCACAGCACTGAAAAGAGGCATATCCTGGACAATGAGCACACTGGACAGAACAGAGAAAACCACTCCAGGGGAAAAGCAAGTTTGTTCCATACAAAGCATATTGACAGCCAGCAGTAGCACCTAAAAATCAAGATATTGCCTCAAAAAATGAGATACAGAAAGAAGCACACATAGGATGATTTTTGCCTTCCGCATTATCAAAACTGATGTTTTCACATTTTTAATCTCTACCATGACAGCCAAAATCTTGCCTATTTTTTTATTTAACTTTCAAATAAATAATTAGAATATTGGTGTGTTCCTGGTGTCAAAGTTGTAAGATTGCAAGATTATAGCAGAAACAAAAAAGTTAACAATAATGATTTGATACTAAATTTTCTTTGTTTTTTATAATTTCTTGCTCTAAGCATTATATTCACACTTGGACCACTTATGACACATCAGTAATTTAACACTCCCAAATACTAGAAACTTCCTTATCACTGTATCCCTATCCCCACCAATAAAGTTACCTAAAATGAAAATATGAGACACTTGAAAATTGAGATTTTGTAAAGGAGTCAGGCTGCTGACTGTGGATTGAGACATTTTCCAATTCCACATAAACAAAGGAAAAATACATATTTTTTCTTTTCCTTGTTTTTTTTTTAATTCTACAACCATTTCTAATACTTGTTGGAAACTGCTTTAAGGCTTAAAATATTATAATAAATCTCAATGTGATTTCACTGCCTTGAAAAAGTTTGATCAAAAGGAAATGTCAAGCACTTGCCAACTCAGAACCCAGCCTGGGTCTGGATAATTCCGTGATTCTGTGTGAGGCACTGGAGCAGGCTGCCCAGAGCAGCTGTGGACACCTCAATTCATGGCAGTGCTCAAGGCCAGGTTGGATGGGACTTTGAGCAACCTGCTCTAGTGGAAGGTGTCCCTGCCCATGGCACAAAGGGGAGTGCAGTGAGATGATTTTTAAGGTCCCTTCCAGCCCAAACCATTCTATGGTTCTATGAAATGGAGTAGAACAAGTACTAACCCCAGTATTAGTAACAAACTCAAAGGAAATTTTACTTAGTCTTGTATTTCTTGAAAGCTGAAACCATTCAATTGAATTGCATATATCAGGAAGAAATTTTAAAAAGGATTCCCATTAGAATTAAATGTAATTTCATATTTGCATATACAGACACAGAAAACACATCCTTTATAAATATACAAGCAAAGCCTGCTGAAGAAATATCAAATGTTAGCAGGAAAATAATCAGTTCATTATGTAAAAAAAAAGGCAAATTAAAAAAATAAGTCATAACAACTACAAATTTATATTATTTTCCCATATAAAATATATCAGTAGCAGAAATAGACCCAGTTCTAGGAACGAGTTATTAAAAACTGTACTACAACTGTGAAGCATTAAAAATTGATTTCAGGTTGCACACACCATCTATCAATATTTTCTTTTTGCTCAAGTCAATTTTGTCAGACCTATTTTAATGATTTTTATTACTTTTTAATAAATATGCATAATGGAACCACCATATAAACAGTTATTTCTGAAATCATTGTGAAATGAAAAATTAAAAACTCAAAGGTGAAAGTATAGCAGATACTAGAATAAAAGTCTGTGAGTTACAGTATTTGTACAAGACAAATCATAATCCTCTAGAAATTTTTCTATTTCATATCCACAAAAAAGCATTTGCCTTATTCCATAAAATTTTCTATTTGCTGTGCATGAAAATTGGAAGTTATCTTATTCCAAAAATAAAAAAAATACAAACGGAGAGAGAGATATTTTTAACTTCGTCCATTCACAATTTATAACCATTATTATTTGAACTCTTAGAGCAAGCACTTTATGTGATTACAGTCATAATGATTATGCTACAGTAGCTCAGTAATTTCCACGAGCAGTCTGGAGAGTAACAAACTTAGAGAAAATAAGTAGATTTTTGTATTGCCAGAGATGTATTTGTTTGCAATCAGGCTACTAAGCAGGCTTGCTGTTCATATGTGTACCGTCCTAGCCCCTGTCACAGACCAGGACCAGTGAGTGACAGACCCTGCACCCACACAGTCTTCATCCCAAAAAGTTCACACCACTTTTTTCCAAAACAAATAAATACAAAATATAACCACCTAAAGTTTTTACAGCATCTTATCCATGCTTTAATATTCTTTCTTCTTACCATGTTTATTCCTGTGGGATGCCAAGCACAAAGCAGATTAGCCCAATTTTCTCAAGGGTAAACGTGGTATTTATGCAAGGTCAGCTCACACAACTAAGGGACTGGAAGAGAAGGCTCTAATTCTGTCTACATTGCAGCAGTTTTTCTGTACAGCCATCCTTTATATGCAATCCAAGAGAGAAGAGACAGACACAAGCAAATAAATATTAAATAGTTAGTAACGTTTGATGAGTGTCATAGCAATTTTAGTAGTCTAAGAGTCACCAAGAATTGGTTTTGCAGAGATAGCTGTTTCTAATATTGCCACTGAAACATTACTCAGAGTTTTTATATGATGAGCTGATCTTAATACCAGACCACTTTTGGAATCCTAATTTCTACAGTTTTAGATTTAAAAACAGTTATTTCAGAGCAAAACGCTACTTTCCCAGCAGTTTCTCAGATCCTGCATTGGATGCATCATCAAAACCTACATCCTTTGTGCTGAGCTACCCAAGACATATTAGTCATATGAATGTGTAACAGACTGGATTGTATAAGTCTGAATCACTCAAAGAAGAATAAACAAAACAATTTAGTCAGGTTTTACATATCTCCATGTTCACATGTTTTGATAATAACTTTCATTAGTTAGCTTAAATATTTTCATATTTTTCTTCAAAAGATTATTTTACATAGTCCAGTTTGTACTTTCTAGCTTAACATTTTTCATAGGCATACATATATTAACAAGTTTCACATTTATGGAGAAATTCGGAGGAGGGAGGCAGGGTAAGATAGCTTTGGGATTTGGTGGTTTTTGGCTATAATTTACTGGGGTTGGCAAGCTCTCATTCTGTTACCATGTACAGTCCCACAATATCTGCTAATGGGATCACAGTTCCTGTAGCAGAAGTTAGACAAAGGCAAATCCCTCATCATGGGTATAGTTCTCAAAAACATCTCTTGTCCTCCAAAGCTGGCTTGTCAGCAGCACTCCTTGGTAAAGCATGCACATTCTTCAGCAGCTTGATATTTTTCAAGGCAAAAAGGGCTTTGCTGCTTCTGTTATTTTTGCCCAAATTTGGCCAGCACCAGACAGAGTATTGGGGGAAAAAAAGTCATAATTCACAAATAATCAGTGGAGAGTTACTTGCTTCTTTTCAAATGGTGTTCACTCCAGAGGCAAGTGCAGTTGTGTTGCTCTGGGCAATACTGGCTAACATTTAGAAACCTCTCGTCTACCTGGGGCTGGGCAAATAGAAAAAAATATTCACATATTTGCTGGCCAAAGTAAATCAATTCAGATATAGCAGACACAAAGCCCTGAACTTTTAGGTAAGACAAACTGAAATGAACACAATCAAATGGCACAAACTATAGATCACTAAAAAACATTTCATCCTCTCTAAAGCTGAATGTGTTTTTTTTCTTTAAAAGATACTTTAAAAGCCTTTTTCTGCCTATGTTGTTTTAGACAAAATCATGCAAGTTACATGAGTTTTCAGTGTATACTCCACAGCAGGGTTTTTCTCAATCCATTCCCCTACAAGATGAGAACTGAGGGTGAGAGGTTATTCCAAAAGCAAGAGGCACATTTGATGCTGATGGGGAAATCCAGACAGATCACTACAGAAAAAACTCCTTCTGAAATTGGTGAGGATAAGCATGAAGGCTTCTGCACTGCTCAGTGCTATTTTTGAGAGCATATTCACCTGATCTGAAATCATTCAGCTGCTTCTCCTAAAACAAGGAATTCACTTATTATTAGAATTTTCATTAGAAGACTCTCAGATGAGTATGAAACACAGCTTTATGAGTGCTTTTACAGCTCATTTCTACATTTAATTCCAAAAGCTATTATAAGATTGCAATAAAAACAAGTGGACATAGTTAAGTATTTCACTATAGCACAGTCATAAAGAGGAAAAACATAATGAAGTGGAAGCTTTCTAAAAGACAATTATACAGTCAGTCAAGTCTTACGTTTGAGCATTTCTATCTTCTCTTCAAATAAAGGGAAAGGATAACACCAACTGAAGGAGATGGATAACGTGAGTTACAAACCAAGTTATGAAATTTACTGAAAAAAAGTAAAGTATGTTAAAATCTCAGCCCAGAGCAGACTTGCAGATACTGCATGAAGATTTGCCATGGTGATGGTACCTTGGAAACATGTACAAGCCTCAAATGAAGTAGCAATAGTCTCAAAAGAACTGGAAATTAAGTTATTTCTGAGGAACAGCATTAAGAAGGCTGGCAGCAACTGCTGCACAGACTTGGGGATGAGGGGGCAGAAGGGAACTAATTTTATTCTATAAATTCTTTTAAAATACCAATACATATAATATCCCTTCTGCTGACATGATAATGTACTGTTCTGGGACACTCTGGTTCTATTTTGGTAGCTACTTAAATAGGTCACAAAAATGATTTTAAAAATGCTTAATGCATTTTTAGGAAAATGGATACAAGTTATCCCATTTTCATGACTTCAAAGGTAGACGACTGCCCACTATTCCACAGGCAACAGGAAATTCTAATTTTTGTTACATTCTTCATATTATAGAGTATAGCAGGAGAACAGTTTTATTTCCCTGTGCATGCTCTGCTTTGACTTTATAAAGAAAAAATTTCAAGACAACTAGTCAGTACCATAGAAAAAAAAATCTAAAGCATTTAAAATTTACATACAATCTCCCTCATGGTGCCTTTATTTCCTAATCATATTTACAACACTATGAATATCCTTGATACCACACAACCACCAAAAAGTTTTCAGTGGTATTCAGAATTCAAACGTTTTCAGATGTGACATGAAATCCCATTCTCGCTTTTGCATGCTTACCTCTAAAGTAAAACCCCTGTGCACATTCATATGAGAGGGAAGTTTATATGTACCTACCATCTTCTCTCTGGAAAAGACATGGCATTTTGCTTTCAACTTTAATGGCATTGTTTGCCAGACTAATTACAGTGTAAGTACCTATTTTTCATTCTTGCCAGGATCTAATAGCAGGGTTGGGTCTTTTTTCCATCCTTACATAGTTTCAGTGACTATGAATGGCTCTAGAGATAACCTAGCACAATTGCTAGTGACTGGTATCTGGAACTATTCTTCAAAATAGTGGCTTCAGATCAAGTGTATTTTGAATTTATAGCATTTTAACTACTACTATTAATAAAAGTTTCCAGAAAAGTGTGTCGAATTTTTTTTATGTCTCTCCAAAAACTTCACAAACATGCAATATTTTCTGTCATTTTTGAGTGTCATATCTAATTGCTGTGACAGTAATTGCTCCCAGGGAAACTTGTCCTGGAACTTCTTGCAGCCTCACTAATGCAGACAGAGTCCTACGCTCTTTAAAAAGTCAAGAGGATTCCACAAAGGCTTAAAATCTACATTTCAGATTGGCATTTTGCAGACACAAATTAATAAATAATGTTGCATTTTATGGTTTTAAAACCTGCTTGAAACAAAATGGATCAACAGTGAGCATTTATCATTGCAAGGTACTCTTTGAATATGTTTACAGTAAATGTAAATGTTTATAGTAAATTCACTATTTAGGTGGACTTAACTGAGGGTATCAACATTTATAATCCAAATAAACTACTTCTTTTTCCTTAGTTTGCACTTAGTCTGTCATCCATCTATAACATACTTGTGCCAAAAGACAAAAGTGAGCTCTTTTCACAGAATGATAGGACTGGAAGAGATCTCGTGAGGTCCTCTTGTCCATTACTCAGCTCTAAAGCAGCAATAACTGTCTCACCTATTCCTACAGATGGAAAATGGACTCCACAAACATACCAGACAATTTATCCCATTACTATGCCACTCTTAGCATTAGACAGCTTTCCTTACCATGCTTTTAAAATTGTCCCATAACCTTTCCCTTGGTTAGGGATCCCTTCCCTTGGCTGATCCTTTTTGCATCAGTATTACATACCAAACATGCATGTCCAGGCTAAGGGATCCCAGTTTCTTCAAACACTCTTTCATATTTTTAGGCCCATACTCATTTTTGTTGCTCTTGAATTGTTCTACAATTGCTACTCTTTTCTCAAAACACACATGTAGTACTGCACTGATCAACTGATACCTTACAAATGCCAAATATTAGCTCATGTAATTAGCACACTGAATTTCTCCTAAATATGTGACGTTACTGCACCAGTTTTCTTGCAGCAAGTTCCTGGTCAGTTTGATTAAAATTGAGATCTTGCAAATCTTGACCTTATCTTTCACATCTCCACTAAATTTCAAAATGTATTTATTTATAAACTTTGTGATGTCTCATAAACTCCTAATTAAACAAAGTGGAAAGCTGTAAGTAGGAAAACAGGGAAATTGGCAAAGACAGAGAAGATGCAGGATTCAAGATACTATTTTGTGCCTGCTGTACAAGGAGGCAAAGGCCCTGGTTTTCCTGCTTCTGTCCCTACTCTTCTTTGCCCATGAAATTTAGTCAGCTCCCTCTTGCCTTTCATACCAGTCAGCCATAATGCCCTCGATTCTCCAAGTTTGCACAAAACTCCACACCTCGTTTACCCTCATTTCACCCTGCAACTTCTTTTTTCCCCAAGATATTTCTCCTATATTTAGCAATAGCCTTTATCATCTATTCCAACTTTCACCTTGCCTATCCTAATAAACAACCTTGTAGAACAAGGGTGGATTTTAATTATCTTTAAGTATGCTACGTTTTTTTTTCATTTCATGAGAACTTTTAAACTGCACCAACACTGAAAATTTGTGAACACATTTGTATGACATCAAAATGTCATTATGATTGCAAAAGGAGTCAGATAGATGCAATTCTTCGATAATTGGGCTTTTTACAAGGCAGACCTGAACCTAGGAAAGGAACATGCAATGCCTATGGCTTTCCCTTCTCATATCAGACACACAACTAATTGTCTAAGACACTTCACAGTGGATTAAGTATTCCCTCACCGACTTAAATCCTCTCAACCATTGAAACTGTAAACATTACTTATTTAAGAAGCATTAAAAGATGTCAGTGGAAGTGTTTTGTTCTAGAATTAATTCTATATTTTTTCCAAAGGAAAAAGTAGAGAGACGATACAATTATCAACAGAGGAAATTGAAAGAATATATTTAACAAGTAGAATTTGTGGGAAGAAATCAAACAAGTTATAGATGCATTAAGGTGGGATGATTTCCACACAGTACTTTTATTTTTTGGTGCAAATATATGTCAGGCTGCCATTTATTTTTAAACAGAAACACCAGAGAACACCATATGATCCAGATGTATTTTTTTAACTGTGACACTGGCAAATATAAAGGGGAATTTGGGGGAACTCAAATAAATACATGATTGTGATTGTTACTTCATTTCTTTCTAGCATTTTCTGGGGAAAGTTGTCTTTTTTCCTTTCATTTAGAACTCTGAATCAGGCAATAATAAAGAAAATCCCAAGAGCAGAAACTCAGTCCTAAATTTATACTTACAATTAAGTTTTAGGGTTTTAATTTCAATGTTGCCATTATCTCAGCACTCTTGTCTTGAAAATGTAATACTGCCTCAGTATTTTTCCAAAAGAATCACAGCATTCCT